>NC_135576.1:92683994-92997264 GCF_965152235.1 Eretmochelys imbricata
TAAGTGAATAAAAAGGATCACAAACCCTGTAAAACCAGTGAATATGTTTTATTCAAACGTATGTTCATGAAGACTTTTTTTGGTACTATTTGCCCAGTGCAAGTAATGATTATATTGTGCAGTCAGCTAAATCTATGGCAACTCAAACTGTATTTTTTAAAGCAGAGTATCTGAAGAGAATTCTTGTGGCTCAAGGTTTTATTGCTTCTGTGGTTTGTTCATTTTTATGTATTGCTGTTGAAACTTTGGTTCTGTGGAGGGAGCCTTAAGCTTACTGGGGTTTTGTTTTGTTTTTAGCGAGGTTCAATAACATGGATTTCCTCAGAGATAACTAATTTATGATGCTGCCAATTCCATGTCTCTGATTCCCTAATTTCATTCATGTGTGCAATTCTTTTTAATTCACTCCTATTGAAATAGATGGTGCCCACTATAGGTCTGCTTAGCAACACCTGGGGAAGAGAATAATTATTTTTAAGTGCCTTCACAAACCAAAAATATCTGAAATTGATAAAAGCTCCCCATGTGTTGTCATTTTTATAAAATCTATAATCTGTTTGTCAGAAAGTGTGAATTGTTCCACTCATGTAATTCAGCCCTTACCTCTACAATCACCACCATTATCTGAATAAAGGGTGGAGAATAAATGTCTTCTGAGTGGCTTGCCTCTCCCTCTCCTTTGATACCCATATATATTATTAGTGCAGCCTTTCCAATATATCTGTTAATGCGGGGAGCAGAAAGGAGTAAGGTATCCACTCTCATTGACAGTCAATGGGAGTTGGGTGCCTACCTGCACTGTGTGCCTTTGAAAATCTCCCACAAAACTTCACTTAGGCAAAAGTGTGGACTCAAGACTTAGCTTTCTTTCTCAAAACTTTTTACATTAAGACTCCTCTTCAGTACAGATTAATGAGTGAGGGATGGTGAGTGGGAAACCCAGTGTTTCTGACGGTCAGTCAGGTTCATTTTGAGTTTTGGGTGAAGGTTTGGGTTGGTGGCTGCTTTATTCCAGCTCATGCCCTCTCTCTACTATTTGCTCTACACTATGGTGGTCTGTGGGCTGCCAAAATAAAACTGCTGGAAGACCACTTATAAATGTCAGTGAGCCAGATACTTCCCGGAATAAAATTTAAGGCCATTACTTTTGATGCTGCCCTTTGTCTATCACATGCTGCTTTCTGTTGCAAGAAGGCTGAGAAAAGGTTGCGAAACTTACACTGCTCAGTTTCTTGGTATTTGTAGGGTTTTTGTTTGTATGTCATTACATGTCATGCCAGATTTTAGATAACATGGCGACAGGGGCTATAAAACTAAAATAGATGCCATTCAGTCATGACAAAATATGGTTGTAATACATAATAGTGAGCATGGCTAGCAGCACCACTGAAGAGGTAAAGTTGATACACTTCTAAGGGAGATTGGAGCACTGCACTATAATGCATGAAGTGGTGAGACCTGTAGTAAGGGGCCTTCTTTACGTATGGAAATGTGCAGGGAATTATTCTAAAACCCTGGCTCTCTGAGATGAAGGTCACATAACGCACCCCATTTCTGGCTAGCTCCTGTATGCTTAGACATTGAAAGATCTATATTTTGATGACTTGAAGTGCAGATTTTTCTGATATCAGGTGAATGCTCCTCCAGCAGCATTATAACTTTCTATCCCAGTCCTGTAGTAAGTTATGTTTCCAGGGTAGCATATCGATATTTTTGATTTGCTCTGATCCATTCCAGATTAATTCAGATCACACACTTTTCAGAGTTTGCCTGTCTTCTGTGATTCTTCTGTATGGGTCCATTTTCGTGTTGTAAGTTTGTGCAGCTACAGGCCAAGGAGAATATTTTGGCATGTATGTCGTTGGAGCATTTGTCCTGTTTGTTTGTCTTCTCCTTCAGCCTTTGCAACCTGTCTGACTTTTCTTCCAGCCACAACCATACTCTGTGAGCCAGATATTCCTTCCACTCCTTCTAGTGTAGGAGATCAAAATCGGGTGAGAACTGAGTTTGGGAGCATGGAATGGTGAGCTTCATGGGGGTGAACCTCAGATAATTTCAGGAATTCATTTTGCCCTTTCCTGGATTAGGAGAGGATGATTGAGCACTGTATGCTTTCCTCATCCTTTGTCTAATTTTCACTTCTCTTCTTTTATTTGAATAGTAAATCGCTCAGTAAAATACTATATGGGCATAAAATGCAAAGCACAAAAGACAAAATACAAGCATATTAATAACTAAATAGATATCAGTTTAGCTTGGATACATTATAGAGATAAATATATATTTACTGGACCCTGTTTCAGAGGTGACATGTAAGATGACATAAATCCATAAACACCAGAAAATAAATATGAATTATTGTCAGGCAAAAGGGATCAGTGTACGTTAACATAAGGGGTGCATGTGTGCTGCTACAGTCTTGTTTAGTTTGCCCCATAGTCTGATGTAAATTATTCATTAAGTTAGTTACACTTACTGGTTGAAAAGGAGTTTAACTAACTCCTGCTTACTCAGGTGTAACTTACACTATCGTACACATAAATTCTGAATTTGTTAATGTGTGTATGTTGCTCTATTCACAGCACACACACAGATAAATTAGATATAAATTCTGTTGCTGGAAGGTTGCAATGCAACATCACTTTATTTCTTAGAGCTCAGTATAGAAAGAGAGATGCACACAGCTCCTTAAATCAGAGAAGCACAACTCACCCTGTCCTGTTTTTAGCTGGCTTTTTCCATACTATCATTGCACACTTTGCAACAGAGACCCCTAGCCTGCAAGCATGACCAGGAAACAACTCCTCTCCTCCCACACTCTTAAAAACTATGCCTACACTACATACAATTAGTGGTGCTGTATGGGGTATGTGTAGCCACTTGCCACAGTAAAAGGCAAACTGTATCCACACTGCGGTCTGTAGCTACACATGGATGTGAAATGCTCTGGCGGGGGAGGCAGTGGGACACTATGCTGCTAAAACTAGTAGGTAGATGGGGGAGGCAATGCTTGGGCAAGTAAAGAGCCATGTAGGGTACATACCCACGTTGTTTATGCATGTCTCTACTTGCCTCTGCAGTGCCTCACCATCTATTCGGCATTTATACGTATGCTAAAGGAGGGCCAGACTGAAAGGGATACATATCATCCTGATTCAGTGTTATGTTCCGACAAATGACAGTGGGATGAAGAAGTAAAGGACAAATTCTAGGTTACATGACGGGCAGAGTTAGAGTACAACGCCACAACCTAACTATCGTCATGGGAGACCTGAATGCTAAGGTCGGTAAGGACAATCCAAACAACGACAGAGCAATGGGAAGACATGGGTGTGGCACAGTGTATGAAAATGGAGAAAGGCTTGTTGATTTCTGTAATATGAATGATTTAGTCATTGGCAGAACCTTATTTGAACATCGTGAAATTCACAATCTGACATGGTGGTCTCCAAATGGCAGAGATAAGAACCAGATTGACTATATCATGATCAATGGCAAATGGCGACGCTCACTGACAGATGTGAAAGTGAGAAGGGGTGCAGAAGTTGGCAGCGACCACCACCTTGTGACAGCCTCCATCAAGCTAAAACTAAGACGTGTGGGCCCACCAAACAAGGGACATAGACATTACAATATTGACAAGCTAAAGTCCCTTGAAATACAGAAAGCATTCATTCTGCAGTTAAAGTAACAGCAATTTAACAGCAATTTATAAACGGAGCAGTGAAGCCTGTCTAGGCTACAAGCAGAAAAGAAGGAAGGAGTGGATTACACCAAGCACATGGAATGCCATAGAAACCAGACGAGCCCTGAAGAGAAAAGTTTTAGACACAAAATCCCGGAAGCTAAAGGACAAATACCACGACAGTATAGCAAGGCACACCGGGAGGTCAAACACCTTGTGAGAGCGGACAAACATCATTATATTGATAATCTGGCAACACAAGCAGAGGATTCAGCTGCTTGTGGTGAACAAGGAACTGTCTACAATATGACGTGGCTTACCAGTGGTAAACGGCAGACACCAACAAACACTCTCATCAGGAACAAACAAGGACACCTACTAACAATTGAAAAAGAACAAGAAATGCGCTGGACAGAGCACTTCAAAGAATTGCTGAACAGGGAGCTACCTAAAGAGGAAGCAAATATCCAGGAGGCAGAAGAAGATTTTGATATCAACACAGTCACCCCAACTAACGAAGAGATCATTCAAGCCATCAAATCTTTAAAAAATGGGAAAGCTCCTGGCAAGGATAACTTGAATGCAGAATTGTTCAAGGTAAATCCTAAATTAGCAGCTTCTATCCTGGGTCTGGGAAAGGGAAAAAGTGCCAGAGGAGTGGACCAATGGAGTTATAGTGAAGACACCAAAGAAAGGAACTCTCCGTGATTGTAATAACTGGCATGGTATCACACTTTCATCTGTGCCAAGCAAAGTATTGTGTAAGAACATAGTTCAGCATATATCAGAGGCAGTTGATCGCATTCTGAGAAAAGAGCAAGCTGGTTTTCAGAAAGGGTGTGGATGCACACCAGATCTTCACTCTACAGAACAGAATGGAACAGGTGCTTAGAATGGCAATGGCAACTGTACATATATTTCATAGACTTTGAGAAGGATTTTGATAGCATTCACAGGACCAGCCTATGGCGCATTCTGTGGGCATATGGAATTCCTTTCTGTATTATCAATGTCCTCAAAAGCTTCCATTTCAACTTTACATGCAGTGTTGATAACAATGAGCTCAGTTTTGAAGTCAAGAAGGAGTACATCAGGGCTGTGTCATGTCTGCAAACCTCTTCAACGTTGTCATCAACTGGGTAATGTGGAGTACAACAGAAGACATGCCAAGAGGCATTAAATGGACACTCTTCTCATCCCTTGAAGACCTGGACTTCGCAGATGATGTCGCTCTCCTATCACATGCCCAACACCACATACAAGAAAAAACAACTCATCTCAACGCATTCAGTCAGCAAATTGAACTGAAAATCAACCGCAATAAGACAGATATCATGACTTTTAATATTACCTCACCATCACCACTATGGATAGGATTATGTTCTCACCAATGTAGAAACATTCACATACTTGGGCAACACCATTAGCCAGGGTGGTGGAACAAGCCAGGACATCCGGAACAAAGTCAATAAAGCCAGGAACACCTTTAGGAGTTTAAATATAGTCTGGAAATCATCCAAATACAACACCAAAACCACATTCAAGATTTATCAGACCTGTGTACTTTCAACACTACTTTATAGTGCAGAATGCTGGGGAATGAGAAAGTATGACATGTCCAAACTGTCTTCATTCCATACAACCTGCCTCAAAAAAAAAACCTCCTGATCTTTTGGCCCAGAGCAATCTCAAACCAAGATCTATTGACACAGTGCAGCCAAGAGGATATGAGCACCATCATTGCTAGGTGGTGTTGGAGTTGAATTGGACATGTGCTTCAGATGGAAACTGATTCCATCACCAGAGTAACAACAAGATGGACACCTGAAGGCAAGCGAAAATGAGGCCACCTGAAAACAACATGGCAAAGAGCTGTGGAAGCCGAGCTGGAAAACCTGGAGCACAGCTGGGGAACCATTGAAAGACTTGCCAGAAACAGACAGGAGTGAAGGAGCTTCATCGCTGCCCTAAATCCCAGAGGCATAATAGGAACGTGGTGGTGGTGGTGGTGGTGATGATGATGATAAGGGGGGCATGTAGTTTATTTACTCTACATGCCACCATAAAGAGTGTGCAGTGTAGATGTACCCAAAGTGACAAGTTAAAGTTGCAACACTGTCCTCAGTACATCATATGTGTGTTTAACTTTACTATATACAAACAAATAACAAGACTCCAGATGTATTTTATATATTTCAAGAGGTGCCTTCTAATTATTTTTTCTTAGGTAGCAACTTTTAATCTTCCATCAGCAATAAAGGAGAAGCTTGTTTTGAAATAACAGATGTAAATATGCTCTTGAGAAAAGAAACCATTCATTATGAGCCTCATCCTGTTAATATTGGGTAAATAATGTTTGTGTCCATTCCATTTAAATTGAAAAACTGCCATCAGCCAGGTTTCGTATGTGTCTAGTGCTCGAGATTTCTTATGGGCTACAGAGTTCTAGGTTTTGGTAATGTACCATAGATACCATATGTATTAATGTTGCTAAAGCTGGATGGATTTTGTTAGTTTTTCAGCTTATTTCATTGAACATTTCCCCCTGCCCCCCCCAACCCAAACTGGCTGGTTAGTTTGTAATTATCTACACTCCGACTGCAGTACTTTTGCTATGAGATGGGAAAAATCAGTTTGCATTACCAAATGTGAATAAAACTGAAATACTTAGCTGCATTTTAATAACATCTATATACCACAATAGTGTGTGTGTGTGTGTGTCTGTAATACAGATGTGCATATATATGTTAGTACCGGGGGTTTTTTTGGTGGTGATTAGAAGGATCTAGGCAGTATTGGCAATTTCAAAACAGTCTTGTTGCTGCTACATTAGAAAGGGATTTAATTATTCTGGCATAAAAAGCGATGGAAAGCAAAATAAATACACTGAATGCAGACAGAATCTCTGCTACTCTAATTGCCAGAGCACTGTAAGAGCTTTCAAATAATAAGTCCTTAAATAATAAATTGATATGGGAGAGAATAATGACACCCAGGTGTGAAACCTTAACCTGAGAGCTGTGCTACATACTCAATGGCATAATTGTCTCTATTACCATAGTCTAGTCTAGCAGGAGGGATTGAGTCATTGAAACTGGATTGAAATGAAAGACCAACTATGTTCAAATAGGCGGTGAGTTTTGAAGCAGGAATATATAATAAAGTCCAGGTAACTAAATTCCTACTTGAGTTTAAAAAGCAGGCTTAGATATTATGTGAGAAATTACATTTAAACACTATTCAAGGTCTGATTTACTCCCACAAAAGCAAGGGTTAAGAAAACTCTGTAACAAAATGAGCCTTTGTTAAAGAGCTCTCAGAAACAAGGGAGATTTTTCTTATTCCACTACAAACACTCAGGTTGTTCCTAGATATTTTCCATAAAACAGATAGCACTGTGAAGATCTCTTTAAGAGAGGACTGCTCCCCAGACTTCCTTGCTATTTCGGACTTAATTCACACCCTAACTCTAACAACCACGATCCAGTTCTGCATTTTGGGGCAGGTTTTAAATTTAGTTTCCTAGAGTGTTTAACAGAGTATAACATTTATGAGACTAATTCCATTAACAGGTCTCTTCACATCTCACCAGATATTGCAGCTGGCCAGTTGCTATTTTGACGTGTAATATACCACAAACATGAGGGAAGCACAAAATACTCATTGCAATTAATGGTAGAGGCAAGTTTTTCATTCCAGTGAGACATTGTATCTTAAAAACAACGGGGTCTAATTCTACACTCAGTTACATGGGAATAGGGAGGGACTTGAGTGGGTGGCATGGCTCCAGTGGTAGTTCTCATCATACTTATGCACTGCCACCTTGCCAAGGATGATGCAGGTGCAGAGAGAAAGCTTATTCTGCTAGCAGCATCTAGAACACCCGGCCTATGACCTGAAGGAAGCATGCCTGGAAAGCAGCTGCTTCTCTTCCCCTAGCATGCTCTCTCTCCCCACAAGCAGCAGAGCCACCATGCTTTCTAAAGGAAAGAAAAAGCCTCCACAAGGGAGGCAGAGAGAATGCAGCTGTGCCGCTGCTCTACTTTTCTGTGTTCCTCACCGCATCCCTTTTTGCTACGTAGAAGGAAATGGGTATAGACCCATGTTACATAAAATAGCAACTTGAATGCTTTGCAAACGTATTTATTGGGGGTTACATTTAAAGTGATGGAGCTAATGACTCTTCGAAGTTAAACCTAAACAAAATATTTTCCTAATAGCTGCTCAGTTTGCATGCCAAATATCAATTGGTTATTAAACATTTGTGTAACAAGGTGCAATATTTTTTTAATAAGTGACTAGGGTTATTTATTACATTATTAGGAATGATTTCCTGAGTCCTAATAATTAACAAGGAGTGATTTATTTGCATATGCCTAAATTTCAGAAGTGACCTCCTAAATTGTGTGCACAAATGAGGGGGAGGGATAGCTCAGTGGTTTGAGCATTGGCCTGCTAAACCCAGGGTTGTGAGTTCAATCCTTGAGGGGGCCATTTAGGGATCTGGGGCAAAAATTGGGGATTGGTCCTGCTTTGAGCAGGGGGTTGGACTAGATGACCTCCTGAGGTCCCTTCCAACCCTGATATTCTATGATTCTATGAATTCCACATTTTGCATGCACATATCTGGTAAGCACACATATAGATTTTTTTGATTTTTAAAGGGACATCAACCTGAAACTAGGTGAGTCTTTAAAATGAGTTAAAAGTAGTTTTTCCACATACTATATTTGCCCCCAGAGTCTCCCTGCCAATTCTTCTGAGTTTACAACTGAGTTTCCTATTTTTTAAAAATAGCTTTCTCTGCCCTGTTGTCATGTGAAAGGCACTCACAAATAACTAGGGAAATAGACTGTAGTAATAAACTGACACTGTCTAGGCACAAAGAGCCAGCCTCATTCTACTCAGTTTTTGGAGAGGTCTCATTAATGCAGCAAAGAGGAAGTCAGGCTACTTGAGTTGTACTTGTAGATCTGCTAGTGGCTTACCACTTGGTTTCTCTTTCTGTAAAATGGTGGTAATAATACCCACTTTTGTAAAGCATTCCAAGGCCTGCAGCTGAAAGGCACATTATAAATGCCCATTACCATTAATAACACTATTATCACATATAGTTAAGACCCACTAAATTTTGCCATCTTTTATTTTACATGGTTTGACTTTCTTAATCTGTTCAACTGAGTAAATCCTGGATATAAAAATTCTAGTCCTACTTTAACAACTTTCCTTCTGATATCCTGCCACTTAAGGTTTTCTTCTTTTCTGCTCTCCACTAGGCTACCAAAGGTTACTTGCTCTATTATTTGAATATCTGTCCAGTTCACTCCTTAATTGGTCCAATGCTTTTTCTCATTTTCCTCTTTACCTTCCAGTTTCCTTTTGCAAACTCTAATTTCCCCCCTCCCCCTTTTGTTTCCATGGATGAATGTGAAGCACAGAACCAAGAAAAGACCCTTAGAGCACAAGAATGTTTTATTGTACAAGTATTATGGTGCTGGACTCGCAACACTGTAGTTAAGCACCTCTTGGCATTTCAGTTAGAAACCCCTCCTTTAGGGAGTTATAAGTTACTTCTCTGTTTTAAAGCACATTAGATAATTGAATCAGTTCAGCCAAATCAGTTCATTTTAGTTTTTGCATTTCATTTTTTCAGCTACTTTCTAAATATCAAAGACAATTTAAATGGAAAACTTAGGGGCTGTGAGAACATATAGAAATAAATCCCACTATTGAATACACTCCTAATAAGACAGTGGGAGTTGTGTGTATTGAAGAATAGAATATAACCCTTAGGGTCTAATTTTCTAAATAATAGAAGCTCAGGGCCATGTGGAAAAGTGCATGCATAATTGTACACTTATTCTGAATGTGCATTTACTGTGATTGCAAATGCAAATCAAGTATGTGTGCATGCAAATGGCCAGTTGAGTTTCAATACCTGGGTTTCACGTGAAGTCACAGTAATTGTGCATGCAAATTAAGCATGTAATTGCGCATATATTTTTGCAAACTGCCTTGTGCCTCTGATACTTTGAAAATCGGATCCTTTGCATTAATTGTTAATTGGTATCTTTTGCTGTTTTCTTAAAATGACACTGCCAAAATTAGCAGTGTTATACAGTGAGGTGTGTTTGCGTTAGAAATATTATATAGTTAATGCTTCATCAATTATATTGTGATCCCCAGTAACTTTGGTGGGATTGATTTCTTACAAATGTGGGACACTTCAAAACACAATGTCCATAGGAAAGAAAAGTGGTGGAAGAGGTCTCTCCGGTTCAATTTCAACACTGTTATTTTGCTGATTCAGTATAGTATTGAAGGCTGAAAAATTGCTACTTTCATGTCAGATTTTAAAAATAGGGCACTTTTCCTATTATATATGAAGAACTGCTTCACTAGGTGACACAATGATCTTGAGTAACAAAACAGCAAGACTAGATATCTTATCCAAATGAGGTTTATTGCAAATGAAACAGAACAACTATCCTAACAGAACTATCGTGCTACAAATTATTCTCTGATTCCTGTTCTCAAGTACGATTTAACAAAACAAATCAAAAGAACAAGGAAGCATGTAGTCTTTTCTTGCTATTCTCCACTACTCCTTTTGGTCCATAGTAGAGTCCTATTAGTACGCTTTAGTTCTAAGAATGTTACTCGAATCAACCATGTGATCAAGAAATGTTGACCATTACTCAAACCCGAATTAATCAACATTAATCTTTGCAGTGGGCAGCAGGAAGAAGATAAGCAAGATGATGTCAAATTGATCATATAGAACATTTTTCTAAAACTAGATTTGAAGAAAGGGCTGACAAGGAATGAAATTTTAAAGTGGGGGTGGGAAAAGAACTCGTTATTAAAATAAAGAGCTACTTTGGTAGCCGGATTAATGGAAATTTTCCATTCTAGTGCATCAGTTTGAATCTAGCGCAACAAATTAGGGACAAAACCTTACTCTATCAGGTGGCTGTTTGGGGCCTATATTAAGGTCTCAGTAGATCTGGTTGGAAAATGGAATTTCTGTCCCATTGAAATTCCAACATTTGGAAATTTTGTTTAATTTCAAATCAAAACAAAAAAGTCAAAATTTTGTAATTTCTCATAGAAAAGAAAGTCTGAAAAATTTCAATTCAGATACATGAAACGTTTTGTTGTGTAACGTTGAAACATAATAGAATAGAAAATTATTAAATCATATATTAGACAATGTGGATGAAGTAATATCTTTTACTGGACCAACTTCTGTTGGTGAGAAAGACAAGCTTTTGAGTTCACACAGAGTTTTTCTTCAGGTCTAGGAAAAGTACCGAGAGTGTTGCAGATAAATACAATGAGGAACGGATTCTTTAGCATAAATAGTTAACGAATATTTCAGGGGACCACTCAAATTGAAGTGGCCTATTAACATCCTCCAGTCATAAGGGTGAAAGGAAGGGAGGTGGGAGGAAAAAAGGTAGCTGGAGGGAGGGTGGTTATTAGTGGGGTTAGTGGTCCACTAACAATCCCACCCACACACTCAAGTAGGGTACCAGAAGTAATGGACCAAAACTGGTGCTTAGGAAATTAGACCTAATTGGTGGTCAAAACAATGAGGAGATGGACCATTCCACCTATTACTCTTTCTAGGGCCCTTAACAAGATTTTGGGTGGGTTGGGCGAAACCGTCTTACTATCACATGGCCATTATGGAAGGATTGTTGTCTTCACACCAGACTTTTTCCAGTGGGGACACTTGACCTTCATCGCTGCACCACTGGGGACCTCAACCTGATATATGTGAGATCCTGTCTCTCTATTTTTTTGCTCCCTGATATGCTTCTTTCCATCCTCCACTGTCTTTCTCCTGTTCTCGCTCTCTATTGGCTTTTCACCTGATCCTAAAATCAGCTGTACTGCATGGCGAAATAAGATGGCCCATCCAGACCTGCTCAGCCTGAGAAGTATAAGTGAAGGACAAGGACCTAACCAGGGTAGCAAGTTGTGATCCAGAGCAATAGCTCTCATGGCCAATCTGTCGGCTCAAAGCATCGGTCCATGATTAACCAGTTGCCATGTATCTGGAGAACATCAACGAAAGCCCTATTTCTTCCATCTTTACTATCCAATCTCTTCTCTGTTTTCGGTGTCGATCTGTTTTGTCTAAAGCAGGAAGGTGACTGTCATTCCTGACTCAGAATTGGACAACAGAACTTACCCTTTGTTCCCCATCAAAAAGGACTCTTTGACTAGATAAGAAACTGTAACTAATATTCACTGCCTACAAAAAGGGATTTTGATAGGTTTTGATTTGTTTTGCATAATCACTCAGTTCCTGTTTCTGTGGTCTTTGCCTTGTTTTGATTCTTTTCCTTTTGTCTGTTTCAATCAGTAAATGTCGAATCTTTGGCATGTATTTTTGAGCTCTTTTACTCTATCTAAATTAATACAACAGGTCTCAGTAGAGAGGCAACAGACTAAATGGCAGTGGAGACTTAATTATCCTAACAAGTCTAGAGATGATCCTTCCAGGTTAAAGAAGAACATAAGATTGGGTCAGAACAATGGTCCATTTAGCCTAATATCTTGTTTCCCAACAGTGGCTGGTGCCATATGCTTCAGAGGGAATGAACAGAAGAGGGCAATTTATCGAATGATCCATCCCCTATTATCCAGTACCAGCTTCTGGTAAGCAAAGGTTTAGGGACACCAGAGCATGGTTAATAGCCATTAATGGACCTATCCTCTGAGAACGCATCAATTTTTTTTTAAACTCAGTTATACTTTTGACCTTCACAACATTCCCCTGGTGATGAGTTCCACAGGTTGACTTTGTGTTTTGTGAAGAAGTACTTTCTTATGTTAGTTTTAAACCTGCTGCCTATTAGTTTAATTGGGTGACCCCTGGTTCTTTTGCTATGTGAAGGAATAAATAATGGTTCCTTATTCACCTTCTCCAAACCATTCTTGGTTTTATAGACCTTTATCATATCACTCATTAATCCTCTCTCTTCTAAACTGAACAGTCCCAGACTTTTTAATCTATCCTAATATGGAAACTGTTCTATATTCCTAATAATTTTTGTTGCCCTTTTCTGTACTTTTCTAGTTCTAATATATCTTTTTTGACATAGGGCAACCAGAACTGCATGCAGTATTCAAGGTATGGCCATACCATGTCTTTATATAGTGGCATTATGATATTTTCTGTCATATTTTCTATGCTATCCCAATGGTTCCTAACATTGCTACCTTTTTTGACTGCTGCTGCACACTGAGCAAATGTTTTCAGAGAACTATCCATAATGACTTTTTCTTGAGTGATAACAGCTAATTTAGAACCTGACATTTTGTAGGTATAGTTGGGATTGTTTCCCAGTGTGCTTTACTTTGCACTTATCAACATTGAATTTCATCTGTCATTTTGTTGCTCAGTCACCCAGTTTAGTGAAATCCCTTTGTGCCACTTCACTGTCAGCTTCAGACATAACTATCTTGAGTAATTTTGTATTGTCTGCAAACTTTGCCACCTCACTGTTCACCCCCTTTTTCCATAGGATTTATGAATATGTTGAACAGCACTGGTTCCAGTACAGATTCTTAGGGTACCCTGCTATTTACCTCTGTCCAGTATGAAAACTGACCATTTATTCCTACCCTTTGTTTCCTATCTTTTAATTGGTTACTGATCCATGAGAGGACCTCCCCTCTTATCCCATGACTGCTTACTTTGTTTAAAAGCCTTTGGTGAGGGATCTTGTCAAAGGCCTTCTGAAAGTCCAAGTGCGCTATATCAACTGGATTACCTTTGTCCACATATTTGTTGGCCCCCTCCCCTAAAGATTTCTAATGGATTAGTGAGGCATGATTAGTGACTTTTTCCCCGGCATATCATGTTCATTTCAACTGGTGCTGAAGGACACTGGAATTATTCTTATTTTGCACATATGGAATAGAAATCATGATCTGTCCCATTATGTTTATGAAGAGGAATTCATTCTTTTTGGTGCTGTTAGTACTAGAGAGAGGTGACAAACTAACTTTGCACTCAATATGTAAAGAGGAAAAAGGAAAACCCTAAATACCTGTGGATAGTGAGACAAGAATGTGATGTAGGATTAGGCATGGGAGAGAGAGAAACTGGACTGTGGATCATTAAATTAGAATATTAGGTTTCCTTACAGTGATTGGTTAGTGGGAAACTCTGGGAAAAGGGACCATGATAACATCAGTCCATGATGATATCACAGAGTTAACGCATCAAGGTAGTCCATTATATGGGTGAGTTTTCTGTGTCTTCATTGGCTGACAATTTGCACTTGTAGTGTTAATATGTACTGTTCTGGTGAAAGTTGTTTACTTTGATAACTCAGAAAATATTACAGTCTTAATGTATTAATTCATTATACTAGTCAAAACATTAGTTAATGGTGCATAGGAAGTTATTTTGTATTATTACTTTTAAAGAGGTTTAATCCTTTAATAGGCTGCCTGTGTGCTATTCTTTGTTTTGGTTGGGTGCTGTGAAAATATATTCTGTAAAGGGATTTAGTCCTTCAACAAGCATTTTATCCCAGGTACATGAGGCAGTGAAGTGGATCCCACTGCACTTTCAATACCACTAGAGGAGGCCTCTTAACTATTGTAAAGAATTCCTCACTAGTAATGAGCCTCCAAACAGAACTCAGAATCTGCCTTCAGAGGAATCAGAAAATGAAAAGGCCGGGAGCATGCTAAAGCAGCAATTGAGTACATAGATGTATGTCATGACCTGTTTTGGGACCACCTGGTCTTCCACTGTGCATTTGAGTTATTAGGTGTTAGCAGTGTAGCACCAGGAAATACCAATAAATGGCTGCAGCTTTTCTATCTGGGGTGATCACGTGTAGCTGTTGGAAACCCAATTAATGACTCTCAGGTACTGTAGACATCTTGACATTATGGTGCAAGAAAAAAGCTATTGAAGTCTTCTCTTATATTGGGGAGGGAAAGTGGAGAGAAGCCACGTCCACAGGCAGCTCCCAGTGCATCAACCATTTCTTGGAATGGTTCAACTTACATCAGAAAAAGTCATATCTATTTACTGAATAACATGATCTTGCTTGGACAACATCTGTATTTGTACTATTAATAATTTGAATGGACTTCAATCCCCGAAGCAGTACTGTACTTGTAAAGATAATGAGCTTCTGTTTGCACAGAAGATGAGACTAATTAAACAACACCACTGCTGAGAGTTCCATGACAAGATAATTTACTGATAAGAGTTGTCCCTAGGTGAAAATTCATACTCTTCTCTAAACCTTTGGGTTGCTATGGGTTTTTCTGATAGGAAGAGCTGGGGAGAAATTACCTTTTCTTCTTTCTTATCCTTACCCCAGATAGCTATACCTAAGGCAGATCTCCAACTTGCCTACTTGCCCTATCCATTTTTACTGTAATTTCCTTCTCAATAATAATTCTGTCCTGTTTCATCCACTTTGCTCATCGACCTTAGGCTCTGTATATCAACCTTCAGAATTACTACTTGCCCACTCAGGTCAAGTAATTTTTTTGAATAAAATAGAAATATTTTCATTATAATTATCGCTGTGGTATATGAAGGTGGGAGGAGAAGTAGCTTCGTTCATAAGCATTCAGGATAACTTTGCAAGGCCCTTGCCAGCTTCACCTCAAAGCTGATCTTCTATCTCCTACCCCCCTGGACATAACCACACTTCAATGACCTAAAATGGACAAAAACATTTCAAAACTTTTAGGCTAGATTTTGGCCCCCACTTTCAGTGCAAAATCCTGCTGCTGTAAAGGGGCTGCAACAAGCCAGAAGAATTCCTCTGTGACAAGAGTAGCCATATGCTGCCTCCTTCATAAACGCAGACTTCACCTACCGTGCTGCAATTCCTGACAGCCGTAGCTGTTGATGCTAGTGCTGATATGAAATTTTGTTTTCCATGGAAAATGTTGATCTCTTTTTCATTGAAGAATCAAAAACTGAAAATTTTAGGATGAAAACTTTTGGCTGAAAACCGAAAAATTTGCCTTGGAAATGATGCGGGAATGTCTCATGGGACCTGTCATTCTAGAGTCCCATATTCCATTCTGCTCTAAGAGCTGGACTCCCTGGTTGGACTATATTTCCCATGATGCAATGTGATATCCCCTCTTTCTGAGCCACTGTGGTGCATCATGGGAGCTGTAGTCCAGCTCGGGGACACAGCCCATCGAGGAGAATTGAGGGCATGAGGCACCTCAACTACAGTTCCCAGAAGGCATGACAATGACATTTCTGAATCAAAATTTTTCAGTTGTAGGTTGACATTTTTGATTTTGTTTCTTTGATGAAAAATTGCACTTTTCTGCAGAAAGCAGAGACTTTTGTGAAAAAGTTGGTCTAGTGAAAAATCAAATTTTCCATCAAAAAACACTTTTTCAACTGAAAAATTTCAGCCAGATTTGGTTGAATCCTTTGCTCCAGTTTCTCCTTATGTTTGTCAGTGCTGTGCAGTTTAGGAAGAAGTTTTTTGGAAAAATGATTGCTTACCTACTGAAAGTGCTGATTTGCTGGTATTTATAATATCATTCCAAAATAGGACTGTGTTCTTACTAAAGCTGTTCGGGAATTTTCTGTCCACTTATTTTTTATGGAAAATGCAGTTTCTGCAAAATGGAAATCTTTCAGAGGAAAATTCATTTCCATTTTGCCAAAAAAAAAATCCATCTGAAAAATCTAAATGAAATATTTAATTTTGGAACAGGGTGATCTGAACTGAACATTTATTAGAGATGTTGTCTGGTTGGAGAAGGCTGGTCTGTAGAGGCAAATGAGAGCATGAGGAACTGGAACCAGAACTCCCAAGAGGCACCGTATCTTCTCCGGGGGACATAAATCAATGTTGTTCCAATTCAAGATGAAAACAAAATATGAAATATCAGAATTTTCTGTGTGATAGAAATTCTGATTTTTTTTTTTTTACTAGTCTCGAGTTCTTACAGCAAAACCTATGGGAAGGTTTTCAGACCGGGAAGGGTTGATAGCAAGAAAAGTACAAGTGAGCAAGACATCTGTAGAGAGACATGGTTACTGTTAAAAGATACACAATATTAGGCTTGTAAAGGGGGAAAATAAACGTAATGGGGGGGGGGGGAATCTGAGCACAAACCAAACCAATTAAACAGAGTTTATAAAACACTTTTACAAGGACAGACTTTTGAACAATGGCAGATGAGTCATTGCTTGCAAGCACTGGAGAAAAGTACAATTGTGTACCCATATCCTGTATCTCATTTTGTCTCTGGTCTCACAGGTAACATAGCTATTTATCAGCTAATCTGTCTCCTCCCCCTCACCATTACACCTGCAGAGAGGAAACCATTTTAAACATGCAGTCAATTACCCCTTCAACTAGGATGTGTAAGAGGTACAGGCAAGCCCCACGGAATCCATGAACTATCAATCATAATATGAGTAGAATTAATCCCCCAGGATAAATGGCGTGGCAGGATGTGGCTGGTATTTTATTAAAAGCCATATTCCCCCCAGTAAGAAAGGGTCTATTAACATCAAACATATAGAACCATATGAGTTAAATTAGGTCACTCTTCATGTTACAGTTTCAGATTTCATAAAGTGCAGCTTGTGGTTATGTCATGTGTTTCAGATCTCAAGGGCTGGCTGATGACTTCCCAAACTCTTCAATATTGTACTACCAGTGATATTTACCATAGTTCAACCACAGCACTTTCAAAGCTGGTGTTAATAATACGCATGCCAGTTTTGTAAGTCTCTCCATATTTTCTTTCCCAATAAACAAATATTTGTGGTTTGCTTGCGGGTGATTTAATTGTCTGAGTGCTTTTCTGTGAGCAGTGTTCCATGAAGAAAAAAGCAACAATGTACCCTGGATTAAATATGGACAGTAATAGTGGTTCATTGAAAACAATCATCATTTTAAAAGGAATGTTACCAAAGAGACCAGCTTAGGAACAAGAGTGACCAACTGTTAGAGTGCAAAATACAAAGAAAATGATCAGTTTCAAATCCTCCTTCCCACCCCTGCCCCTTTCTCTTATTCTGCCTCTAATCAGTTTCCTCTTGTTTTCTGCCCTATGGCAATGGATTTAGGGTGTGTGGGGGCAGAAAGTCTCTCTTAATTTACAGATGTGTGTGCACTATTTATTATGCTATCCTTCTGATCACAAATCAGAGCTCTAGCAAATGAATTGCTAACCATAATAAGGAACTTTTGTTGGTATGTTACTGTTCCCAGGATTAGGTTCTACTGAAAACAAAGACATCAGCAAGTCCATCCTGTCTGTCTTGTTTCACTTAATTCATTTTGTTTGCAGACATAACAAGCGTGTTATTTATTTAGTTGTAAGTACTACCAAAGTAAGGATGCGTTCACTTTAATCCTTTAATTTAACAAGATCGCATACTTCAGGAAGCCAAAGGCACTACACCAAGATTAGAATAGAGAGTTCTGTTTCCTCTGAGATTAAAATAGATATCCTGAATATTTGATTTGTGATGTATCATTATTTGATATTTGGGATTTCTCTCAGTGTGGCCTAAATTAGTAGGTTTTTAAAATTCTTTGTAAGTGCCATTTTATCCACTGACTGTGTATGTTTTAAAAGCTTCTTTTAAGATAAAATTGTAATAAATAGGAGATTTTGTATACCACCTAGACTACTACAGCGGACTGAGATCTGACTCCTGGCCGGGCTGCATATTGCAAAGAAGCTTAATTTCCCTTTAGGTGTGTAGACTCTTTATGCAGATCTGTTTTTGTCATAGTACAAATAGAATGACTTAGTCAACATAGTTTCAATGTGCCCTTCAAAATTTAAGATTGTATTTGTTTTCTCACTGCATCATTAAAGAGTCAATTAGCATTTGGATTAACGAACTAGATTGAGTAAGAAAAGTCTTTTTCAGCAGAGTTGCAACCTTGTGAATAAAGGATCATTTACTTAGCTGAATGCCAACAGATACACAGATCTTGAGGTGTAAATTTCAGTTAAGTATTAAAATAACGATTTTTCTTTTCCAGGACAGTATGCTCTCCTGTCACTTAAATGCAGCAACTTCCAGGAGTGGAAACACAATAGTTATTTTGCACCAGCAACACAATGCATTAATACAAATAATAGTAATCATTGTAAATTTAGGCAGCTGTGAAAATTTAATATGGAATAAATTTAGGTAGACTGCATGCAGTTACCTCTGATGATGTTTGGCCAGGACTTTTTATCTTGTGAAAAATCTCACAAGATCGTTATTGACCACATGTGGTAGGGACTCCCTTTTACATCTCATCTGAAAAATGAAAAAACAAGGATTTGCACAGGCTGCTTTACAAACTGACTTTGTAATTAAATAATGTGTGATGTACTGAGAGTAGTAGATTAGAATTGGCAATGAATGGAACATTTAAAGCAAAATGACAAGTAAATGAGAATACTAATACTAATATTTTATGTAGCTTCTTTTTTCCCTTCCCTCTGCCCCACCCAGAAAAGGATGTAATGAACTGGTTTAATGTGAAAATAGAATTAAAACTTAAAAACACACAACACAAATATTTTTGATTATGGAACAATCTAACTACACAAGTGATAATATATATGTATTAGTATCAATAGTTGTCTAGTGGAGGTACAAATATATCGCATTAGCATCAGTTATAGAACTTCAATAATGAAGTGGCAAGAGGAAAAACTCATTCATAGAATCATGATCAAAAGGACAGAACCAACTCCCAAGCTGAATAAGGTAGAAAATGTATAAACATGAAAGAAATTAGGTAACTATTCACTATCATAGAAGAAGCCATGGAGAAATGAACTGTCAAGAGTAGTGAAGTACACAGTGAAAAGAAACTACTACATAGATGAGAGGTTTCAGAGTAACAGCCATGTTAGTCTGTATCTGCAAAAAGAAAAGGAGTACTTGTGGCACCTTAGAGACTAACCAATTTATTTGAGCATAAGCTTTCGTGAGCTACAGCTCACTTCATCAGATGCCACAAGTACTCCTTTTCTTTTTACTACATAGATGTCAATGTGTGAGAGAGATTATTATGAGTTCTGCAAGATCCCAAGAAAAGGTTAACAGAGTACACCACGCAATTTAATGTAATCAAGATATGATATGATATATATGCTATATATGCTCCAAGGGATTGCTAATGGTATATAATGCTGTCAAATTTAATAGAAAATGTTATCCTTTCTAAATCATTCTATGGAGTCTATGTGTACATCTAGAAACCAAGAATGTAGGCCATAATTACAGGGTAGAGGACTCTATCCTGGGAAGCAGTGACTCTGGGAAAAAATGTGGGGTATATGGTGGATAATTAGCTGAAAAAATGTTGTGGACAAAAGGACTAATATGATCGTTGAATGTGTAAACAGGAGTCTTGAGTAGGAGTAGAGAGGTTATTTTACCTCTATACTTGGCATTGGTGTGATCACTGCTGGAATACTGTGTCCTGGTGTCCACAGTTCAAGAAGTAAGTTGATAAATTGAAGGGGGTTCAGAGAAGAGTCACGGGAATGCTTAAACGATTAAAAAAACATACCTTTTCGTGATAGACTCAAGGAGCTCAATCTATTTAGCTTAATGAAGAGAAGATCAAGAGGTCACTTGCTTACAGTCTTTAAGTAGCTGCATGTGGAATAAATATTTGATGATGTGCTCTTCAGTTTAGCAGAGAAAGGTTTAACACAATCTAATGTTTGGGAGGTGAAGATAGACAAATTGAGACTAGAAATAAGTATTTCTAAAATTTCTAAAATATATGATTTAGGAATTGTTTTGAGTAAGTGTATGGTCTGTTACATAGGAGGTCAGATTAGATGACCACAGTGGTCCCTTCTGGTTTAGGGATCTTGGAATCTGTGAATTAGTGGAGAAGATATTCTCTTATAAATTTTGTAGGGTGGTTCAAAAACGTAGGGGAAAGTTGTCACTCTAGTTCCACATATTCTGTAGTTTTGTAGAGAACTTTCTTTGGAACCCTACTGGTTTCATCTCCATTAGATTCTAGAGGACATCATTTCCCTTAGAATTATGATCCTGCAGTAATTGCAGAAGTGACATATCTGAAGGAAATAATGGATCTCTAATACATTTACAGAAAGAACAGAGATTTGAATGGAATCCTGAATGAGAGACAGTGAAAACATCTGACAAAATTAGAGAAAAAAAATGCATGTGGAAAATGTTTGCCATCTCTGATACCAAGAAAAATGACTCTGGTAGGAATTCTGCAAGGTTGGGGGTAGAGGAGAAGGTCCAAGCTTGAAAATAAGACTTCACCAATACCAGTATATATGAGAGAGAGAGAAAGAGAGATTATAGAAGAAATACAAGGTAATTTTACAGCAACTGTGAAATAAAATGATTTCATAGTAATAATACTGTAACTACTAGGAAGTTCTATTAGAAATAATAACTGCATGGCAATTTGCATTATTGTGCCATCACTTTCTCCAGGAAATAGTTTTTAGCAAATGTTAATTAGGACCTGGATATGTGGGCCCATTTCAACTCCAACTGAAATCACGTAAAGAAACCCATTGTCTTAAGTGAGTATTTGATGGGTCCCAAAGAGAGCAGTTGAACTATGTTCTTATTTACAAATCATAGCACACATGACCTATAAGAGTTGATAAAGGAGTTCAGAAATAGGGGCCGTGAACTAGACTGGAAGAAGAACCCAGTGAAACAAAGACAAGACTGGGTAGAAACTAAAAGGCAAATCAGCTGCAAGAGGAACAGTCAGGAGAAAGGTAGAATATCCCTATATACCGATAAGTACTCTTCTGCTTTAGCTATAGCAGTATATTTAAAGCTCGAGCATGCATACAAACCCTTCAGTTTGGATGCAGTTATATTGGTATAAAGGTGCTTTATGCCAGCGTAGTTATTCCAATATGGGAAGGGGAATATACCGTATTACTTTTTATGACTGCATCCACCCTAGGTACTGGTATCACTATTTTGGTTTAAAAGAAAATCCCACCCCTTAACTGACAGATTTGTACCAATATAACTCTATCTATACCAGGCTTTTGAATGAAAGGCTGGAACTAGATGTAGCTTGGCCATATTTAGGGTGATTTTTTTAGAGGATGAAAATTAATGTGCTGAATCTAAAAAGGAAAATCTACAACCAACAAAAAAGAGCATAAATCTTACCACCTACACCACTCTGCTGATGGAAGGAACAATGACAGGAATTATGACATAAGAAACTAAAATAAATAATTCCGAAAACAACTAAGCAACAGACATACTAGAGAAGATCATAAAAAAGACAGTGGGGCAGTCTCATAATGGATGTCATATATGGAGAATGGTTGATTGAGATTGACAGTAAAAGATTTAATATATTTTAATGTGGATCTTTCTCTTGTCTACCTGTACATAACTGTGAACTCTGTGATTATTTGTTATTTAAGTGGAAAGCTTATGCAAGAATCCGGCGGAATGTTTTGCCTTTATTTCAGATAGAAACTTTTGGAAGCAAGTAGTTTACATTTGCCATTTTCAAGGCTCTGGCTTCAAAGATTGAGAATGTTACTTGCAGCTGAAAAGGTTGGATTTGGGGTTTTATTTTTCTTCTGTATTTCATGTGGAAAAGGAGAAAATTCAGATTTAAAATCAACATTTTCCTCTTTCACCAATGTAAATTTATTAGGAATTTAGAAAGTGAGAGAGGGAAAACAAGCAGAAAGTAATTCTCCTCCTCCTCCTATGAAAATTTTCTATTTTAGAAAATATAGTGGCTTTTGAAAAAGATAGAGACTGTATTACACATTCTGAAGGCCCTGAAGCTCTCTGCTGGAGGCCTGGTGGCCCTGCCATACCCCACCCCAGAAAAGGACAGTGGAGAGGGTCCTCCAAACTGCCTAGAGTGGCTGCATCCCATGCCACCTATCAGGAAACAGGCTGCAGGGAGCAGCCTATCAGGGTCCAGGAGGCTCATAAAAGGAGCTACAGGGCCACAGCGAATTTGGTCTGCTGGCAGGGACTGTGGGGAGCAAGAGGTGCTCCTAGTTGGCTGCAGAGGCCGAAGGAACTGGACAGATCAGTTGTTGGCAGGGACCAGGAAAGTCTGAGAATAGTCCCCAGGCTGGCTACTGGGACTAAGCAGGTAGTTACTGGCAGGACTAGGGGAATGAGGAAGAAGCTTCTGGCTGGCTGCTGGGACTCAACTAAGAGCAACATAGAGCAACAACTAGTAAAGGGATGAAGCACAAGGCTGCAATACTTAAAGGGTCCCTGGGTTGGGACATGGATCGGTGGGTGGGGCTGGCCAGGTCCCCTCCACCAGCCACTGAGAGAAGTGCTACACCCTAAGGAAGGGAATTAGAATTGTGGAAGGTAAGGATTGAATAGGCATTCAATAGCCACCATTGAACAACCCTTTTGGTGGTGGTCTTTTAAGCAACAGTGAAAGGCAGCATGAGATATATAAAAGCTGTTGCCTGTGCTGTACCCATTCTGTGAATAAAGAGAGGTTTATAGTTCTCCAAGTCTATCAATCTAGTATTTTGAGTAGAAAATTTTCATGCCAAATTGGATTTGTAGCCATGATTGGGGCCTCAGGTTAGATTTGAACTGGTGTGTGACCAGTTTTGTTTTTTTTTTAACTAAAACCCTTGAACCATCTACGTGCTTAAGGTCGTGATACAGATCTCACTGAAGTCAATGGAAGTCTTTCCATTAAATCTAATGGGCTTTGAATCAGGCCCTTAATGCCTTGATGCATTGGGGCCTTAGTCTCTCTCTGCTTCAGTTCTTTGTCTGTAAAATGAGGATAATAGTACTTCCTTTCTTTTACCCTTTGTTTGTCTATATTGAGGAACTGCCCCTTAAGAGGTATATGTTAAATAAGTAACATAATGTGGCCTCATTCTCAGTTCAGACTTCAGATCCTACTGTAATACAAATAGTAATAATAATACATATCTCTTACACAGAGCTTTTCATCAGTAAATCTCAATGCACTTTACAGGGGAGGTCAGTATCATTATCCACATTTTACAGATGGGGAGCCTGAGGCATGGGGAGTTGAAATGAGTTGGTCACCGAGCAGGCTAGTGGTAGAACCATGAATAGAACCCAGATCCCCTGAGTTCCAGTCCAGCGCACTATCAATAGGCCAAACTAGGTATAATTATTTATTATAATAAATGTTTTCTGATGGTTCCTCTGCTCGAGAAGAAGGGGTTCACAAATAAAAGAGCAGAACCATGGTCCTAATTAATTTGTTTATAAGATTTTTAGGGATGGTAACTTTTTAAGATATAACACTTTTATAGAGCTCTTAATGCTCCATTACTATGGTTAAATAATTAAGTTGTATTTAATTAGTATACAATATCTAGCCTAATGTAAATTATATGTAATGTTAAGCTTATTTCAGACAATTTAACACTTTACCCTGATTTTTCTTGGGACTAAAATTTACTGAAAGTTTTAATCATTTTACAACTAGTACGGCAGAACAAATTAATTGGGTAATAAGCTATAAATTTTTAAAATGTTAGTTTTTTTTACCTCAAAGAAGTAGTATGAATGAATGCTGAATGATGGCAGTGTTACTAGGACCAAGGGGGAGAGGAGACTTAGGAATTAGATGTGTCTCAGAGTGAAATTGAGTTTGCTAGCATGAATTTAACAGCCACACCAGCCAAACCAAGCAAAATCAAACTATTAAGATTGAGGGAGACTTTGGAGCAGACAGAAAAATAGCACCACATTATTTTCACCTCTCAAAAGATTATCACAGCAGTTGCTGTTACTACAGTGTGGTTTTGTGGTTATACTTGTGCTGCACTCTGGTGCACGACAGGGGGTTCAAACAACTTCTGGCCACCATGGTTTTGCATAACGGCTTCTACTACATTTCTGACACCTGGACAACATTACACTAAGCTTAATAAAGGACCCCTTATGAATGGATGTACAAAGTCACATAACAGCTATGTAGTTGAGTGAGTAAAAGCTTGACTTCTCTGCGTGTCATAATTTATTGTCCTAAGTCTCTTTTCCAAAAACCCTCAGTCTCAACCACTGGCAGTGATTTTTTTTAAAAACAACCTGTAATTTTCCATCTCTGACTTCCTCCGAGTTCACACAGCAGTCAAACTGTTATCAAGCTTTTCAAACAAATCATTTATGCAGTTTATCTCCCTGAAGTCTGTCCCATGGTTTTAATTATCATTGACAAATAGAGCCAGTGTTATAAGGGCTATATGAGATGGCCCATTCAGGGGTGCACCATGTTTACACACAGTCTAAACCTATTAGGACATGATTTTCTTACATGTGTAAGTAGCATTAAATGTGTTCTGTCAGAGGACTGCAAAACTTGCACCCATTTCAGTCACTCAGTAAAGGCTCATAAATTTGAGACCTTCAGTGGGAAAAACTATATACGATGCATAATTTAAAACAAAGTTCCAGCTTACCTGAACCTGAAGTTTTTACATGCTGGAAAACTGGTGGAGGTATAAAAAACCTGTGTGAGCACATGAACATGTAAACACATATACATAGAATACCCTAAACACTGTGTGTGTGTATGCCAAGCAGAAACCATTAACATAACTTTGGGGCAGTGTAAGTATTTGTGCCAGAATGTACTGCCTTCCAAAGAGACTATGATGTCAGTGAAAACCAGGCTATTAGTTCTACAAGTCAAGTAATTCTTCTGAACACGTCTTCTGTGAAGCACTCTGAAAACCTTAAGATAATATTTATTTATTTATTGGTGAAAAAAGTACTGCTGCTTCATGAAATAAGAATATTTTAGCTGGCAATAACATGAACATGTACTGCAGCAAGGAGACACTGCCTCCCTGTTCCCACTACATTTTACCCATCCAGTTGGGTCCAAGTTCTGTATCATTCTGTGTTCTTTTGGAATGAGATCTTCGTAGAGAAGTGTGCAATGTGAGATGCTGCTAGTATGTAGGTCTTCAAGGTACAAGTCTGGTTTCCAATGACAGTGGGAATGCACTCTTTGCTTCTTGAGATAACAATCAGAGCATTGATGTTGTTTGAGAATAGAAATAAGAGCAAGCTCTCATTTAAATGAGTGAGAGATTAGCCAGAACCAAAAATTCCCTTTTACCTCTCCCCTTCACTAGCCCATCCATTCAGGAATATCCCTTTGTGTTCTCTTTTTTACATCTTGAATGAGCTAATTATAACATTGTTTTAGTCACAAAATCTTGGCAGAACAGGTCCGCTGGTCTAGCACAGCTAATTTCTCTCCTGGTGAAAGTAGTTTAATGATAGACAAAGCCCTAATAGCTCTTAAAGATCCCCTTGCATACCAATTTCAGAAAGTTTTAACCTGCTTTGTCTAATTTCACAGGTAGTTGAACTGCTTTCCTTCTAGCATGTTGTTTAGAGATAATTTTCAGAGCAACTGCAACCATTGTTATGATTTGAGAAATAAATGTGAGTGCTGACAATATACTGTATTACTTTTGACTTTATCCATGAGAAGGATAAACTGCTAGGTGGTGCTGTAGCTTCTAACCCTGTTAATGCTGAATCGTGTTGTAAAATCAGTTTAAGATGAAAACCTAATAAGACAACTAAGGATTTTTCTTAGCAGCATAGTAGCAAGCATTTCTTAGCATGAAAGTCCTGACTAAAACTGGAAAATGGCTCACTAATCTGCAATACAAGGCTTAAGTTTGTGGGTTTTTAATAACAGGATTGTGATGGGTTGGATCACAGAAGACCTTCTGGGAACTGCCAACTGATGTGCTGGGACTGTTTATCCTGGCAGCTTGGGACTTCAGTGCCCTGCCTGATTTGAGCCAGACACGCTCGCCTGCTGCAAACATAGACTCGGGTCTGAACAAGGTCCCCCAAAAGCTGCAGGCTAAACTGAAAACAGCTTATGAAGTGTTCCAGTCTCCAACACTCAGATGCCCAGCTCCCAATGGGGTCCAAACCACAAATAAATCCATTTTACCCTGTATAAAGCTTATACAGGGTAAACTCATACATTGTTTGCCCTCCAGAACACTGATAGAGAGAGATGCACAGCTGTTCCCCCCCTCAACCCAGGTATTAATAGATACTCTGAGTTAATTAATAAGTAAAAAGTGATTTTATTAAATACAAAATGTAGGATTTAAATGGTTCCAAGTAATAACAGACAGAACAAAGTGAATTACCAAGCAAAATAAAATAAAACATGCAAGTCTAAACCTAATACAGTAGGAAAGTGATTACAGATTAAATCTCACCCTCAGAGATGTTCCAGTAAGCCTCTTTTACAGATTAGCCTCCTTCTAGTCTGGGTCCAGCAATCACTCACACCCCTGTGGTTACTGTCCTTTGTTCCAGTTTCTTTCAGGTAGCCTCTCCACCCCTAAAGGATATCTTTTGAGCCCAGCTGAAGACCAAATGAAGGGATCTCCCAGGGGCTTAAATAGACTTTCTCTTGTGGGTGGAGACACCCCCCTTGCAAAATCCAGCTCCAAAATGGAATTTTGGAGTCACATGGGCAAGTCACATGTCCATGCATGATTCAGTTTTTACAGGCAGTAGTCATTGCTCACATGCTATCTTGAATGTCTCCAGGAAGACATATTTGGACTGAAGTCTTCCAAGATCCATTATCACTTAAGTGTTTCTTGTCTGCGCACTTAACTTACACATTCCTTTCTCAAGAAGCTGACCAAATGCTTTACTAAGGCTACTTAAACTTAAACAAGTACACAGCCAATATTCATAACTTTGAATACAAAAATGACACATGCATACGAATATGATGAATATATTCAGTAGATCATAACCTTTGCAGAGAGATGTTTCATGGCATATGTAGCATAAAACATATTCCAGTTATGTCATATACATTCATAAGCATATTTCCATAAAGAATTATGGGGTTCAATGTCACAAGGATCTTAGGTTTCAGAGTAGCAGCCGTGTTAGTTTGTATCCGCAAAAAGAAAAGAAGTACTTGTGGCACCTTAGCGACTAACAAATTTATTTGAACATAAGCTTTCGTGAGCTACAGCTCACTTCATTGGATGCATGCAGTGGAAAATACAGTGGGGAAATTTTATATATACAGAGAACATGAAACAATGGGTGTTACCATACACACTGTAACAAGAGTGATCAGGTAAGGTGAGCTATTACCAGCAGGGGAGAGAGAAAAAAACACACCTTTTGTAGTGATAATCAAGGTGGGCCATTTCCAGCAGTTGACAAGAATGCGTGAGGAAGAGTAGGGGGTGGGGGCGGGAATAAACACGGGGAAGTAGTTTTACTTTGTGTAGAGACACATCCACTCTCAGTCTTTATTCAAGTCTAAGTTAATGGTGTCCAGTTTGCAAATTAATTCCAATTCAGCAGTCTCTCATTGGAGTCTGTTTTTGAAGTTTTTTTGTTGAAGAATTGCCACTTTTAGGTCTGTAATCGAGTGACCAGAGAGATTGAAGTGTTCTCCAACTGGTTTTTGAATGTTATAATTCTTGACGTCTGTCCATTTATTCTTTTAAGTAGAGACTGTCCAGTTTGGCCAATGTACATGTATAATAGCTATATAATGAAATTAAAAGTGTATTTGAAACCATTGAAAGAGACATTAAAAATAAGAGCATGCTTCAATATTCCATACTAGGCAGAAAGTTGCAGTGATTCTTTTAAAGTGCTTTCATAAACCTGTTACAAACCATTATTGTACCATTATTGCATATTGTATGAAGAAAAGACTTCTTATTAATAGGAAGAAAGAAAGTTCTCTTTCATATGCAGTCTTCAGTGGTTTTAGTTCTTATTATTACTGTCATCTGTAAAGACTTAAAACAAATCGAAAGCATGTGATTTTTCCATGCAACAAGAGCATCAGCATGGAGCCAGACTCTGAGCATCACAAGTTTAATTTACTGTGCAACAATATGCCATAGAAAGTACTGTCTCTTAGGCTGTTCATTTCAATTTTTTTCATTTTGTTCTGAAATACTCTGTGCTTCTAGTTATATTGTGTTTAAAATATATATAATTGAATGGAGGTGTTGATCAAAGGTGGCCTCAATGAAAGACACAAGACCCAGTATTATAAGTACTGTGTCAGAGCTACTTTAAAGTTAAAAAATTTCTACATCCTACCTACCAGGTTTTCAATAGTAGTTTGTTTTTGTCCTAATGGGCACTTATCTCAGAGGGTGGGCACAAGCACACTATCTTCATTCAGCATCCTGAAAGCTGTACTATAGCTTGATGAGGAGCTTCTGTCCTTTTGCTTCCAAGACTTTTTGTTCCATGTACTTCAACCCCATTTAGGACCCCAGTGAGCCCTCACTTGAGGAAATGGTTAACCGCATTCTTGTGATCTTCTATAATTTGCTGCTAAGGAATACAGCCGTATGTAACAGAAAACAGCTGTTGGAAATTCACTCTTCCTGGCGAGAGCTGTTCTTAATGCAGAATTTTAATTTTATCTCGTGACTGATAACACCCCATTAGCCTTACCCAGAGTCTTACCTGCAAAATTATTTATTAAAATTATTTTTAAGCTTCATCCCAGATCATTATGCCTATGTGCACCTCTTTATGGAAAGGCAATATTGCATCATACAGGCACTTGTAATACAGCATTACTCTTTGATACAAAATACTATTCACTCATGGAGGATGTGTCCGTCACAGTGTGAGAGGTGGATTTTTCCACAAAAAGTGGAAAACACATTTTTTACTGATTTCAACAACGGCATATATTGGTGTTTTTAATTGAAATTTTAATAGCTGTATTTGAGGAAAGAATGAGTGAAACATTATCACCACAACTTTCTTTTAGGAATGAGCAGAAACTACTTAACAGTGCTCAATGTTCAGTCATACTCCTCCAATCATCTGGATTACTGAGATCAGCCTAAATGACTGAGTAGCCATTTTGGGTTATAAAAAATGTTGGAATTACTGGAAATTTTACAGCTCCACATCATGGCTCGGTTTGTTGTTTAGATGCATTTCATAGTTTGAAGAGGGAAGAAAATAGGAAGGCATAAACACTGTGCTTCTGATGATTTTTCACAACTATCGCATATATGCAGGAGGTGCATAGGATACAAACCAGCCCAAGATACGGAAAGTACCTTAAAGGGGATGGATGGTGGGGGAATATCAGCACTAGTGTGCAATAGATATGGGAAGACCCGGTGTGGAAAATGTAAGACCCTGAGCTTTCAAGCAAAATTCTAATTGAGCCTTTTTAGAGCTTCATTACAGTTTGATTAATGACTCTTTTTCAGGTCTGTGTGCCCCTAAATGTCCTCTTTTGATAGTGACCTCTTTTGTAAAGTGCTTTGAGATCTATTGATGAAAAGTGCTATATAAGAGCTGGGTATTACTATTCTATTTTCCAGAAGCAGAAATACCAGAATGCTGCACAATATAATAATAATAATTAATAATTAATATAAATATAGTACTTGTGATCTGCAAGCTTTAACTAATGAATCCTCACAACATCCCAAAATGAAATTAAGTGCTCTGTCTCAGTTTGCGCTTTTCAAAAAGACGAACAAATTAGGTTCAATCACTATGGTCCAGATCCACAAAGGGACTTAAGCATTGTAACAACTAACTTTTAGACACCTTGAAGATCACTGGTATCCACAAAGCCTAGGTTAGGTGCCTATGCTTCCTGTAAAGTGAATGGGGAGAGATAAGCAACTGAGAATGGGATCCACAAAATCCAGCACACTGGGTAGGGAGTTACCTCAACTAACTAATGGCATATTTTGGGAAGAGAGATGTATTCAGAGTGAGGCACTTAAGTCTGGGTTACAGGGAGGCCTATCTTTGCCTGTGATCCATAGCTGGGAAGCCCTGTGCTAAAGTCAGGCAGCTTAGGTAGGGGAGGAGGAGATGATGCCTCCCTTATTACTTTTAGCCCAGTGGTTAGTACACTTGTGATGTGGGAGACCTGGCTTTAAGTCCTCTCTCTCTCTGCCAGAGGAGAATAAGATTTGAACAGGGGTCTCCCACCTCTCAGGAAAGTGTGCTAACCACTATGTTATGGGATATTCTGGTGAGGAGCTCCCTCAGTCTCTCCTGTTGAGCCGTTCCGCTTTGGCCCAATAACTGGCTATGTGTTTATCCAGAGAGAGCGCGATTCTATAGCGTGGTGGTTAGGGCACCCACTCGGGAGTCGAAGACCCAGGGCCCAGTCTCCCTGCGCCGCCACCTCTTCCCCCAGCAGGAATATGAATAGAGCCTGATAGGGTAGTTGGTTAACCTATTGTCCCTTGGCATGAGGATCCCACTGGGCTTAGTCATTCAAGGGCCTAGCCTGAGGCAGCAGTGCACATGTTCAGAGGCAGAAACGTAGGCATCTAGGGAACTTTTACAGTGAAAGTTTAGGTGCTGAGGGAGTTTGGACATCTTCAGCAGCTGAGTGAGAGGTTTATGGATTGCAGTGGTACCTAAATCTGGGATTGAAACTCCTAAATACCTTTGCGCATCACGGCCTTTCTCCCTAAAAAGTGAAATTGGTAGAAAGAATAGACACAGAATATGTTCATCTACAACAGGACTGTAGGGGAGGAAGAACAAAGTCAGATGAAAGTGGAATGCTTCCTTGACAAAAAGGTCCATTAGGAGAACTACAGGAACTATCTGACACAGCTGCAGTTAGAAAACAGGATACAGATAATAGAGCAAGAAAAGGAGAAGTTGTGCTTTGTTGGCCCTAGTGACTGATTACCATGCAGAAAGGAAGCCTTGTGGTTAATCGGATCTTCTCCAATGGCGTTGTACATCAAGAAAATGAGATAAGGGATGGATGCAACAGCACTAGCTTGGTGAAAGTGATAGGAAAACATCTGGTATAGATCAGATAGCTTAAAGTAAGAGGGTTTTTTAAAATGAGAAGGGACTAGATAACTAGTAAGTAGAAGTGTTTCTACTGATATAGATAGGTGGGCCTATGGTGAAATCCTGTTAAAATGTTTTGGTAGATAGGCAAAGAAATGAAAGGTAGACACACAAATTGAAGGGAAGTGGGAGATGAAGAATGAAAAATAGGTGAAAAAATGAGGAGTAAAGATAAAATGGAAAAGGGGGGGGAGAGAGAGAGAGACTGACTAACCAGAAAGAAGGGGAGAAGAAGAAGGAAAGAAAACAAAGAATGGGAATGAGAGGGCTAGAGGAAACTTGAAGTAAGGGGAAAAGAGTAGATAAAAGGAAAGGGAGGGCAAGAACTAAAAGGATCTGCCTACTTAACAGACCACCTCTCTCCCTGCACCACTGCTGCATTCGCCATTCTTGCTAGAACTCTCTCGGTTTAAAGGAGAAGGAACTACTGGCTGGGTGTCCTCTGTAAGTGAACCAAGTCTTTGCACTACATTTCTCACCTTACACCTACAATTATTATGACCATTAATATTATTTATTTGCCACACCAATGATCTCTAGTCATGGACTAGGACCTCACTGTGCTGGGTGTTGTATAAACATAGAACAAAAAAAGATTACTCCCTGCTACAAGGAGCTTATAGTTTAACAACAAGATGAGAGAACAGATGGATACCGACAGACTGGAGAGTACCAGGAAATAATAGGGCAATATTGGTCAGCATGATGGACAGTGGTCTCTGCACAGGAGCTAACTGTGGTCAACTATTTTGTAGGCATCACAGCAAAGGAGAGTTTTAAGGAGGAATTTGAAGATGGATAATGAGGTAGCTTTGAAAATTCCACAGATATTTTGTGGCTTAACTATCTTTGAAATCTGGCACATGGTATTGAAATACTAAATTTTAGCACAAGTAGACTGTAAAAACAAAGGGGGAAAACATCCCTGTTTAGGATCAAGAAAGCTTTAAAGTATGGCCATTTAAAGGTCTGAAAGCTCTGAAGACCAAGCACCAAGACCATAGTTTGGAGAAGCTTGAGTTGAACCCCCGATGAAGTGAGCTGTAGCTCACGAAAGCTTATGCTCAAATAAACTGGTTAGTCTCTAAGGTGCCACAAGTACTCCTTTTCTTTTTGCGAATACAGACTAACACGGCTGCTACTCTGAAACCCCCCAGTTAGGTTATTAACAGCCATGCACACAAAAAAGTGTGTTTATATGGTGACCTTTTGGGTCTAGTTAAGCAGCAGGCGGTAGCATAAAACGAAACTTTTATGTTTTCTCCTTGCTTGATATGTGCCAAAGTTTTGAGGGCAAAAGTACTTTAAAAGTTTTTTAAAGAGTCCAACTGGAAAAAAAATTCCTTGCTGCTAGGAACACTGTTCTTGTTGTTCATTCTTATTAAACTTGAAAAATGTGAAACATAAAAAGTTAGGGACAGTTTCTTCTATCTGTATGTTGAGTTTTACCTAGCAGGGCTTCAGCAGATTCACTGTTTGGTAATATGGACATCTCTCAGGAGATGCCCCTGCAATTATATTATATATATATTTGAATTTTTAAGAAAGAGAACAGAATACTTTAGAGCCATCTGAGGAGTTGCATCCATTTGACTGATGGGCTTTCCAAATAGGGTAGAACAGTAGGGTGGTCAGGCACCCATAATGGGAACATCCTCCATTGATCTAATATTTTTAACCTTAATAGTATTAGGAGGTTTTAGCCAAGCAGGAGAAGCTTGGTTATAATTTTCTTGTTTGAAAATAATGGGAGTAGTACTCCAGTTAGCAGACTGTAGGGCTCTAGCATGCAGCTTCCAAAAGCATCATATGCATCTGTCTTTTTATTGCATCACAAAACTCAGGGCAACAGTCACAGTGCTACTTCCCAAGAACTGTCCCTTTGGAGAGCAGCTAACCTGTACTTTTACACCTGTTTAATTAATTAATTAAAGACATACTTTTCTCTCTCCCCCCCCCCCTTTTTATATTTTTATATTAACAGTGGCGTTATTTTAAAATTTATACGGGGTGTGTGTTTGTGTGGGGGGAAACTAGGCACTATTTGCTAAACTGCATAGAGAGAAAAATAATCTGTAATATACTCCACAAACAGTAATGTAAACCATAGAAAAGTATGCAGAAGAGGGGACAGTCACATTCAGTGGCTGGGAATCTAATGAACAATGAGGCTTGGCGAACAGGTAGTTTGTAGAGCAAGGAGAAATTTCTTCCAGTCCCTTAAAAACAAATCGTAGTGACTCAAAGTCTGGTTGTCATCATTAAAGGGCAGAATCTTGCACCCTTAAACTACGTCTACACTGCACACCAGTATCAGTAGAGCAAGTGTAGTTGCATACCATAGTGAAATGCAGGCTGCATAATATGGTGTGTAGAAAACGTTTCGGTGAAGGACTCAGACAGCAGAGAGGCAATAGGGAGAGGCTCAATCAGTAGGGTTGCCAGGTGTCTGATTTGTTTTACCTGAACGCCCAGTCAAAAAGGGATCCTAGTGGCTCTGGTCCCGTTAAAAGTCCAGTCGGCAGCAAAGCGCGGGACGAGGGCTATGGCAGGCTCCCTACCTTCCCTGGCTCCGTGCCGCTCCAAGAAGCATCAGCCAGGTCCCTGTGACCCCTAGGCGCTGGGGTGGACAGAGGCTGGGAGGCGCCATGCGCTGCCTGCACCCTGAGTGCCAGCTCTGTGGATCCCATTGGCCGGGAATTGTGACCAATGGGAGTTGGGGGGGGGGGGCGCCTGCGGGCGCAAAGGCAGCATGCAACACGCAGAACCGCCTGGTCGCCCATGTACCTAGAGGCTGCAGGGACCTGGCAGCTGCTTCCTTGAAGCTTCAGAAAGTGTTGCCGGGATCCCGCACCCTGTCCCACACTCTACCCCACCTATCTCAGCCTGGAGTTCCCTTCCCCTCCCCAAATCCTCAACCTGGCTCTACCCCAGAGCCCAAAACCTCCACCGGAGCCTTCACCTCCCATACCCCAAGCCCCTGCCCTAGCCCAGAGCCCCCCTTCTGTACCTTGACCCCACCGCAGAGCCCACACCCCCTCTGGCACTCCTTGCCCCGCTCGAGAGCCTGCACCCTCAACCCAGAACCCATACCTACTTCTGCACCCCAACCCCTTGCCCCAGCCTGGTGAAAGTGAATGAGGATGGGAAGAGCGAGGGATGGAGCGAGTGGGGGCAGGGCATGGGCGAGGCCTCAGAAAAGAGGTGGGCTGTTCAATTTTGTGTGATTAGAAAGTTGGCAACTCTATCAATCAGTTCCCTGCTGCTAGAACCCTTCCCCTGCCAGAATGAAATACTCTGGCAGTGGGGAAAGGCTCCAGCAGGGGAGGGCAGCGGGAAATTGCTGGAGCCCTTCCTTGCTATCCCCCCTACCTGCCAGAGCTTTCCCCCACTGCCAGAGTCTTTCCTTCTGGCGGGGAAGGACTCCAGCAGCAGGGAGCTGACTGAGCCTTTCCCTGCTGCTTTTCCTGTGGCAGGGAAAGGCTCTGGCAGTGAGACGTTACACTGCTTAAAATAGCAGTGTAGGTGGTGAAGGCACTGAGAGATGTGTAGGGTACATACCCGGGTACGTACTCACAAGCTTCAGTCATATTTTTATTCTACTTGTCTAAGCAGTGCCTCACCTTCTCCACTGCTATTTGTACTGTGGTACCAGGGCTAGCTGTGTATGTAGTCTGCACACTGCCTAAGTATGCAGCTTAGGCATACCTTGACTCTTCTTGAGGCAGTACCTTAGGCCCTAATTCAGCAAGATGCTTAAGTATGTGCATACATTTAAGTACTTGTGCACTCCTGTTGACTTCAACAGAACTACTCTTGGGCATGAAGTTATTCATCAAGGCATTAATTGGCTAATACTCCCACACTGTCACTCTTATTCTTTTTGTCCCCAAGCAAGTAGTCTCACTGAAGTCTCGGGTTAACAATTTTGGAAATAACCAAACCTTTTTATGAACTGGGCGAACACTTTTTTCACTTTTTTTTTTTAAGTCTGGTAATCAACAGGGATTGATAGCATTTCTATAGACATTCAGGTACTATATATATATGAGGATTATGCTATTAATCACTGTGGAGAAAGCCACATTGAAACAGATTTGTGAACAGATTGTGAGACATATAATAAAAAATCTTTTAAACCTTGACAGTCAAAAATGGAAATATTTTTTGTGTATCTGGTGCTGCAGGACCTTTAAATTCAGCTGGGAAAAGAATATTTATCCTCATTTTGAAGAGACAGAACATTATTTTGGCAGTAATTTAATGTTGTTGATGAAGCCCTTGGAGATGGAATAACAAAAGGAAGATAATTTCACATATCCTTATTCTTTGCTATTGAGTCATTTATGCAAACACCCTTTTTTAAAAAAAAAAACTTCCAGGTGCATCTAGTCATCTAATTAAATTGGCATTTAGCGTACTCAGAACTTTACCTGGAAATGTGGGTAATGCTTTTGTAATTTATTTCTGTTTTATTTAAGTAGCAAGTCCTAAATTATAGCATGTGTTCTCAAAAGGGAGGGCAGAGGGCGGAGAATGTTGTTAATGTCAATTTAAACTACAAAACTAATATTCTAAAATCAAGGTCTAATCTTTTGACAGCTTTTTGCTTTAACGAAATGGGCCAATTTAACATTTGTGTAATTTCGTCAACTTCAAGTTATGTCCGGGGAATTTGGCAAAATATGCTGTGTTGCTATACATTATTTCAAAGAACTGGGCTTGGGGCTTATTTTCTATTTTGAAATTCAGCTATCAAGAGAGGGCAAGTAAACATGACACCGAGGAATATACAAGAGCCGTTCACATTATGATGGCAAGTAGCAGTTCTGATCTGATCTGGGCCTCATTTAGCTGTACACTATATATACAGTTGTCATAAATATAAAGGGAAGGGTAAACCCCTTTAAAATCCCTCCTGGCCAGAGGAAAAATCCTCTCACCTGTAAAGGATTAAGAAGCTAAAGGTAACCTCGCTGGCACCTGACCAAAATGACCAATGAGGAGACAAGATACTTTCAAAAGCTGGGAGGAGGGAGAGAAACAAAGGGTCTGTGTCTGTTGGTATGCTGCTTTGCCGGGGATAGAACAGGAATGCAGTCTTAGAACTTTTAGTAAGTAATCTAGCTAGGTATGCGTTAGATTATGATTTCTTTAAATGGCTGAGAAAAGAATTGTGCTGAATAGAATGACTATTTCTGTCTGTGTGTCTTTTTTGTAACTTAAGGTTTTGCCAAAATGGATTCTCTATGTTTTGAATCTAATTACCCTGTAAGGTATCTACCATCCTGATTTTACAGGGGTGATTCCTTTACTTCTATCTACTTCTATTTCTATTAAAAGTCTTCTTGTAAGAAAACTGAATGCTTTTTCATTGTTCTCAGATCCAAGGGTTTGGGTCTGTGGTCACCTATGCAAATTGGTGAGGATTTTTACCAAACCTTTCCCAGGAAGTGGGGTGCAAGGGTTGGGAAGATTTTGGGGGGAAAGATGTGTCCAAACTGCATTTCCCAGTAAACCCAGTTATAGTTTGGTGGTGGCAGTAGTTATTCCAAGGACAAACGATAAAATTAATTTGTACCTTGGGGAAGTTTTAACCTAAGCTGGTAAAAGTAAGTTTAGGAGGTGTTCATGCAGGTCCCCACATCTGTACCCTAGAGTTCAGAGTGGGGGAGGAACCTTGACAACAGTAAGAGACAGTTCCAGCCTGAGGCTCTTGCCATCAAAATTACAGCCAAATAATGGGCATCTTAGATAACGATGGGGTTTGTTCAGTCCATCTTTCCCCGCTACCTGAAAAAGTACCCCATGATAATTTGCAATGGTGTCCAAAGGAGGCCTCATATTAATGAGCTATTCATAGCATCAAAGAGTATCCTTATCTTGGAAGCTTTGTCTACCAATCTGCAGAAAGAAATCTTGATTCTAACCAGATTTTTTTCCTGTCAGAACTGGAGTAGCAGAAGAGGAAGTACTTGAGTAAAAACAACGAGGAGTCCTTGTGGCACCTTAGAGACTAACAAATTTATTTGGGCATAAGCTTTTGTGGGCTATAACACACTTCATCAGATGCATGGAGTGAAAAAAAGTAGGCAGGTATAAATATACAGCCCATTAAAAGATGGGAGTTGCCTTACCAAGTAGGGGGGTCAGTGTTAACGAAGCCAATTCAATTAGGATGGATGTGGCCAATTCCCAACAGTTGACAAGAAGGGGTGAGTATCAACGGAGGGAAAATTATTTTTTGTCATGATCTAGCCACTCCCAGTCTTTATTCAGGCCTAATTTTATGGTGTCAAGTTTGTAAATTAATTTCAGTTCTGCAGTTTTTCGTTGACGTCTGTTTTTGAAGTATTTTTTGTTGAAGAATTGCCACTTGTAAGTCTGATATTGAGTGTCCAGGGAGAATGAAGTATTCTCCTACTGGTTTTTTAATGTTACAATTCTTGATGTCTGATTTGTGTCCATTTATTCTTTTGGTAGAGACTGTCTGGTTTAGCCAATGTACATGACAGAAGGGCATTGCTGGCACATGATGGCATATATCACATTGGAACAGGGGGAGAGAGAGAGAATAGGAGTGAAGGAAAAAAGGGAAACACAGTATGAGCCAGGACAGGAGGAAGTATATAGAGAAGGAAATGTTTCAGAGTAGCAGCTGTGTTAGTCTGTATCCTCAAAAAGAAAAGGAGTACTTGTGGCACCTTAGAGACTAACAAATTTATTTGAGCATAAGCTTTCGTGAGCTACAGCTCACTTCATTGGATGCATTCAGTGGAAAATACAGTGGGGAGATTTATATACACAGAGAATGTGAAACAATGGGTGTTACCATACACACTGTAACAAGAGTGATCAGGTAAGGTGAGCTATTACCAGAAAGAGAGCGGGTGGGATGGGGGCAGAAACCTTTTGTAGTGATGATCAAGGTGGGCCATTTCCAGCAGTAGACAAGAACGTGTGAGGAACATGGGGAAATAGTTTTACTTTGTATAAATCTACATCCACTTCCAGTCTTTATTCAAGCCTAAGTTAATTGTATCCAGTTTGCAAATTAATTCCAATTCAGCAGTCTCTCATTGGAGTCTGTTTTTGAAGTTTTTTTGTTGAAGAATTGCCACTTTTAGGTCTGTAATCGAGTGACCAGAGAGATTGAAGTGTTCTCCGACTGGTTTTTGAATGTTATAATTCTTGACATCTGATCTGTGTCCATTTATTCTTTTACATAGAGACTGTCCGGTTTGACCAATGTACCTGGCAAAGGGGCATTGCTGGCACATGATGGCATATATCACATTGGTAGATGTGCAGGTGAACGAGCCTCTGATAGCGTGGCTAATGTGATTAGGCCCTATGATGGTGTCCCCTGAATAGATATGTGGACACAGTTAGCAATGGGCTTTGTTGCAAGGATAGGTGCCTGGGTTAGTGGTTCTGTTGTGTGGTGTGTGGTTGCCGGTGAGTATTTGCTTCAGGCTGGGGGGCTGTCTGTAAGCAAGGACTGGCCTGTCTCCCAAGATCTGTGAGAGTGATGGGTTGCCCTTCAGGATAGGTTGTAGATCCTTGATGTTGCGTTGCAGAGGTTTTAGTTGGGAGCTGAAGGTGATGGCTAGCGGCGTTCTGTTATTTTTTTCATTGGGCCTGTCCTGTAATAGGTGACTTCTGGGTACTCTTCTGGCTCTCAGTCTGTGTCTTCGCTTCATCAGGTGGGTACTGTAGTTGTAAGAACGCTTGGTAGAGATCTTGTAGATGTTTGTCTCCGTCTGAGGGGTTGGAGCAAATGCGGTTGGATCGTAGAGCTGGGCTGTAGACAGTGCATCATGTCATGTTCTCTGTGTATATAAATCTCCCCACTGTATTTTCCACTGCATGCATCCGATGAAGTGAGCTGTAGCTCACAAAAGCTTATGCTCAAATAAATTTGTTAGTCTCTAAGGTGCCCCAAGTACTCACTTTCCTTCTCTATAAAAAAAGAAAAGATGACATATGTAATATGATATAATGGTAAAACACATAAGAGTGTCACAGCTGCAGGGGGAGCTGCACTTCAGACTAGAGTTGGGAAAATTGATTTTTGGGTATGGTGGTCAAACGAGGTGAAAAAAAAAATTCATTTTGTGCTGACGCAAGTCAACATTTTTTTTTTCCTTGTCAAAATGAAAAACCAAAAATAAAAGGTTGTTTTGGGTAGAACAAAACATCTCATTCAACATGAAAATGAAATGTTTTGCTCTGAAAACGTCAAAACAGAATGTGTTTTTGGCTGAAACTTGCTGAATTTTACCTAAATTTGCAAACAGATTCAGTCAGCCTGAAGCTATGTTTTTTGATGAATAAGCTATTTCTCCAAAATATTTCGCTCATCTCTCTTCTAGGCCCCTTTGCAGCTCCTCTTGAATGCATCCCTCAAGTGATAGGCTTGACTTCCTTCCCTTCTCTGTGAGTGAAATCCACAGTCCATCCTCTCTCTTAGCCTGGCTGTCTAGGTTGCAGCTCCTCTGGCAGGTCCAAGTGGGTTTAGTCTTTTCAGGAGACTTCTCTTCAGGAGATGTGATCAGCAGTTGATTGAGCTGACTCAGAAATGTTTGTTTCAAAACTAATATATTGTTTTTTCACCCAAAGGTATGTAATAAGCAGAGAAAATTGTTTATACAATAAAGTCCTACATGTCTGGGTCTTCCCTAGATCTTATCCTATCGTTGCAAGATTTGATCAGTTTCATTAGTATAGGCACTCTTACTTCTGGGAGGGACAGACTGCTCTGCTGCATTCTCTCTCTGTCTTTCAGTGACTCTCCTGCTGCATCACTCCCCAAACAGCTGCTGCCACCCCTTATGTTTCATCTCCAGGCAGAGATTTTTAATGGTTTGTCTTCTGATCTGAGGCCCCAGCCCTGGGAAAATGAGCCTGTTAATCTGACTAGAGCCTGATAGGTGGGCATTTCCCAATTAATAGCCCACCCATTGTTCTCTGAAGGACACTGGAAGTCTTTTGCCTGGAGATATCTTATCTCTAGACATTGTTTTATTTCCTGATTGTTTCCCAACAGGCCCATACGAAATTGAGCCAATCCATTCACACATTCCAATACTGTATATGGCTAGGTAATCATTATCTTGATAGCTAGGTCTTATATTTATAAAATTGGTACAGATTACCCTACTTTCTCTACCAGGGGCCTTATTTGTTTAAATAATCTGGGCCTGATTCTGAGAGGTGCTGAACTCTCATAACTCCCCTCAAACTGAATTAGAGTTCCAAGTGTTTAAGACCTTAGCTTCCAAATTTGGATAAAAACCAAAGAATCAAAATTTTAGTGGATTATAAACTACATGTTTGTGAGGTGCAAAAAATGTAGATGTTTCATTTGATTACTATCTGATAAGGTTTTACGGGACTATATATTTCGCTCTCTTCATGCATTATTCCCTTGTTTTACATCAGCTTAATCTTTGCTGGTAATCAGAGCTGGGAAATATTGCAAAAATACTCCATAACTATTTGCACTCAGGTCTAGATTGCATTGAAATCAGTTGTATTAGCTTTATTGTAAAGATACCCCATGAGCCAAAAGGGTGGCCTCACCAAGCTTGTTTTGAATCCTTTCACTGATTTCTTCTTACCTTCCACATCAAATTTGAGTCCCTTACTCTTACCTACTCCTCCTCTTTGTTCCCATGCTCATCTCAAGCCAGTCTTCTAACTGTTGCCCTTGTCTCCTTCACACACTCTTATCTTCACACCTTCTTTCAGTCTGCCTTTTATACTTGGAACAGCTCGACAATTAATGTTCGTGGAGGGCTCTCCCCCTCCTTGACAAAACCTCTGAAGAGCCGTGTATTCCATGACTCATTCCAATTCTACAAGACCACATCTTTCTCTGTGTTTATGTAATTTTGTACTGAATTTTACTGTTGTTTTGTTCATCACAATTTACTCAGGCAGCTCCATATAACTCCTCATGGCATATTGGCCCTGGCCCCACAAAGCATGCAAGCATGTGCTTAAATTCAAGCATGTGCATAATCCCACTGAAGTCAAAGGGCCTAAAGGAATATCTGTAGCAGTATACAAACGGTGGTGCTTTAGGGAGTGATGTTACACTGCAAGGCAATTTATATTTTATTGTGATGCAAAATCATTCTTAGGTAGCTTGAACAAACAGGCCAAATTCTCAACTTCTGTAAATCAGGAGTTACATCAATTGTACCATCAATTACATCAGTTGCACCAGCTGAGGATCTGGCTCTAATAAGTGATCTATACATATCCATGGGCCTATATGACCAGCCCTCATTTTCAGAACTATTCAAGGTTGCTAAACATTTTAACCCTGTTCTATTGAAAACGAAGCCAGGGATTTTAGAGAATAGGGCCTCTTCACCTCCCCATTTTACATCACTATTTTGAAAATATACTGTCTCAGACTACTTGCTTATATACCACAGACCATAGAACTGAATATTGGTACAAAAAGCAATTTTTGTATTATATATATTATTTTCCTAGTTTAAATACGTAATATGGTGTTTCCTCCTCACATAGACAGTATTTCTTGAAGTTACAAATGATTTCTAGATAATGGAATGCCAGGAAAAACAAAACAAAAACCCACAGAACTGTGTGGATGGGGAAAACAACTTTGGGGCTAAATTCTGCTCTAATTTCATACTTATAATTGAAAGCAGAATTTGGTCTTTTATTTTCACAAATATTAAACACCACTGGAACAATTCAGTTCTCAACGGTGATCACTCTTTTCAGTGTAGAAGACTGGAACACTGGTCACAGGGTTGGTTTTTTTTTATAGAGCATAGAAAGGTTTTGGACAACTGGTTAGGGAGGTAGAAAGAAGTGTCCACTTGCCCTCTCATAATGAAATGATAACATGTTACAGTCAAGCGTGGATGAGAAATGCTACCTACTACTGAGGAAATGAGTTGATCATAGCTGATAAAGTAACTTTCTATTTTGCATTCAGATTCCAGAACTGTATGAGTATGAGAACTACCTTTTATAAGTGTTTAGAAAAGATTATCTCAAATGCAAGAAGACCTAAAGACAAGACCAGTGCTTTAAAAACTGGGTGCTTAAAATTAAGCTCCTAAATCCATTTTAGGCAACTAAATTGACAAATGTGCAGACCATGCACAAATCTAAACTGCAAGCTGCCTGTAGGCTCACCACCACATCACCCAGTGTCTGAGAGTGTCTGACTCCCTGTGGATTTGATTGTAAGTTTGGAGAAAAGCCTGTACAAGGTCTCATAGGGAGGCCTCCTATGTTTTGTCAATTTCACTGGCTCAGCTGGGCACATAAACCCCAGGACAGTACTGTTTACTACAAAATAGGGGTACAAAAAGAGGTCCTAAAAGTTACAACATTCTGAATTTCCAGTGATATCTGGTCACCCTAAATATGCACATTTATTCTTTAATATAGTTTCCTACTAGAGGTGAGACAGCTGGTTCAGATAAAATAAAAAAAAACTGTCTCCCACACCTTCATCTGAAACTCAACCTGAACCCAAATGGTTTTTGAGATTTGAAAAAGATTGGTTGACTTGGACAAAAATAACATACAACCTCCCATATCTGCACATCCACAGTTCCCACAGTATTAGTCCAATGGGTGAAAATCCACCCCGTGCAGAGGATCCAGCCAAGGAGCCTTTTAAGGGTTTCATTTGTTGTGGAGAGCCTCACATGAACCCTTTGCATGAGGTTGAATTTCACCTAGCAGAAAAAGGCATCTCACAATCTGCAAAATATGATGGTATTGAAGAAGAATACCTTAATCAAAGGCAACATTTCTCTTCAGGTCAAGGGCTAAGCAAGATCTGTAGGTTCTACACATTCTGGCTTCCAAAACAGTAGACATAATTGTTTTAGTGCAATAGCCTTCCTGTTCTTCATTCCTGTGCATCTTTTGTTTCCATTTTAATTCACAGGTTGGGTGAAATTCTGGCCCCGCTGAAGTCAATGGGAGTTTTGCCTTGACTTCAATGGATCCAGGAGTTCATCCCTTCGCTGATGATTTAGATCAGATTCCTGCAAAGTTGTCTTGCAAAAATTCAAATAATATCTCATATTTATGCTGGGAAACTTTTTATGTTCTCTATCTTGGTTCACAATTGATGTGGAAAGGCATACTGAGTGTTGTTCTGCAAGGGGTCTGTCCTGGGTCCGGTTCTATTCAATGTCTTCATAAAAAAATTTGGATAATGGCATACAGAGTACACTTATAAAGTTTGGGGATGATAACACCAAGCTGGGAGGGGTTGCAAGCACTTTGGTGGACAGGCTTAGAATTCAAAATGATCTTGACGGACTGGAGAATTGGTCTGAATTAAACAGAATGAAGTTCAATAAGGACAAACACAAAGTACTACACTTAGGAAGGAATAATCAATTGCACAAATACAAAATGGGAAATGACTGCCTAAGAAAGAGTACTGCAGAAAGGGATCTGGTGGTTATAGTGGATCACAAACTAAATATGAACCAACAATGTAATAATGGTGCAAAAAAAGCAAACATCATTCTGGGATGTATTAACAGAATTGTTGTAAGCAATACATGAGAATTAATTCTTCTTCTTTACTCAGCACTGATAAGGTCTTAGCTGGAGTATTGTGTCCAGTTCTGGGCACCGCACTTCAGGAAAGATGTGGACAAACTGGAGAAAGTCCAGAGAAGAGCAACAAAAATGACTGAAGGTCTAGAAAACATGTTCTACAGGGAAAAATAAATAAATCCATTTTTTTTCAAGTCTGGAGAAGAGAAGACTGAGGGAAGGATATAACAGTCTTCAAGTATGTAAAATGTGGTTATAAAGAGGAGGGTGATATGTTGTTCTGTCCACTGAGGACAGGACATGAAGTAATGGGTTTAAATTGCAGCAAGGGAGATTTAGGTTAGACATTATGAAAAACTTCCTAACTGTAAGAACAGTTAAGCACTGGAACAAAATCTACAAATTACCTAGGGAAGTTATGGGATCTCCATCATTAGATGTTTTTAAGAACAGGTTAGACAAACAGCTGTCAGGGAAGGTCTAGATAATACTTAGTCCTGCCTCAGTGCAGGGACTGGACGAGATGATCTATCAAGGTCCCTTCCAATCCTACATTTCTATTATTTTATGATTCTAGACTTAATTTTCAATAACCTTTTTGATTTTAGAAATGTAAAATTTTAATTCTATATGCTGAAAACCTGTTTAGATTCCAAAGATACTAGTCAATGTATTTAACCTTGTAGAGCCACATTTAATTCAAAGCCATTGAAATCGAAAGTAGCATTGATTAAAACTCTTGAGATTCAGCTTAGCCATTAAAGAGGCACTGAATCTTCTTAACATCCATTTCCTTAATAGTAAAGGTAATACATCTTTAAATAATTTGTAATATAATGTGTAAGTTATATCTGCCACATAGTTATTGAGAGCTTTCCTTCAGCAGCTAGCTGGCTGCAAGCTCCAGATTTCAGCCAGCTGTCATCCATTAAATATTTTAATATTGAGGGAAATTAACTTTTAAATCAATAGCAAGGATGAAAAAAAAATCATCTCTTTAGCCAGAGTAAGAGACGTCAGTGTATAATTTGTCATTTTCTTATTCAGCCCTTTCCATTTGGTTTTGATTTAGCACTAGACCTTCGAAACCAGAGCCGGCATCCTTACACAAAAGCTGTTTCAAATTATGAGCAGCAAGTTTTTAAGCACATTAGCAACAAGAACAAGCTGTCCTCATGCTAACTGGTCCTGCTTTGTTCTTGATTGTGGAAAATCTCACTTTAACTGCCCTGTAATTTGTTACAGATCGCTACTGCACTAACAGCTGTCTTGGCATACAATTAAACACACCAGAAAACATTACTTTTCCACCCAAATTATCAGTGCCAAAAGAGCCACAGAAATCTCTTTCAGAAAAAATTCTTTTCTTCTACCAGAATTAAAAAAAGAAAAAAAACAACCCCACCAAAACAAAACACACCAAAAAAACAAACAACCCCCACCCCACAAATAAACCTAACAACCCAAATTCCTCCTCCCTGCTACATCCCTTAAACAAATACACCTCTATTATTTTAAACATAAAATGTATATTTGGTTTTTTGCTATGGGACAGTTCAGTAGAGTTACACCAGCAGAGGATTTGGTCCCTTGTTTCAGATAAAACCCTTCAGATTAAAAGTGAAATAAAAATGTTGAACCTCTAAAGAAATCTCATAATAGATGCAGGCTTCTCAGGCACTGATCAGATAGAGGGAAACCACCCAGTCCAGTGTCTCACCTACATTCTGTTCCAGTTGTTTCTAAGTACTATATACAAACTAGATATTATTTTGTTTAAGCTTAAAATGCTGTCAGTCCTGAGCCATAATATAAACAGAGGCAAAGATAAGAACACGCTTCAGATTGAATTTATTAAACGAGCCAATATCTACCAATAATTGCATGAAAAACCATTTTAATGCTGTCATTGATATTCTTTTATGTAATTAGATCAGCGGACCTTATTTAGGACATACAAATATTTGGCATAGCTGTGAACAGAGGTACAGGAACTTGGAAATGCCTGTGTTTTTATTACGTGTGCTGGGTGAAAATATCTTTGGTAAATGCATTTAGTTTTATTTGGTTTAATTATAAACATCTTCTTACTCCTGGGGAGTGCAAGAAACAGCTGGAAGTTTTGGTGGTGGCATTGTCCATGTGCTGTAAACCCTGCCATGGTAGTATTATTCTGTTTCAGTGGAGAGGTCTGCCACCCGATTAACAGCAATGAATGCTCCATGTGCCATCTGAAAAGGAAGCTTTCAGCTGAGCTTAATAGAAGAGTGGCTGCTTGACAGGGAGGGTAAATTGATGACTTGGCAGTTGTCAGAGGCCCCCTCCTGATTGTCTTTGCCCTGAGTATATTCATTGATTTCTATCCCTCCTGGCTGAAAGGACACAGTGGCCTATTGGGAGAGCTGCAGATTATTGCTGGGTGAGATCCATGGGTCAAATAAACAGGAGAAAACTGTGTACCCTTCTGAGCTCAGATTCACACCCAATCTTTGATACCCGGTGTGCATTTCTCTCCTGATGATTACATGGACACAATGTGCTGCTGTGGTTATGGACTGTGCTAAGCCCTATAGCAGTGTGCAGTAGGTGAAAGGGATACAAAAGAACCTCTCCCCACTTTAGTGCTCTGGCACAGGGCCAGTGCAGTCCCACTGATCTCTGTTGGCACACCCCTCTAGCACAAGCTAGTTGAAATGGGCAGAGGGAGTGATGCCTGGGCTGGAGTAAGGGAATCTGGGGCTATGGGCATACCTCCACATGAGGTCCCCCATAGCCACCACCTCAGCAGAGGGTGGACTGGTGGTGGTGAACCCCTCCCCATTTCGACTGTGGCAGGAGTGGCAGCATGGGCCCCTTTTCCACACTGAGCAATGGCAGAGTGGCACTTCCAGAGTTGTGGCAGCAGCAGAGCGCCCTTCCCACCCAAGCAGCAGGGAACTGATCTACTCTGGTGGTGGATATGGGGCCAGATGCCTTCCTGACTGGTTCTAGTGGCTGCTGCTCTTCCTTCTGCATGCACAGGCTGATGTTGCTTCATCAATTACGCTTGGGTCATGTTTTCAATCATTTCTTTGCAACCACGAGGACTTGGAATGCAACATTTTTAAGTGGAAGCTGCGATTCTGGAGCCCTTTGTCGTGTACCTATTATGCCTATTAGTTAATCTAGCTCTGGACAAAACCACTGTGCAAGTCTCTCCCGCATCACATTGCACTGCCCGTCTTGATTATATAAATGTTGTTAGAGGAGGGTGACATTTTTTGGTCAAAAAATCAAATTTCTCAAAACAAAAGTTGTTGAAATTATTTTCATTTTTTAAAATTTCATTGAAATTTCAGAAAAAAAAGTCTTACAATTTTCATGACTATTTTTGTTGGGCGATAACCAGCTCTAGTCATCACTCAAGTCTAGTGCCTCTTTGTCAGTTCCATTTCTCTGGGTGATCAGCCTCCAATCATTTTGTCCCTTCAGGATGACCTAATCCTTTCTCAGTATAGTTTTGTTGTGTGATAGATTGATGCTAGTGTGTATTTTTGATTAATATGAGATATAAAAGGTGTTGCATAGTCTCTCTCCCAAATAACCACATTCTTGACAATATTGCAATAATGTGAGATCTAAAACCCTCGTTCATATTCTTTCCTGCAACCACTATAAAAGACACATCTCTCTTCCCACCCCCTCCCCCAACCCCATGTTAAATTTGGGAGCGTTTGTCTCTGAATTGGGGTAGTTTAGGTGTGCACTCAAGCCTTTCGCAGAATTCTTCAGATTTGCTGCAACAACCCTAATGTCTTCACACCATGCACTAGCGTCATTCGGCAGGAAGAAGTATAAAATGAGACCTGAGAAAATAACGTATTCACTTTTTGTTCTGCTTCTTTCTGCTTGCTAATTTTTCATGAGCCACTTCTAACTTTCTCAATATTTTCAGAGTAACTTTTGCAAATAATTGGCCTTGCACGAGCAGTTCATTTTCAATATTCAATATCTGGAATTCAAGCTGCACTGGTGAGTTTTGACTGGAAATAAAGGACACGTAATATGATGCTCTTCCCTCATTGGATGAGGATCAGGTTTCCATTGCAGACAATCATTCTTATGCATTCAAAATTCACTTCCAATGCGTATTCTGTAATACATGCTTGAGCACTAACTCTTTTTGTGGGCATTCCTGCCAGTGAAGTCCTGACAACTAGTGGCCATTAACATGCTGTCTGTCTTTGAAAAGATAAAGGTGTTTTAATAGACAAATCCTAATGTGGAAAATGATATTCTACTTCTCAAAATTTCCCAAATGACGACTTTTCCAATATATTCTTGTTGAGAATTCAATTTTTGGTGAAAAACAAATAAAAATTCAGAGGAAAAGTGTTGTCAAACATTTTAGAGGATTTGGCCAACTACAGAGCTGGTTGGATATTTTCCCCTATTTTTTGAAATGTCAAAAAGTATATAAATATCAAACAATTCCATAACTTTTTTGTATGTTTCTTTAAATGATTATTCTATCAATTCTTTCGCATTCTCTGCCTCTGCTTCCTGTCCTGAACTGTTGTGCAATGCTTCAGTCCTGAGGTGGCTGCACTTAAGGACTATCTCTTTAACTTTTGTATTCTGGCTTTAGAATCAATCTCTAAAACACTTTGGAATGAAACGCTCAATAGCAATGTTAAATACTCCAGCCAAACCCTCAGTTTGGCAGTGGGTGAGCATGGAGCTTTCCCACAGCTCTGTGGTCTGGCCAGGCTCATTGTTGCTTGAGTTTTACTCGCATCCTGAGAATGGAAGTCCCCAGTACAGCAGCCAGAGAGCCACTCTACTGAGGTGAGACAATGGTGAAATGGTAGTTCAACCCTTTGGGAGGCTCCCTGGCTGCCTGCCATTCAAAAAGATGAGCTGTGAAGGGACCCAACAACACTCTCTCTCCCTCTCTCAGCTGCAGCCATCTGAGAACTGTGAAACTGAGTTGTCAGCTGGACATGGAGATCTGTCAAATTAAAGATCAGAGGAGGTTTACTTCCAGAGCTTCTAGGTCTTTCTGTCTTGGAGAATGGTTCAAGCTGCTCCTTTCCATGAGAGTAAAGTTGCTGCATGGGCTCCAGGAGTTGGTCCTAAAATCCCTTTTTTTCCCTATTTTCAAAACCGAAAGAATCCATTCAAAGTTTCTGCATAAGAGATGGTGTCTAATTATGAAAAGATGCAAAAAAGGGAAAAGTTGGTCCTTTCAACAGTAGAGGGAAGACTCTTTTCTCATTGATGGGATGAAATGTAGATGAGGTGATCAAAACACTCATGTTCAATCCAGAAATTTAAATTCTAATTTAAACTGCTGGTTAGAAATTTCTAAATTTCATTCGCGAAAAAGGCAATTGTGGCTGGTTCTATTTCCTGAACCTACATCCATTTCATAGAGCCATGGCACTTAGGGATGCTGAAACCCAGGTTTCTGAAATTATTCTATCATGAGCATTTCAATTTATTCATAGTGAGTTTTAGTAACTATTTCCTTGTGTTGATTTCAGGTACTCCCATGACTTCCTTTCCCTTCCAAAATCTTCCCCGAATGCTACAGCCAGCCAGTTTTGAACCTTGACCTTGTTCTATCTTCACAGTGCTACACTACTTTCAATTGCTCTATAAAGAAAAAAGCAAAGTTGTTCCCCCCTGTGAAGTCCTGAGAAAAATCTTTGAGGGAGAGCCACATATCCAATTGTTTGTTCAGGTGGTTTGATGTTAGCAACTATATGCTTTTTCTTCAGCTCAGAAGAGTTTTCTTGCTTCTGTAAAATATGGAAGTGTAGTTTCTTTGGCTAACAAGAAACACAAAGGGTTAAATTCTGATGTCAATTACAGCATTGTAAATCTACAGTAAAGTTCATAGAAGTGACAGGAGTTTCTCTTGATTTATAGCAGGTGTAACGGAGAACAGAATTTGGCCCCTCACTCTTGATGAAACCCTCTGCCTTCACAAACAATCCCCCATGACAAAAAAATGATACATATAAATCTGTGGACAACACACAAAGATAGACTTTCTTTGTGTGTGCTCCTGATGTAAATCCAAGTCCTACTTTGTTTTTTTTAAGGAATGCACTGGGGCTCTTTCAGCATCAGTTTAGCAGAGAGAAAAGGCTGCTTTTGCCAAAAAAAGAAGTATATTCTCCTTCCCCTTATGTTGTTCCATCATTTTCTGCTGATTCTTGAGAGTAATCCAATACCTCCCACAATGTTATGCTTTACCCACCCCCCCAAAAAAAAAGTCTAATTCAGCATTGTTTTATTCAATTGCTTTTGGGAACTCTCCATTTTGTATAGCTTTTAGATACCTTATGTAGCATAATAGGAGAGAATTAAAGTGACCTGATTTTTAAAGATGTTAAATTCCAAATACTCTATTAAATATATTCAAAATGCAAAAATATACTTGCAAAGATCAGCAGATTTTACTAATATGTTACCACTGATATTTCAAAAACGTTGCTGTAGAGCTACAAGTAAATGATCCAAAATACAAAAATGATTAATAGCATGGTATTTGGTTTAATCAGAGAAACTTTAATCAGAGTAACTTCAAAACGTTGCTCCCTGCTTCTGGCACTTTTGACACTCTTAGCGGTAACGCTATTGCACCCAAGGGGGGGCATTTGGCTTCAGTGGAGCTATGAGCATTTACACCAGGTAAGGATTGGTTTCTTGAGGCATATGGCCAAAATTCAGTTTAGCACATGCTGAACTTTAAGGAAGTGAACAGACCTACTGAAATTGGTGTCAGACCCATCCTTAAAGGTCAGCACGTGCTAAAATGCTATGCTGTCACGTGATGTAAGTGGTATTTCTCCCCCAAGTCTGAAGAATATCTAACTGCACTTAAGTGGATGAAGGGATTCATTGAACCATGGTGCAGATTACCTCACGTGCATCACTTTATTCCCATGTACATCCATGCAACCATGGTAATGGCTTCCTTAAAACCTCCCTCTCGATGTATGTCTACCAGTGATACAAGGTATGAAATAGATGATTTCTTCCCAAACTGATTTTTTAATTGGGATTACAGAAGGAGTGATGGTTTTGCCCATAACCTTAACCAGCAGTCCTTAATTTATCATTACGTGCTGAGGCAGCAAGAATCAGGGATCAAAATCCCTTTCCTTTCCCAGGGCTAATCCTTTTCAGTAATATACTCACAATGCTGTGTTATTAATATATATTCAGTCATTCATCCTTGTCATGAATGTTACTTAACTGAAAGTTTTCAGAGTAGCAGCCGTGTTAGTCTGTATCCGCAAAAAGAAAAGGAGTACTTGTGGCACCTTAGAGACTAACACATTTATTTCACGAAAGCTTATGCTCAAATAAATGTGTTAGTCTCTAAGGTGCCACAAGTACTCCTTTTCTTTTAACTGAAGGTGGAACTCTTTTAATTTCCATGCTTAAATCTTCATAACTGACGTTCCTGGAAGTTACACAATTTGTGCAGAGCTCTTAAATCAATGGGCACCCATGATAAAAGAGATCATCTTACTTACCATTTAATAAAATTATCTGCAGCAGGGTAATGCAAGGAAATGGGAAGCTCTTTTAGAAGACTTGCCAACCTACAAGTTTTGGGCCTGGTTTTGATTTTGGTGAAAACTATATTTTCATAGCAAACTGATAAAAGTTTGATTCCAGAACCTTTTATCATAGCTAGAAGCTTTAGAATCATTACTGAATTTTACATCGCTGAATGATTGTTAACATTTATATAGGTTGATCTTTTTCTTCCTATATACACGCTGGCAGACTTGGGTTTTGACCCTTTTAGTTAGTCTTCCATTTTTGACCACATTCTAAAACCTCCACCTGCCATTAAGACTGCAAAAGGAATTATGCGTCTACATCCAAAGGGTGAAATCTTACTGTTTATTCACTATGTAACTGGCAACATTTTGTCCTGACCAGATTCCCACATTGTCACAATATCTGCCCAAATCTCAGATTTTGCATGAAAATTCTCAAGGTAGAAATGACAAGATTGACACAGAGCTGGTTTCATACTGGACTAAATTTCCATTGTAATATGGCAGCTATAGATGTTGAACTACTTTTATTTTATTTTATTTTATTTTTATTCCCAGTGCTTTATTCTTCTATTCTTGTTTATAGAAACACAGCAAAACATATGTGAAAGTCATTCCAAAAGCTGACTAGATTGTAATAATTCTGAAGCATGAAAATGCCTCTTCTATTAACAATAACCAAAAAACCTTGTTTTGTATCATGAATATTGTTTCAGTACCACTTGCTTTTGTAATCTATTATACCTCATTAATTATTAAACTGTGTTTCCATTTTAAATTAGAAACATCCTGAAATATTTGAAATATCGGACTATTATTAAAACAATTAGCCTTGGAAATGACAAGAGGGTACACGTTAGAGCAGATAGCTAGCCATTTCTGTTCTAGGTTTATAATCATAATGCAAACTGAGCGATCACCATTCAAAGGAGTTTGTGGTGGCAGAATCCTGTAGTCTTCTCGTGTATTTCACATTCCTAGTGCTCTGTTTGTTTAGCTCAAGATCTGAGGTTTTCTTTTCTTGTTCCCTTCTCCCCTCACCCAGCTTTCTTTTTGATCCTGTTATGGGAGCCTCTAAAGAAGAGCTTCAATTCTATATTTCTGTTTGCTTGTTAAACTTCTGTCTTGCATTGTGGGATTAGGACATAAGTGAAACGTCTTGTCTGGCACAAAGCAATAGTTCTCACGTTGTGCTCTTTTAACAGTCAAAATTAGTCAAACTTCAATGTAATATAGATATAAATGGTGAATGTTCCAGATAGTCCCTATCAAGCCAGTTTTCAAAAAGATACTAGGCCAAATTTATCTCTGGTGCAAGTAAATTAAAGCTTTTATGGGCCTACACCAAGGATGAATTTGGCCTGCTGGGATGGACTCCAGACAGCTGGATTTTCATCAGATTCCAGTTAACTGAGGCAAGGGAAGCAGTTTCAGGGTAAACCAACAATAGATGTTTTCCTTATGTGGTTAAGAGCCCACAGCCTGTGGGTACACACATGTAGCCCAAGAAGATGTTTCTTGTGGCCTGCTGGCCCTCACTTTCTGCAGAATTTGAGCTTCCATTTATTTTGAAAGCAGTTCTGTTTCTGGCCTTTTTTTTTCTGGAAAGATTTTCCCATGGAGTCTGTGTTTTGGATCAAACTTCCTAATACCTTGCAAGGTCTCAGTTTGGTCCTTCAGCTCTAACACATGACCTACTATTGAGACGGCTTTATTTTTTTAATCCAAGTTCACCCTTATTCAAAACTGATATTTAAAGCATAAAAGCTGTGCACGCTTTTATGAGGAGAGGTGAAGAGACATAGCTTTTTAGAGAAAAGAAAACTTTTAGAGAAAGCTTTCGAGAGCTCATGCTCAAATAAATTGGTTAGTCTCTAAGGTGCCACAAGTACTCCTTTTCTTTTTGCAAAGACAGACTAACACGGCTGTTACTCTGAAACCAGCTTTTAGAGACTACTGCAGTAATAGAGTACTCTCTTTCGCCAAAGAGATGGAGAATGAACTTCAGAAACTACTTAGTGTGTGAATTCTCCTTGCTCCTGCAATTAATAAGAGATTGTTGTTGAAACAAAGTAACATGTTTTCCCTCCCTGGTTGAGGAGATGGGATTTGTAACAACATCACAGACAAAAACATTAGGAATAGATTTGTGGCCTTAAACTGCTGGCTGTGTTTGAGGCAAAGGGAGAGGAATAATGCACTATGGATTGGCGGCAGATTCCTGTGGAATTGTGCTTGGCTCACAAAGGCTCCAGAAACACTGAGGGAATGAACACATGTTCTCCTCATGCCATGTTCTCCTTTGTGAGCTGATCCAATGTGGAGGGAGTTTAAGGTCACAGCCATGCCGATGGCATGAGTGGCATGGCAGAGTGGTTTAAGATGCTGAAGCATTCTGGTCTGTCTGATGAATACCTGTATTTTAGCCTTGTTTGGGAGACTATGGAACATTTTAAGGCTTGTTGTGTTGTAAAACTCCAGTAAGAGGAAGTAATGCTTTACCCTGTCTGAAAGATGGTAATCCCAGTTTTTCAGTGCTGCAGTGAAGTCCATTGCAGCTTTCTGTTTTGCAAATTATTGAACTTCAAAATCAAATAATTCTGATGACCATCTTATTTCCCCAGCTTCAATTCCAACCTGTCTCTAGTGGCTTGATTTTAGTTAGTATTTCGACAACCAAGAGAAGCAACAACTGCTCAGACTAGCTCAGCAGAGAAAATATTGAACTTCATTATCTTCCCCCCCTTTAAGTCTGATATGTTCTTCCATTAATTTCATTCATTTTTGTATTTCTTTTTTGTAGCAATTTTAAACCAGAAACAGGAAATGTTTATGACCCCAAGTACTTTTGACATAATAAAGACTGCACAGAGAAGGAACCAGTGAAGGGACAGATAATAACTTTTCTTGCTATTGTGTGAAGTTATTTGTGTTTTTTTGAGAATTAATATTCAATAATAAAAACATTGTAATAAATTATTTTTGTGGTACCTACTCTTTAAGGTCCAGTGTCTCATGAATTGCCAGGACAGAAAAACACCAGACCAGCAAATTGCTTTGAGTGTCAAAACTTTTCCAAGCAGTAGTCCTGGACTAATGATGAGAAAGGAGAGTAATGATCCTGGAATCTCAGCACCATTCCTCACTTGCATCCAGCAGCCACAAAACTCAGCACTACAATTCTTCTTGCATCCAGAACCTCTCACCTGCATCCAAGACCAGCACTTGAAGGTTATCTGCCTGCTTGAGGAAAGAGGCATATCTGTTGAGGCCTTTGCTCATTGCATATCATTTGGCCTGTGACACAGCCATTCTGTCCCTGGTCACTGTCAGCACAGTTCCTTGGGCACAAGTAACTTGAAGGTTAGGATTGTCCTTGTATGGGGGAGCATAGATGATGGCAGGTTCTTCTATCTTATTGTGCACCCATGCAGACTCTAGCTTACAAGGTCAGATTCAGACCTGATGAAACTGGATGCTGTTACAATGTCAGCAGACTTACACCCAGTCGGAATTTAGTGTTGGAACTTTATTCTTATCCCCTGTTACTCATTATCCTAAATATAAAGTACATGAAAGAAAAAAGTCTATAACCTAAACTTGGGTAATACAGTTAGATTATGGTCAGAAATCATCATTCACTGTACACAGGCGATAATGAGTTTGACATATTCATTATTTTAGTGGATGATCCGGGCAACGTATGGTGTTATCTCAGGAGAATCCTGATAGGAAATTGTACATCAAACAAAAATAGGCTTTTGTTTTAATAAAAAGTCAGAAAAATATATAGAGAGAGATTTTCAACCTAGATGGTGGTAAAATGTTAAACTCTGCTATTACTTCTTGTTTGTATATGAAATCAACATGTATTGCTGGGTGTAGATATATGCCTACAATTTTCAATATTTTTTCAAACACACAAAAATTGCCAAAAAGGAAAATGCTCCCAGCTGCTGCTAATTTTTCTTTCCAAGTGAAAGATGTGGTTATATTTTCTTAAACACCTAAAATCTGGAACTTGACATATTTCAACAAAGAGATGGGAAAGAAAATTAGCAGCCAGCCTTTCATTATCTCATGCTGATGATTAAAAAAAAAATTACTCTACATGAAGATGGGAGATGGCAAACTTGAATTCTGAGCTTTTCAGTGAAGGGGCTTGAAATAGATTGACAATAATTTTCTGGAAGCTAATGATAGATTCTAGCATTTTTGAGAACCCTTATCATAAATTCCCACCAAATGGAACAGAGATGAAGGCCCTGATACTACAAAAAAGGTGTGCACATGCTTAACTTTATGCACTGTGAGTAGTTCCCTTGAAGTCCTGGGACTACTTACAGCGCATAGAGTTAAGCATGTGCATAAGATTTTTCCAGCTTCAGGTCCCAAACCTAACATGGTTCTACAGAAATTTATCAGGATTCCATGGAAATTACTTTAAACATCTATAGAATTTAAATGAAAATGGTAACATGTATATAGAATTTTTAGACCATGCTATAAAAATCTATACTAGGCATAAACTTTTTTATTTTTTTAAACCTATACAAAACATTTATTTTCTTTTTAATTCTATAAGATTTTTCCCCCAAAAGGTTAAAAATAACCCTGGTTAAGAGGAGAGATAAAGGCAGCAATAAAAAATTAAATTAAATTTTAAAAATGGAGAAACTTAGAAGCTGACATCAATAAGTGCAAATTAGCAGTTAATAAATGCAAACAATTGACAAAGAAAGCTAAAGGGATCAGTGAAAAATCTATAGCCAGCAGGGTTAAGGATAATAAGAAGGAATTCTTTAAATATATCAGGAACAAATGAAATCATAGGAATGTTATAAATCCAATATAATAAAAGGATGGTAAAATTACCATCATGATGCAGAAAGTCAGAAATATATTTCTGTTCTACATTTGAAAAGAAGCAAGATGATGGATTCATGGTTTACAGTGATAATGAAATACATTCTATTCCATCAGTAATGAGAGGGTGTTAAACATTTTTTAATCTGCAGAACTGAATAACTTGAATTGCCCAAGTGTATTAAAAGAATTGACCAAGGAGCTCTCTGAACCATTAATGTTGATTTTTAACAGATCTGGGAACACTGGGAAAGGTCCAGAGGATGGGTAAAACAGTTAATATTGTGGGGGAGGAGGGCAGCGGAGAGGATAATGGATAAACGGGATGACCTGGGATAGGCCAGAGGTTACCCTGACTGATTCCGGGCACAAGCATGAAAAGCCTGATTTGAGATGCAGCCAGTAAAGAATCAAAATCCTGGCATAATTAATGTCAGTCAGCATGGTTTTATAGAAAATAGGTTGTCTTAAACGTATCTTTTTTTTTTTATGCGATCACATATTTGGTTAATAAAGCTAACTGTGCTGATGTAATAGAATTCTGAAAGACATTTGACTTAGTCTCTCATGACAATACGATAAAAACATAATAAGCACTGTACAAAATCAATGCAACCCATATTAAATAGATTAAAAACTGGCCAAAAACATAATTGTAAATGAGGAATCATTCTCCGAAAGGGGGCGTTTCTTTTTGGGTCCTGCAGGAATCTGTTCTTGGCTCAGTGCTATTCAATATCTTTATCAGTGATCTAGAATAAAATATAAAATCATTGCTGGTAAAATTTTCAGGTGACATAAAACTTGGTGGAGTGTTAAACAACAATGGGGACAGGGAAATTAAATATACTGACCTGGATCATTTGGTAAGGTGAGCTCATTTGAACAACATGTGTTTTAACCCAGGCAAATTCAAGATTATACATCTAGGAACAAAGAATGTAGGTGACCCTTAAAAGATAGGGGACTATATCCTGGAATTAAAAGGATTTAGGGGTCATGGTAGATGACTAACTGAGCATGCGCTCTCTGCCGTGCTGTAGGTAAATGGACGAATGCGAACCTTGGATGTATATGCAGGAGACTATCTAATAGGTGTACGTTGCTGTGTGTGGCTGTAGTGAAGTCATTATTAGAATTCTGTGTCCAGTTATGGTATCCACAATTCAAAAAGGATGTTAAAAAAATTGGAAATGGCTCAGAAAAAAATGATTTGAAGTCTGGAAAACATGACTTGTAGTGAGAGATTAAAGGAGTTCAATCTACTTAATTTATCCAAGAGTAGGTTCAGGTGATTTCATCAGAGTCTACAAGTACCTACGTCAGGAAGAGATTTCTGATAGCAGATGGCTCTTTAATCTAGCAGAAAAAGGCAAGATCCAGTCTTTGGAAGATGAAGCTACACAAAGTCAGATTAGAAATAAGAGACGTATTTTGACAGTTAATTCCAATGGTTAATTTGTAAAATAACCATTGGAACAAATTGCCTAGGGATGTGTTGGATTATCCATCAACTGAAGTCTTAAAATCGAGACTGGATATCTTTCTAAAAGATATACTATAGCAGCAACAGCAGTTATGGACAAGATGTACACATTATTGGCTGAAGTTCTTTGACCTGTGTTTATGCTGGAGGTCTGAATAGATGATCATAATAGTCCCTTCTAGCCTTAAAATCTATTCATCCAATATTATTTGAGAATAATGTTCACACTGCTGTGGAACAATTTTTGTAGTGAGGGTGCTGAAGGCATTTGTGTTGTTGTTACTACTTCAAGCCAGCATCCCTAGTTTTAGTGCCGGCCATGCTGAACTGTAAATATTGTTTAAAGATTAGAGTAGGTTACATTTGTGATACACTATCTATCTTGATGCTTTGTGCTTATTATTTACTAAAAGGGAAGAATTCTCTGTAGCTCCATGAATTGCATAAACCTAAGGTCACTGCTACTCTCAGTCTTCCTATGGAATCTGCTGTCAACTAACCAAAACCGGGGTGAATAGCTGGATGATAAACATTTTCAGAAAGGTGCACTCCTTCTCACTTTTGAAATGGAGATTCCTGTATTTTAAAGGTTTCAGAGTAACAGCCGTGTTAGTCTGTATTCGCAAAAAGAAAAGGAGTACTTGTGGCACCTTAGAGACTAACCAGTTTATTTGAGCATGAGCTTTCGTGAGCTACAGCTCACTTCATCAGATACATACCGTGGAAACTGCAGCAGACTTTATATATACACAGAGAATATGAAACAATACCTCCTCCCACCCCACTGTCCTAGTATTTTGACAAGAGAGGGGATGCATCGGTGAGTAAAATATTCAGGATTTGGCCCCCCAGTAGTCATCAAATAGGTCCTGATTGAACAAGTACTTATGTATGTGCCTAACTTTAAGCATCTACTCACATATAAAGTTAAGTATGTGTTTAAGTATCTTGCTAAATCAGGGCCACAGTCATCACAAAAGTCCTGCATAAAGGCTTAATTCTGTAAACTGGTATGTGCATCCGGAGAGGTGAGTTTTACTTTAGTTGTTTACTGTAAACTACATTCATCGTTAAACATCATGGTTAAGTGGTGGTTGCCATATTGTTGAGAGTACTTAGATGTCAACCTGAAACTGATTATTAAATATGCAACAGTGAAGAAATGGTATCTGTGTAAATATAATATTGCAGTACAAATAACGTTGGGTTGCATGTAGGAAAACGTTGGGGTTTTATTTTTATTTTTTAAACAGGCAGCACACTTTCTAAAACGCTTTCAGAAAATATGCTTTACCACTATCATTGACAGGATAATGTAACAAACAGATGGCGGGCTTAACATAATTTGGTTAATTTTAACAGGTTTTGCTGCAAGTGCTAACTTATTTTTATATTCAATTTCTGTTACATTTGCAGCAGGTCTGTGTGCAAAAATAAAAGCTGGAATCTGCACACATAGTACAGCTGGTTTGATAATGTTGTCAATAGACCATCATATACTCCTAATTAGAAGAATTTATCTTTCTGTTCAACAATGAAACTTTGGCTTTGATTTATGTTTGTGCAGAGCTCAGATATTATGGTACACCATCATCTACACTGTAGAGGTTCTAGGACCAAAAGCGTGTGTATGTGTGTGTCCCCACACCCTTTTGGACCCAGAACCTCTACAGTGTGGAGATGGTGTACTATAATCTCTGAGCTCTACACAAACTGATGTCAACGTTTCATTGTACACACGCATGCACACCTGCTGTGGGACAAAAATAGAAGAGATCCCAATTCACTGAATTGGTTGTTGCCCTTAAATAAGATTTTAAGAGTCTGCCATAAAAAAGGTGGGCTCATTTTTGAAGGAAACCATGAGACAGGGAGAGTGAGAATATCTTTTATTGGGCCGACTTCTGTTGGTGAAAAAGACTAGCTTTCAAGCTTACACAGAGCTCTTCTGCATCATTTTTGTGTCAAATTAAACATGGTGCACTATGTCAAAAATTTGAAGTAGGAAAATCAATGCACCATTAAGTAGTTTATGAAGGCAGGTACCCTCCACCTTCAGTTGAGCTCCCTATAACATGTATTGTATTTTATTACCTATGAAAGATTCACTTTGTCAGCAATATTAGTCAACTGATTCCTAACTGCAAAATTATTTAGTGGTACAGTATCCTCCTAATTTGGCTATTAACTTCAATGGCCTTATGACCATATTTCTTATTTGTAGAAATAGATTTAGATAAATCTATTTTTAAAATGTACTATAATTATTGTTAGAGCAAGCCACAAGAAAAGGCCCTTTCAAGGTAACATGCTCATTAGACTCATTGTGACAAAGAATGGAAGAAAATTTCAAAGAATTCTAAGAATAAGATACAGTGGAGATGTTGAAACCAGCGGGCATGGGGTGGGAATCAGGTTATCTTCAGGAACCTGGGGTTGTGTGTGTGTAAGTGTAAGTTTGGGTTTGAAAGACAGAAATAGTTCATGAAGTCAGGTTTCAGAGTAGCAGCCGTGTTAGCCTGTATTCGCAAAAAGAACAGGAGTACTTGTGGCACCTTAGAGACTAACAAATTTATTTGAGCATAAGCTTTTGTGAGCTACAGTTCACTTCATAAATTTGTTAGGAGTACCTGTGGCACCTTAGAGACTTTTGTTTTCATGAAGTCAGTGACCACTAGCACTAGAGCTGAATGTAGGTCCCTCTGTCTCTCAGGCCTCAACTTACCAACTAAACAAATTTTGGATGTCCTGGGGATGATGCATATTTTTAATTTCAGTGGGAATTAGGCCCACTTATGACAAAGTTGATCTTTGTCCAGTAACAAGTGGGAAAATGGATTGATTTCCCAAAGACTACTTTTATACATTTCTTTTTGCTTACATATGAATAGAGAAAGAAAGGAGAAAGTCTCCACTGATTTTAGTTATGTCTCCCTAGGTTCTCAAGCTTGGCAAGACTTTATTTAAACAAGGTAAAACTAATTTATTTACCAGTGGGTCCTCTTAAGTGCTCATATTAATGGGCACCAAATAATGCTAAGGTAAATTATAAGGACTCGATGTAAGCCAACAAAAGTCAAAAGTATTGAATTTAAATAGCTCTTGCAAGAATCTTAAACTGGTGTAAACTGATGGACACTAGGCCCATTGACCAAAAAAATTTGGAGTTAAAGTGAAGAAATTTTGCTTTTCAGAAGTGAATATCAAATGAAAAATGATTGATACAATAATATTTAGTTGATACTTACTATAATTACATTTCATTTGTTATATTATTTATTATATTTACCACTATAATCAATTGTCTTTGTTGTGATACCCAAAGTACTGCAATTCAATCCTTTGCCATGGATGGCAGGCCCCAGTCCAGCAATGGAATCTGTTTCTATGAATCCTTATACCCATGCAAGGTCCCATTGAAGTTAGTGCTATTCTGTGTGGGTGAATGGATGCGTGCTCATAGATCCTACTGCAAGTCTTAGGCCCCAATTCAGCAGAGCAGTTAAGCGCATGCTTAACTTTAAGTATGTGCTTAAATCCCATTGAAATCAGAGCCTTAGTGAGTAGCTAAGGATGTGTTTTATGTCATTGTGTAATCAATGGCAGCTGTAGCCATTCTGCATGTCAAGTCATTATCTACATGTCAGTGTCGAGGCTATTAGAGAGTTTTGCATGGTTTTTGCTGCTGTTATTTCTCCATTTCCTTATAGGCAAATTAACAATTATTTTGGGCGGAAATTCAGTTTTGTTTGTTCCTACCAAACAGGAAGTAAAATGAGAGAAGCAACAGAGAACACCCCTTGCTAAGTAACACTTGATGGGAGGATATGCTAAGCAGAGTTGTGCTCAGGGTAGTTGTGAGAAGTAAACAGCCTGAGCCAAATTTCCCCTTGATGTAGCTCCAGTGTAAGCTTCCCTAAATGAAGAAACTAGATCCGGTATGACAATTCTTATGTACTGCAGATTTACACTAGTGTAAATGATCTTTAGATATTCAAAATGGTATTGTTTTTTCAAACTGGTCAACTTGTGAACAATGGACATACACAATAGGTCAGGTGGATTCCTTACCTAGAAGAGAGAGAACCAAAACCACCCTTGGCATGAGTGCATTATGTCTCTCTTGCTCACCAGGTTACTGGTTTGACCCAAAGAATGCGGCATTTGACATGTATATATCACAAGCCATATTCTGCCCTCATTTACACTGATGTGAATCTGGAGTACAGAGGAATTACCATACCAAATCTGACGTCTACAATTAGACTGAACACAATTAATCTCATGAGCTTTGACTGGTGTAGTAGCAAGTGGTTCAGTAAGAAAAAAAGTGTTTTCAGCTAACAGCCAGAGGAATACTAATTTTTTTGAGGCTCTCTTCTTATGTATATATGTATTTTACCCATGGTGGTTGTACTTGTGCCTCCTCCTTTTACTTATTTATGCAAAAGATCTTTTTTAAAGAAAACCTACAAAGAATTTGCACTGAATTTTTTTAGCGTTCTGAAATAACTTTATTCTCCCCCACTGACCACCATTCTTCTTCTTTTTGGGTTTCTTGCTAGCACAGGTAAAGGAGGAAGTCAAAATACATGTATTAATTCCTTAATTGTCAAAGAGCTGTAATTGACTACGCCTCTTAATGCTTCATCCAAAGGCCAATGGAAGTCTTTCCATTCACGTCAACAGGTTTAGGACTGAGTCTACATTTTGTATCATTGGAGTTGCACCAAAGATGAGTGTGGTCCATTTATTTCAGTTTTTCTTTAGGAAGTACAAGCCTGGCCACATTTTTCAAAAACAAGAAAAGTGAGCAGTCACACAAAATGTGCAGGTGCTTCTTCTGTCCAGGAAACCCTGCATTTCTACATGGCACTAAAATGAATGTATTAGTAGATCCAGCAGTGAAAGATTTAAATAGTGTGGCCTATGTAAAGTAAGTGTGTGTCTGTGAATATGTGTGTGTGTGAATGCAGAATTATTGTTAGTAATGAATAATAATGGGTGGTGGGTGACTCCGTTACAGAAGACATTGTAATAGGCAGTGTGCTGTACTGGAAGGGACACTTCTCAACTTCTTTTAGCCACCGCTAACAGAAAGAAGTTAATGTAGCACAGCTTGCCCTGCTATGCCTGAATAATTATTTCAAGGCAAGATATTGGGAGTCAAGGTCTAATAGATACTACAGTTGAACTCAGCCAGAGAGTAGCTAGATGCATTATTGATTATGCATGCACTCCGGGTCTTGCAGTTTGCACATTGGCACTTGCACTAAGTAATAAACCGAGCAAAGTCTTTGCCTATCTATTTAAACTAAGCAGAAGTCAATTCCAGCAATTAAAAATAAATATGGCCATGAGGTTACTGCAATGAAGGATATTTATTTAGTACAGAACTTTGACTTCTATGAAGCATTGCATTCTCAAGATGACCCCTAGATTTAATCATTAGATAACATCAGGAATTGATGTTTCTTTTGCACATCGATGCATAGTGTATAGTTTGAATAAAAATATATTGGTTAAAGAAATAGAATGTGCTATTAGCAGCTTTTTATTTCAGAAAGCTGCCGGTCTAGATGGCATTAATGTTGACAGTTTATAAACAAAAAGGGCCTTTACCCCTATATAAATGCTATTTCACTTATTTCAATCTAAAGACAGCTATGACTCAACAAGTGCTGATATTAAAACCTCCTTTCTGCACTTCACCCATTAGTAAGTCCTCTATGTTTACTGGTACCAAATCATGATTTGAAGTGATTCCAAGAAATGTCACCTTTGTAAGGAAGTACTTCTGGGAAGAAGGTGCACCAGTGAATGAACGATTCTTCTGCAAATGCACTTCCTGAAAGTATCATCTTCTAGAAACTGTTCCCAGGCTTGTATTTGTTCTACCTCCCCATTAAAGACAATTATCTTGGATGCAATGCATTTAGCTCTGGACAGCATACCTATGACTTGAACCTGCAAAGTGCTGAGTATCCCTTGAGAGGTTTTGGGTGCTCTCAGTGGGATTTGAGTGTGCTGAGATGTCTCAGGAGGCATTCACCCTTTTGCAAGATTAGGGCACTACTCCTTATCTATTCACTGCTATGAATCTTTCAGAGTATATTCCAGCATTTGTCTGAGGTAAGGAGGCATTGGATGTGAGTATACAAGAATTTCTTTAAGTAGTGATCAGATTGTAAACCTAGTATTGGCTTGTAACAGGCTGGCAGGATTCTCCTGTGGCTGCAACCTGATAGAAGGTGTTAGAGACCTGCAGATAACCGTAGACTAATTACTGCTGACTCACGGAGGCAGGTATGGCTTCTTAAACTACACTCTGTATGTAAGGGAGGTGGGATTAGACTTCATAAATGTTTTAGAGAGGAAACTAGGGTCTGGAAACAGGGAGATCTTAAGGAAAGGAATCAGAGGAGCAGGAATGAGGTGGCTTTTATGACTACAATGAGTTGGTAGCTTAAACAGCTCACTTGTTGGCATCTAATTTTTCCTTCTTATAGAGATTCATATTTTTATATTTTGCACAACAAATGAAGTCTGAAGTTCAGCCCTGTTTCATAAAAGAATTAAATTAGTGACCCCTTGATATAAATGTTTCCAATTAACCAGTACACAGTTGCTCTTTCTCTCACATTCACTTGCTCCACCATTTTAGAATTTTCTTCCAGAATGCACCTATCAGCCACTCTCCAAAAGTAAAGTTATGGAGGAGAATTTCTCTGCCCTCCATGCCTACCTAAAGGGTAGTCTAAAGGGTAGACTAGGACCCAAACTGAAAGAATACTGAAGGGTACTCTTTTCACAGTTTCCTTCACGAGGACAGGATTCAGTTGTTTTTTGGCATTGGTCGAACTCCTGGCCTTGATCTTGTGGTGGACCCTCAGTGGAGTGAAAGTTCTGTTGCTGGGCAATGATACCCATCATTCCACTCCCAACCCAATGTAGTGAAGAAAACCTTTTCTTTGGTGTCCCTCTGAACTAGGATGTCCACACTTAAATGGGGATCTCAGAAATAACTGGTGACTGGGAGATTCCTGGCCCTGTGGCTCTAACAAAACCAGGACTGGTCAGCATGCTCCTTAGTTTGGTAGGAGGTGCAGGGATTCCACATTGCTAGCTCTTATGGCCTCCAATACATTGGAAGCTGCTAACTCTGGAATGCCCCATTTTCTGGTTGGCAAGGGGCAAAACCTACTCCTTTCCCTCTGGAACGACCCAGTGTAAAGTTTTCCTCCCCATAAAGTCCAACTGCACATGTTTTTCTGTAGGAGGGGGCAATCTTTGCCCAAGACCCTTACATGCTTTGTGTGCACTCACTATTACACTTTATAAATACAAAAGGACATAAAATGCAATAATTTAGAAACAAAATGCCAGGGAAAATATTTTCAGAAATGGGCCCATGTTTTTGACAGAAAGAGATGTCTTTTTCCTTGTTTTAAGATGCACTTTTTGATGAAAAACATATTGGTGGAAAAAGACGAGGGTCCTGAACATTGTGTCTCATGAACCAAAAAAGCAGCTCTTCTGAAATGACCTCTTCTACATATCCCAGTCTCCAACTCCTCTACTCTAACTGTTAGAAAACACGAGCATGAGTGAAGCAAAAGAAAACAGTTATAGACATGCACGTACTTGATCAACATATTGTACGGAGTTTGTAGGTACACGTTTCATGAATTTTGTAAGACCCCACTGGAAGCTACTTGAAATGCTCTGTCACTGACTTGGTAATGAGCTCATAACTGTTTACCTATAGCAGATTGGCTGATTCGTAAGTTGCTTTTCACCATTTGATAAGCAATATATAAGGCACAGATTTAAATAAACTCCATACAGGAAATATTGGAGAGTCGGTAAATCCAATTACAGTTTATTAATCTGGCCCAACATTTCCTGCAATGTCATTTTGCTTTTGCACAACTTGGTTAAGACCATCCACTCAGAATTTATTGTGCATGAAAAACCAACAGAGCAAGCAAGATGGTAATCAGAGCAAAAAACAGAGACACATGCACTCTCCTATGTGTTAATAGGTTATTTGATGGGGGTCAGGGGCTGAGGGGAAAAAACAGGCATCAAATAATGCCAGAATGACAGAAGTGATGTAATGCTGAAATTCTAGTCCTTTGAAGTAGGCTCTGGGTGAACTAAATACACAGCACATGGCCCCCAAAAAATGTGTGGCAACTGTTGTGGTAGAATTTGTCTTGATTAAGGCCCCATCTGAAAAGATAAATCTTGCTAAGTGGGAATAGGAGTTCAGTGAATTGAAGCCAAATATTCAGCATGCCTTCTGAGTTCAGGAAGTGAACTCAACTTGAGTTTGCATAATATATTAGCAATCACTGTGATGCATTAGCAAAATGCACAATGTCTATGTGCTTCCTGAAAATAAGGTATAGCTGTTGCTAAACTCACTGTTTAAATTTAAAAAGTCAAAATCATAATTATTGACAGTGTGGTCTGAGCATTACTAAAATATATTAGTATCTTTTTCACTACTTTGTAAAACTAAGCTTGTATGTTGTCCGTATCATCCCTGTCTGGAACAAAGTAGCATTGTGATAACTTGGAAGGATGGCACAAAAGAGACGTGGGAAATTATTACGGTGTCTGAAAAATGGCCTTAATATGCATTGGCTTGGTCTTGCTGACCAGACAAAGGGCTGGCCAAATCCTGCTTTCATTTATACTTGTTTACATATGGTGTAATCCTAAATGAGAGCAGGGTTTGACCTAGAATATATTTAGCCTGTTTTAAGTTAAACTTCATGTTTTAAAAATAGCTGGTCCCTGTGTGTATCTTGAACATATCGGGCTGAAATCAACATAGACTTACACTCCCAGCAATCCCACAATTTTGATGGTATTGCACCTGTTGTGAGCCAGTGCAGAATTTGGTCCAGCATTTTAATTTCCATTAAAATAATACAAACACAGAATTTTAATTTCTATTAAAATTATACAAATAATACAAAATATTGTACTCCTTTTTCCTATCATCTCGGTGAGTTACACCTAAAACTACAGCAAAAGTTATAGGAGCCAAATTCTCCTCTCAGTTACACAACTGGATGGAACCGTAGCAACTCTCTGGATCTGCTCCGTGTGACTGACGACCAAATTTGGCTCAGATGGCCTTAATTTTCATCCCACCATACTTGAGTTTTATGCTAGTGTCATTCTATTGACAACAATGGATTCCACTTTCCCTTCCTCACTTCTAGTGTCTTTGGAAGTCACCAGTGTGTCCCGCTCCCAGATCTTCAGGGAGTGGTCAGCTGGTCTGTTTTTAGTCAATAATGTTTTACATTTTTATTTCCTCCATGTCCCAGAGGCATTTTCAAGTCAAAGCTGTGAATTTTATGATCAATCCATTTATCTAACGAGGGCAGCCACCACAGTAGAGCATTTAACTGCATACATTATTGTATGAAGGCCTGACATTTGAAATAGCTTCAGTAATTTCAGGCCCAAATTCTCTGCTGATGTTTTTTGGCTGAGTCCAACGTACTTCATTGGAGCTGCCTAATTTACACCAGACTTCAATCTTTAATTCTTTGCATCTTGGGATCATCCTGATTCTCTCTGCCTAGAACTGCACCAGAAGCACCATATAGTGTTTGCAGGAACATGTCTAAAACCGGAGGAGGGGGCAGTATGCAAGAGGAGTGTATAATAGAGAAATTGTATGAACACCAGATGTCAGTTACCGTAAGTCCTTGCCTTGGGTCTAAATCCTGACCCCCCTGCACAAAACCAGAATTAACAGGCTTTGCATGGAGGTACTCTGCAGCATCTCTCTCAAGGCCCAAATGTGGGGTGCAATGTGTGACATTGGGGGACACAAAAAGGATTAATTTTGGAAACTTAAAATTGTGCAAGATTCATTTCTTTTAGTACAAATAACTCTGTAGCTATAATTTCAAGATTATTTTTCGTTGGAAATAAATTTTAACAGTAAAAGTGTGGGGACACCAGATTTGTGTGGAACACAAGTAACTTTGGGACAAAAGTGAGTGGTGTCCTTCAAATGAAGGACAGTTGAGAGTTATGTTCTGGCTAGGTGGAGGGACAGAATTCTCTTCCCCTTCCCATAACCCCGAGGTCACAGAGCATCCATAGATAAGTAACACAGCTGCCACTACAGCCTTGCACTTTATATTAGCATTTGTACTCCCTTCGTTCTCTCTTGTCTGGGGATTATGGCCAGTTGACTTGTATAGCTGGAAATCCATTGGCTATGTCTGTGTCCATTCCCAGTGTGCCCTAGTTGGTGCCACAGAAAAATCCGTCACGGGAACGAGTTGCACTACAATTAAGATCCTCTGCAGGCTTCAAGATCTGGACCTTAAGAATGAAATGTCCTTCTTGGCAGACACCATTGTCTAGGGTAGAGTTAGCATGGAAGAATCCAAGCGCTGATGCCTCAGGTCTCTCACCATCAAAAGAAAATATTATATTGTTTCCAAGCCAGCAGCAACAAAGATCAGACTTAATGCCTGGTGCCCATGGTGAAGTGCTTAGTGCATATGTGTGACAAGAACAATCTGCTAGCACTTAATGAGAAGCAGGAGTTTTTAGCTCAGTCAACATCCTGCGGTCATCAAGACTTCAGAGCCACCCTAAATGTAAGAGGAATGCTTAATACTACTGTTATTTTATAGCTACAGAAGTATCCACATATAACACATGTGTATATATAAAAGAGAAGGAGAGATGCATATACACATGGGCAAATAGTATTGTGCTGTCAATTTGTAGGATACATATTGACTCTAATTTAACAGACAATAACTGGTCCTAACATTTTAAGCCAACAAAAGTCTTCCTTGGCGCCCAAATGTTTGCTGAAATAACTTTTTTTTCCTTGTTAATTTCCAGCTCTTGGCTACGTTTTGTGCTAATTTCAAACATATGTCATGTAGGAAATATGTTAATTTTCCAAGCCCAAATCTGGCAGGAGGTGATTGTAGAGCTGGCATAAAGAGGCTTGGAACAAACAAACAGAAGAGCTCAAAGCTGGCAGGATGCATTAATATCCCACAAACTGCATTTTTATCTTTTTCAGCCTTTCCACATACACAGAGGCAGCAATGATGAAAGGGAAGCAAATGGTCTGTGAAACAAAAACACCTTGAATTTGTGCAGCTGTTGCAGTTTATTTTTCTTTAAAATATAAATAAAAAGTCCTGCAATCAATCCAAAAAATTTATCTGAGAATTATGACAACTAAATCCTGATGCTACTAATTGTACAATTTTCCTATTAACTGGGAACAAAAGTTAATGGAACCGACCAAGGGAAGATAGCAAAATCCTTATGAGTTTTCCAGTGATGCTCTAGATTGATGGTGTTTTGAAATAGCTGGGCTTTCCCAGTTGTTTAGAATACTGTTTCATTCAAGTGATACCCACTTAAATCTTTTCCATGAAGAACTGTGAAACACTCAGACAGATAGAAATAAAATGTCTCCCAAGTGCTGACCTCTCAATAACTCTATTGAGCACTTAATGAATTATTTGCAATTTATAGCCTATTTTTCCTGATTATATTTTGCTTGCTAAACTCACTTTTCTACAGTGTGCATACATATGTATGCCTAACTTCTAAATGGCTATTGGCTAAGATAAATTTATACAATTGAAATAAATGGGAGCAGAGTGCTCAGCAGCCCTAAATAACAAGTTACTTATTTAGATGCCTGACTTGAACTATACGAGTTTAAAAATGTTGGCATATTATCTAGAGGTAGATCTCCCCATAAAAACAGATTTACATATATCTGTATTAAATTAATTATAAACCCTCAAATGAAGGAACAGGAAGGTTGCATATTTAAGAATTCAGAGGTCAGGAAATTTGAAAGCTAAGGATGAATCACCATTTTAAATCTGCCCCTTTAAATGTATGAATTACAGTCTCAAATTATGGGATCACATACAGTTTATCAAATAATACAAAAGAATACACTTTTTTCTACATGCTTAGGTACAGAATAGAATGGAAAGTGGAGCTGGTCAGAAAATGGAGTTTCTGCTCCATGTGACATTTTGAAAGTTTTCGTTCTGGATTGGAATGAAAAAGCTGAAATTTCCCATGGAACAAAAATTCTGAAAAGTTTTACTTTGGACCATTGAAATGTTTTGGGTCAATAGTGTCTAAACATTTAAATATAATACTTAATAAGATACACAAATAGTAATTATATAAAAGTCAAAAGAAATAAAATACACAATACAAAGTAAAACAAAACAAAGTCAAAATGAAACATTCTTTCTTTATGGAAACTAACATTTCAACATTATCAAAATGAATCTGTCAAAAAGTCATAAACTGATATGTTCCTGCAAAACATTTTGATGAAACTGCATTTTGTGTCAGAAAACTTTTCCATCAAAAAAAAATTTGACCAGCTCAAAGCTAAAGCAATCTATGATCAGCTAAAATCATAGGTTCAACCTTCAGTTTTGTAGGTGAGCAACAGAGTGCCTTCTAACTTTGATCCATTTCCAACCTTCCCCAAACTGGTAGGTTTTCACTAAAATGTTGATGGAATAAATCATCCTAAATTTTCAGATTACACACAAGGAAAAATATGGCACTAAAGAAAGAACTAACAAAACAAAACTGGCAGGCTTCTTTGAAGACTTTTCTGACTCCTGAGCAGCGCCTGAGTCTGTCTGGGGTAGTAAAGGCAGCCATCTCTGTAGCTCAGAAGCAGGAAATGTAGAGATTTCTGGAAAACTACTGTTAGAATAAATTAATCAAAACATGACAAATCATCTTGGAAATGAAAACAACTATCCTGAAACTAGATTCCAAAGCAGATTTATTTCTGGATCAAACAAATTTTTGAAGATAAGTTTATTTCCTTGGAGAATTAAGGAGACACTTGAGAAAAAAGCCGTAAAACATATGCCAAGATATCCTTGTTTTAAAGGGCCTGATTTTGCATGATGGGAAGTACCACCACCAAATCCCACTGATATCTTCTACTCCCTTCCCAGCTTTAATAAGAACACCTAGTTTGTATATAGTGCTTTCCATCAGGAGATCCTAAAGTAATTTACAAAGTAAGTAAGAATCATTACACCCCTTTGACAGACGGGGAAACACAAGCACAGAGGGGAAATGATCTGAGGTCACCCAGAAGATCTATGGCAGAGTCAGGCATAGAATGCTGAGTCCTAGCCCAGTGTACCATCTACTAGGCAACATTCTCTAGCCCACCCCATTTTATGGTTAAATGCCCCCTGCACTGGGGCTTCTGCACATGTGGTACAGAGCTGATGGAGCTGACTTGGCACTAGGTTGAGATATTTTGCAGTAGAAGAAATTCCCTGAGAAATTGTATTACTGGCTGCAGCACAGGGGTGAATTGCCAGAACGTGTTACTGCTACAGATGAACAACTTCAAGAGATGTTTGCAGAACTCCTAGGCCCTGATCCAGCCAAAAAAAAAAAAAAAAGTAAGAACATGATTAACTTTCATGGGACTACTCACCTGATTAAGGTAAGCATGTGCTTAAGTGCTTTGCTGGCTCTGGGCCTCAGTCCTCTTTAACCCCATGGTAACACTGGCTTTTCTCCCTAACTAAAAGAATACAGATTGGCACGTATTTTTCTTGCTCATAATGGTTACCAAACTGAACAAAAGAAAAACAAATAGTTCAGAGAAATGCTGAAAATGCCTTGCCTCCTAGTGCACCACAGTACATATTTTTGGGAATGTTTGGAATTGAAAGGGTTTTAGCAAAAGTTCTCTGATTGTATTTGTGAAATGACACTAGATGAGTTTGAAATACACTCTCTATTCAGTCTAATGGGGATCAATGTACAGAGTGCATTTGCAATCAGCAGAAATGTGGACTTACTTCATATCCTTTTAGCTTGTACGAGAAAATGAATGACGCGGGATAGAAATTTAATGGGCCATATTTTGCTCTCAAGTACACTGGTTTAAAACCTGAGAAACTTTCAGTGTTGCCAGTAGACTTACTTTGAAGTTTGACTTGTGTATCTGAGTGTAGAATTTGACCCCCAAACCTCCCCAGGTAGGGGACAAGTAAAAAGAATATGTTGGTTACATGAGAAAAGAAGAAAAAATATGCAAATGTTGCCTGCTTAAGAAGTGCATGATCAGATCTTAATTAATTAATGTTCAGCAAGTACACTGAAGATGAAAAAGCACTAAAGAAATGCTGCAATGATTATTGTTAAATGTAAACATTCACTAACCATTTTCACACAGTTATTTTCTAGTCTAGCTGAGGGGAAAAGTATGGTTTTCTTATCCCATAGTAAAAAGAAAAGGAGTACTTGTGGCACCTTAGAGACTAACAAATTTATTTGAGCATAAGGGATTTGAACAGGGATCTGCCACGTCTCAAGTGTGTGCTCTAACCATAGGGCTATAGGATATTGTGATGTGGGGCCCCCTCAGTCTCTCCTGTTGAAGCAGTTCCACTGTGAATAACTTATTGAAAAAGTCACTGGGCCAGAGAAAGAGAGAGAGAGACTCTGTTGCCTGCTGGTTAGAGCACTCACCTAGGAGGTGGAAGACCCAGGATCCAGTCATCCTGCCATCCAGTCATCCAGTCATAACTTTTGAAATTATTAATTCAGTGGAGCAACTTCAATAGGAGAGAATGAAGGAAAATCTCCCCCCCCCGCCCCGAATATCTGATAGCCCAAGGGTTAGAGAACTCATCTAAGAGGTGGTAGATCCAAATCCCTTTTTCCTCTCAGGCAGAGAGGGGAATTGAACTCAATGCCTCCCACATACTAGGTGAGCTCCCTGATCTCTGGGTGTAAAAGCTGAGAGGGAGATTCTTTGCCCTACATCTCAGGCATTTTGTGTGAGTTTGCATACAGAGCCTGACCTAGTAGGTAAGCTGTGAGACTGTTTACTGGATCAAGTCCCGGAGGTGAGTGAGGCAGGGGAACCAATCGTCCCCAGGTTGCTTCATTGCTCTGAGGTTTAGGTTTTGCAATGCAGAGCACAGCAGCAACAAGCATGCACAGAGGCAGGAACATAGGTACCATTGGGAATTTTACTGCAAAAACTTAAATGCTGAGCAAATTTAGGTGCCTACATGCTTTGGCAATAGCTAAGTGGGGGTTCTGTGAATCCCAGTGGGGTCCTGAGTCAAGGATTTAGGTGACTAAGTGGCACTGAAATCATTTTGTGAATCTAAACTTCTATGACATGGAATTACCTCTCTCTGTACAGTAGTAGAAATAAATTGATGCAGGTCACTAGCTGGCTTGAGGCAAAGCTACGAATAGAATCCAGATATCCAAAATCCCAGCCCAGTGCCCCATTGATTTGCTCACCCTGACACTCAAAACTACTGAATTTAAAACAATTTAAAAAGTTTCCTTTTCCCATTGGGGATTTATTTACTGCTTTCTATTAAGTTTCCCACAGGATTGTGGGCCTGGTGAGCTTTATGAAAGAGAGAGCATTTCTATTCTAGGAGGGATTTTTCCAGAACTCTCCCAGCTGTAGTTACTACTCATAATCTATCTGACTGAATTAAAACAGCAAACTGTGACCAAACAGCTTAGACAGTTCGAAAACATCCTCCTGTCTCACAGTGGTTAGTAGAGCCTGTGCAGAACAATGCAAAGGATTGTGAGATTTCAAAATCTGACTCAATTCCAATTTGGAATGAAAACCAAATCTTTCCAAATTCTCTTTGAAAGAAAATGGGGGGCCAGAATTGTTCAGGGAAATCGTTTTATTGTTTTTGCTATTAATGTCTTTAAATTGTATATTATTTTGTCATATGTAATCACCTGAATCCTTCCTGCACCATCAGATGTCACTTAGGAAATGAACAGGGATCTGCCATCCGTTTTACATCCTCCATGCTCTTTTTACATCCTCTATGTTGTTAAGTCCCATTAGTTTTGCCACCCACTTGCATCAACATGTGGGGGAACTTAATAGGGCCGATAGAGAAAGGAGGACAGTCCAGTAGCAAGGAAGGCAGATACTCACCAAGGAACAATACGTAGCTCCTCCTCCTTGGAGTCTTTGGCAACTATTGGCCAGCTGGGGGAGAGGGGTGCTGATTGGCCAGCATTCCCCAGCTCCCAGGATTTAGTCCACTGCAGGGGCAATGTGGAACCTCTTTTGGCTCAGTTCCAGCAGCTCACCCCACCCAAAGTAGGAATGGGAACATGGCTTGATAGATGCTGCGGGTCTAACAGATCATCTGCTTAGGAGGTCAGGAAAGACTTTTTTTATTCTCCCATGGGCCAACTGGCAGAAGACTGGGGAGTTTTTCGCCTTTTTTGCAGCACCTTCAAGACACAGCAGGTTAAGCAGGAACATGCTTATACCTAACTGAGATACTGGGGTGGTGGTGTTCATTTGTTGTAATTTGTAGCTTGTTCCAGTGTGGGTAAGAGAATAAAATGAAGTGTTCTGGGGGGTAAAAACCCTGGGATTTTGGTGATGGGCCTTGGGCTTATGTGATAAGGTGAGACCTTATGGTTCTCACAGACCAAGGTCCCCACTCTGCTGCGTCCTCTGTCCCCCTCACAGTAGGGAGGCTGCTATGACTTGGAGAGAGCTAAGTCCACGGGGTAGGCTGAGGAGAGCCTACCCTGCGTCATGGTTATATTGTAAGGAGCCCTGTAACCCCTTCACTGGAACCAATTAAATGCCTGGTATAGGATGATGGGTGGTAGCACACCTCTCTGTTAAACTTTAAAGAAAAATTGCAGCCTGCAGCTTAATTCCATGTATGTATCTGTCCCCATTTAGCTGCTGTGTCCACACCAAGAAAGGATTCTCTCAGTTGGGCCCCTGTTGCATGATCCTCTAGCTGTCCTATGGCATGCCTGCAATGGCAGACATTCTGGCTTCATTCTTAACACATCCCAAATATTTCCCTCCTCTTTTCAGGATAACAGCGATACGGCCTTCTTGAACTCTCTGATGAATCTTAGCATTTCTTATAAATTTATTCCATTTAATACCTAGTATGTTTCTAAAGCATTTGCTTTTAAAGGCATTTTGACATCTGTCTGTACCTTTGGTAGATTTCTAAATATATTCTATAATAATGTAATACTGGTTAGATCTAAAAGAAAATCATTTAAAAATTTTAAACAAAAAGTCATTTGGAACAAATATTAAATTTTTTTGGCTTGAAAAGTGTCAAAATTAGATGTTTCAACATTGTCAGAACTTTTTTCTTGGTTTTCCTCCAAATGAAATTCTAGTGAAATTAACGTGATTTTGCAGAGCATTTCAGTTTCAGTGGAATGGCATATTTGATGGAATATGATTCTGTCAAAATTTCTCTGAACAGTTCTACTGGTTAGCCATAGTAGGGAGAATGAAGTTACTCCAACAGTTTGCTTTTAAATGATTATCCATATGAAAATCGTTAAATTCACGTGTCACTGCTGTGAGCCAAATGTTTTATAACTTTTCATCTATAGATCACAGGTAATATTGCTTTGTATTTTTCAAAACCTATTGTCATACAGAACACATTAAATTTTCCAGTTATCATATGAACACGGAGAATGTACACTTCAAATAATCTGGATTCAAGCTCTAGCTTCAAGGAGAAATAGCAGCTGTGCCAGATGTGAGCTGTTCTTAAATAGCAGTGGATTATTTTTAGCTTTTTGCTCTGAATGTGGGGCTCCCTGGGAGACACCTTTATGCCCTGCTGCTAGACTGGAGTCAGAATAAATATTCTCCATCAAACAGGTAAAACAAATCCATGAAAAGTTTTAGGACAGGACAAATAGGGAGCATATTTATATAAAAATGGGTGAGATTTACATCTGATTGTGGTTTAGGATTGCCATATTTCAACCAGAAATAGGGATAGTTTCAGATTATTAACATCCAGAGTACTATATCAATATTTTCTTAAGTTTGTGAGTGAAAGGAAAAATCTCTCTTTCTCTCTCTCTCATATTATATTTATGGTACTAAATGAGCTAACAGAACTGAAAATTCCATCTACTGTGTTGTGGTACTTTCACTTTATATTTTTAATAACTAGCTCAATATCAATAAATTCTCAAAAAACAATTGTATTAGAAAAAAACCACTAAATCTACAGATGGTAATGGACAACATGATTTTCAAACACTGAAAGATATTAGTTTATCATTCTTGGAATTCAGTCTGTATCTAATATAATTAGTCAGGAAATTCAAATTATCGAGGGAAAACCTTAAACTGTCATCTTCTTGTTGGGATCTCTCTTTCCCTCAATCTTTCTGCTCCCCTCATACTGAGGTCTCTGTCTCTTTCCTTCCATGTTCTTCATCCTCTAGATGCTGGGCTCTCTCACACTTCCCCCTGATTCTTACTGGCTGCCCTTCTTTGGTTTTGGTAGAGTTGCTTCTCTTCTTTTTAAAGTTCTGGGGTGCAATCCTAGTCCTGTTGAAGATAAGGGGAATTTTACTGTTGATTTCCATAGAATCAAAATGTTTTGCCTGGTCTTTCGAACAGGCAATTGTGAAATACCTCATATGCTTTGCAAATTAACATGTATTAGCCTTCTCTTCCCATTCAGTGAATGAAGGAGCTTGAGAAGCTGCTGATGTGGAGCCAGTGAAGGACTATCAGCGTGCTGTAGCTCCTGCACATAGGTGGCTAGGAGAAGTGAGAAGAGACAGTTATGTAGGAACATAGTCAAAAATGTGTTGATGAAAATGAATGACAATGTAACTTTTTACAGGGGGAAAAAACCCTTACGTAGAAATTTTTCATATTCAATATATTCAACATTTTCATGTTCAAAATAGTGGGGAATATGCACTTCCTCTGACTTTCACTTTTTTTTTTTGTTTGCATTTCAGAAATAGGGGGAGAATTAAAGGGAGAAAGTGCTGCATTCTCTCGTTTTTAAACTTTTTGAACAAATACTGAATTTCCATGTTTCTGCTTTTCCAGAAACTGACTCTTTAGCACGTATATATTCAGACATTTGCTCAAGTATTGAGATGTTCTTATCCTAATCATGCCAAGTCATGTAGGTCTAAATTCAACTAATTTAACTAAGAAGACTGGAGAATGGCAAACATGGTACCTATCTTTAAAATGAGGATCAAAGAGGACTTAGGGAATTATAGACCAGTCAACCTAACTTCAATACCTTGAAAAATACTGGAACAAATTATTAAACAACCAATCTGTAAGCACCTAGAGGATAGTAGGGTTACAAGGAACAGCCAGCATGGATTTCTCAAGAACAAATCATGCCAAACCAACCTAATTTCTTTCTTTGTAGAGTTACTGGCCTAGTGGATATGGGGAAGCATAGAGGTGACACATTTTGATTTTAGGAAGGCTTTTGACACAGTCCCACATGACATTCTCATAGGCAAACTAGGGGAATATGGTCTAGATGAAATTACTATAAGATGGGTGCAAAACTAGTTGAAAGACCATCCTCAGAGAATAGTTATCAGTGGTTCACTGTCAAAGTGGGAAGGCATATCTAAAGGGGTCCAGGAGGGGTCAGTCCTGGATCTGGTACTATTCAATATTTTCATTAATGACTTGGACAATGGAATAGAGAGTTTGCTTATAAAATCTGTGGATGACACCAAGCTGGGAAAGGTTGCAAGCACTTCGGAGGACAGGCTTAGAATTCAAAACAACATTGACAAATTGGAGAATTGGTCTGAAATCAACAAGATGAAATTCAGTAAAAATGAACTGCAAAGTACTACAGTTAGGAAAGAAAAATGAGATGCACAACTACAAAATGTGTAATAATTCGCTAGGTTGTACTAGTGCTGAATGAATAAACAATGTGATGAAGTTGTGAAAAAGGCTAATATTATTGCAGGGTGTATTAACAGGAGTGTCGGATGTAAGACATAGGAGGCAATTGACCCATTCTACTCTGCACTGATGATTCCTCTGCTGGAGTACTGTGTCCAGTTCTGGGCACCACATTTTAGGAAAGATGTGATGATCAAATTAGAGAGAGTCCAGAGGAAAGCTACAAAAATTATGAAAAGTTTAGGAAAACCTGATGGATGAGGAAAGGTTAAAAAACCGGGCATGTTCAGTCATGAGAAAAGAAGACTGGGGAGGGGAGCTGATGACAGTCTTCAAATATCTTAAGGACTGTTATAAAGGGGCTTGTGATCAATTTTTCCCAATGTCCACTGAAGGTAGAACAAGAAATAATGGCCTTAAACTGCAACAAGGGAGATTTAGGTTAGATATTAAGAAAAACTTTCTAACTATAAGGGTAGTTAAGCTCTGGAATACACTACCAAGGGAGGTTTTGGAATCCCCATCACTGGAGGTTTTTAAGAACAGGTTAGACAAACAGGGATGGTCTAGGTTTACTTTGTCCTGCCTCAGCGCAGGGTGTTGGACTTGGTGACTTCTTGAGGTCTCCTCCAGCCCTACATTTCTATGATTCTACAAGAGCCATGAGGAATGATTAAAGGGTTAGAAAATATGCTGGTAGACTCAAAGAGCTCAATCTATTTATCTTAACAAAGAGACGCTTAAGGGGTGGCTTGATTACAGTCTATAGGTACCTACATACAAAAAAAATATTTAATAATGGGTTCTTCAGTCTAGCAGAGAAAGGTATAACATGATCCAATGACTGGAAACTGAAGCTAGATAAATTCAGATTGGAAATAAAGTGCAAAGTTTTCATGGTGAGAGTAATTAACCATTGCAACAATTTACTAAGGGTTGTGGTTCATTCTGTTACTAGTAATTTTGAAATCCAAATTGGCTGTTTTTTCTAAAAGATCTGATCTAGGAATTATTTTGGGGTAATTCTATGGCATGTGTTGTACAGGAAATCAGACTACATGATCACAGAGGTCCCTTCTGGCCTTGGAATCTATGACATTACCTGTAGGTTATCATTATTTATTATGTATACTGCAACAGCACCCAAAGGCTCCAATCAGGATTAGGCACTTGAGGTATTGTACAAACTGTTAAGCGTGTGTATATATAAGGTACTTATTTGGTTCCCATTACTGTAGTAGCTGAGTGCTTCATAATACCCCGTGATGTAGTGAAGTACTATTATCCCCATTTTATAGATGGGGAATTAAGGAACAAACAAGCTAAGTGACTAGCGCAAGATCAGACAGGAAGCCTATAGTGAATCAGGGACTTGAGGTCTCCCTAGTGCAAAGCTAGTGTACTACCTACCTGACCATCCTTCCTTTGTGTTCAAAAACTAAGGCTCTGATTCTGCAAAGAATTACAGGTCAATTTTACACGAGTGATCCCAGTGACATAATGGGATGGCTCACATATGTAAGTATTTGCAGTGGCAGGGCTTAATAAGACATGTACCAAAGTACATGACGTCATTTCCAGAAGATGGGATTTCCAGGTGGGGGCTTTATCTATTCAGCATTTTAATGCAGTTTGTCTTTCAAGTCAAATAAGTACCCTATGGAATGGCCCAGGCTATTTAAAGGAATCATCGTGAAAACTTCTAATTATTTATAACTTTTACACTTTTTTTTTCTTTCCCTCTGTGACAAGGTGGATAAACCCCATGCTGAAGAGAGGGGGGTGAAGGAAGAACTCGGGAAGCCCTACCTCAGTAGGCATGCTCCAGTTGCAGGAGAGTTTAAAAGGAAGTTGCTTTAGCACAGCAAGGTGTTGGACAAAGAGGGGGAGGGGAAGAAAGGGCTGCACTCAGGGCTATGGAGGTGTTTCATCAGAAGGGTATCCCCAGGAGGGGATTGCTGTATGAAGCCAGGATTCCCTAGCCTGGTGAGGCCTGGGGCCAGATTGCAAGGAACAATCACAAGCCATGACGCATCTTGAGGAGGTGCAGAGCAGTAGGAAGAGAGACAGGAAAGAGTGTCAATTGGATTGCAGGTAGTTGCAAGAGTGTCAGTTGGATGCCTTCCTTACGGTATTCAGGAGGGCCCTGGATTGGAAATTCGAGGAGTGGGAGGGCTGGGGTTCCCCTACCTTCTTGCTGCCACAAACTTTGACTGCTGGGCAAGGCTGCTGTCACAAATTGACCAGTAGGAGAGCCCCTCCCCCCCTTACACATACACCATCTAATAGATATGTGGTAAGATTTTTCTCATCATGCGTTCAAATGTTGGTTTGGATACAGCTATATAGTTGTTTAGCTACCTCACCAATTTAAGCTTTCCTTTTCAGCATTTTAAACACACAACGTGTGTTATGGTTCGTTGCCCCAATCTGATTTTCTTAAAGTGAGATTTTTAAACTAGAGGGATGCAGTGTTGTTGCTAAAGTGTACTGATAGATGCTACTAGTAATGAGGTAGAAGAGGGCTGTTTAAGAAAAAAGGCTAAAGGAAAAACGCAAAATATCGGGTCAAAGATTCTCATTAAAATTACATTTTGGAAAATTGTTTTAAGTTAACTTATTAGTATGTCTATCCCATAGGGCTACCTCAAACTTTCATTTGTATTTAAAAATCACAGTGGGAACAATAAAATGTTTTTAAGTAAAATGTGAACATGAGGAATAATTTGTTCAATTTCCATTTGAAGTTCATTGCCTCTGAAGTTGCCAGAGACTACCCTGTATTTTACAGTATACTCTAAGTATACGGCAGTTACTAACAAACACACATTTATATACTTCTCAGCTCCAAGCAATAACAAATCTTGGAAGTCCTAGTGAAAGATGTTAAAACTATAATGTCCATTTTAATTTTTGCCACAAAGAGAAAAGCCCACCCATGTGAATGCTGACAGGCAGCTCCCATCTTGTGGATGTCCTGCATTATTTAAACACTCTGAGTGATGATATATCATCACTGAGGAAGGAACCCTTCAAAAGAACATGATTTTCAGTGTCCTGATTGCAGTTCAGATCAGGTCATTTCTTACACAGGGGAAGACGAGATCAGATTCAATTTGTATTGATTCACTCACCCTGTCTGATCACTGTTTTTAGCTGTCAGGTAGGATTCAAGAGTTGACTGGAGCCAGCGATGGGTAGTTGTAGATGTGTGAGGAGGGAGGAAGCAGACAGAATGAGTATTGGAGGTATTACTGAATAAAAAGGACATTTTTTTCCCAAACAATTTTTGGCAGCACAATGGAAATCGGATGTGGAATTCCATTGACATGATAACATGGCAATGCATGGCCAAGAGTCTACCAAACTGAATGAATTTTAATAACAATCTAATTTACAAGTCAAGAAAGACTGAAGGAAAATTATGACTATTCAGCAGGGAAGGGAAGGCAGTAGGAGGAGCCTATTTTGATGTTCTAAGTAAGCTGACAAATTTTCCTCTATAAGGAGGATTTGCAAGCTTTTGTGGTGGTGCAGCCTGAACTGCATTAGAGGATGGTCAACTAAACAAACTGGGCACTGTGAGTGCTGGTTGGTGATGGATTTAATTTTGTCGTAAAGTAAAGAAATTGCATATATAAAACAGAATCAAATTGTGGTCATACTTTTTTTTTCAGTGCTTCAGACTATCATACCCTACTTTGATTTGATATATTCCCCTTAACCACAGCAGTCTTCTGTACAGTCATTACTTTGTCATTTCGATTTATACATAACTAGCTTGATTCACATCTGAGCCCAGTAAGGGGTATCGGAGTGTGATGTGATATACTCTTCAATCACGCTACAAGGTAAATAGCTCATCCTCCTCTTCATCCATGGATAGATCACTAATAGATCAAGAGTTACTGTACTGAGAGTAACAAGCAGGTGTTCTTTGTTGGAAAAAGTGGACTATATAGTGCCAGCTGTTCTTGTCAGATTCTAGGCTAATGAGGTTTAGGGGGGTAGAGACCGCAATGAGCCAGTGGTAGAAGAGAAACAGTATGTGTGTGTCACTTTTCTCTTTCTTTGTATAATAATTATTTGTGATCTAGAAATCCAGTTGCTGGTTAGCTGACTCAGTCAAAAAATACTAACCGAAACCTCAGTTTGTCAGCTATACCCAGCTATATATTGCACTGCAGTTCATGCCTTTTACAGTTGCTTTACTCATGCCAAGTTAGGAGGAAGGATTCATAACAAAGTCCAGAGCAGAGTTAGGTCATATTTTCTTCCCTTCACAGCTGTTTAATTATTATGTCATATTCTTTAGTGGTATCATAGACTATTCAGACGATATTTGGTGCAAACGTGGTCAGTGTCAGGCTCAATTCAGATCTGGATCCCAGAGACTGAGGGAGTATAATATTTTGGTTCAGACCATTGTGGAGATAGCACCACTGGCCAAATTTGGATCCATAATTGTGCCTAGATTTCAAACATCCCTAAAGTTCAGGACGACAGGGTTTTAGCCTGACCTTAATTTTTGTATTTCTTGGGTTTAAAGTAATTGATTATTCATAGCAAATGTGTTGGTAAATGTGGATATATTCAGAAAATTTGGTATTACAGGCTTGGTGCTTTTAAAAATCATAAAAAGAAAAGGAGTACTTGTGGCACCTTAGAGACTAACCAATTTATTTGAGCATGAGCTTTCGTGAGCTACAGCTCACTTCATCGGATTCATACTGTGGAAACTGCAGAAGACATTATATACACAGAGACCATGAAATCATGTAATTTTGTCTTCTCTGGGCACTTGTGTGTGACTTCTTTAAAACTCAATTCTACACTGTTGCAAAGTTCCATGAGCAGCAATTTCATACTCTCTCTCGCCCACCCCACGCCCCCAAAGTAATTCTTCAGGTTTTCCTTTTGGGTACACAGGATTTTTATCTTTTTGGTTAGAGACTGCATCTAAACTAATCTATACATACTGCATCAATACATAGTACATGTATTTTTTGAACAGTACTAATGATTCTAAGTGGTTCATATGAGCTGATCATGCCACAATTTCAATAATTTGTGGGTCTAATAAATATGTGACATTTCTAATAAATGATGGTAGGGCTGGATTTATAATTTTGGCTGTTGATGAAACACATTACAGTAGATATATTGCAATGAACTGTAAAGTAATTAACTGACAGTGAAAAGTCGGACATTTATTTAAATCTAGTACTGTACTTACAGTTGACTTTCATATGGGCTTTGATGTTTATGCCAAGGTTATAATAATAACACTTGTAAGGTCCATTTAATACAATGAGGAGCAGTCCCAGTTCCTGTTAAGTTTGTATCAAACTCAGCTTGTCTGCTAGCAATGAGGGCATTGATGTTGCTGACACTGTGAATACAGATTCCTGCTGATTGCTCTTAGGAGTTTTCATCAATTTGCCTTTAAAGAGAAAAGACTGTTCAAAAGCTGACAGTCAATGCCTGCATGATTGTAATGTAAAATTTGATGTGTACAACAGTAAAAAATAAACTGAATAAGTCAGCTAGTGTAGACAGGTATCAAATTAAAGTTAAAAGAAAACTTGATGTTTTATAAATTGATACTTATTTACTCTGGACCAAGACATGAGATACTTGCACATTTCCTGCTCAGTCCCTATTAAAACAAACTGCCATGAAAGTCAATGGGAGTTTACCTGAGTAAAAAAAAGAGCAAGGACTTCAGGCGTTTGTGTTCTGTAATCATTCAAAATTGCAATATATACTAAATAGAATTACTCAGCATTGCCAACCCCAAATGTTCAAAAGTCAGGAGTTGGGATTCCAGAGATTAGAAGATGTTAAAAATAATAAATTTGGAAGGGTGTTATTTCCCTTCTGTTTTTTGAGCTTGTAGGGTTTGTTTTCAGTCTTTTCTCCATAACCACGAGGGCAAGAAACATTCTTTTCTTTTAAGATGAGAATCTCACTTAATCAGATTACTCTAGGAGTTCAGCATTTTAAAAAACATCAAATAGCACAAGACTGGCAATAATGTTGAGAGTTGGCAACACTGTTGTACATCCCAGTCATTTTTTCAGTGTGCAAACGAGAGTGAGTTGTTAGCTATAGAACCATTCTGTTGGAGCTCATCAGAATAAACTCTGACCTGACTGATGACAGAGTTCTGTTCAAACCCCTCCTTTACACCAGAACCTTTCTGTAATAACAGAAGCTAAAGAGTGATGAAGGATGGAGAAGCCTAAGAGATAGGGGAGGTGGAGGAAATCCAATTATAAGAAAACTAATCCTAAAAGGGCAAGATAGGATCCACTTTAACTAGCATTTTGTGCCAGTCTTACTAATGTATTTAGAAACCAAACAGTATAGTGACATGCAATCCAATCTTGCACCATTGAAGTCAATGGCAAAACTCCCATTGTCTTCAGTGGTGCATCTCTGGTTAGAGCTCTAAAAATAGTAAGGATAGGTAGCTAGTGGAGTTGGTTGAATTATTCATTGTGAATAAGTTAGACAAATGTGGACCTTTTTCTCTTTGTGAATAGGTCACAGACTGGCATGGATTGTTCTGAATGTTTTCATTATTCATAAGAGTTTTCTGAAAAGTTTGAATGAACCATTTTGTACTTGAACTATTCACTACTTATCGTTGGTGGTGTATGACTGGTCACCTAAGTCATATGGATTTTTTTCTGATCCCTGATTGGATGACTGAAACTTTTTAACCAGGACAATATCAAGTAATTAACAGTAAATAAATGAAGAGGCAATGTTCTTGTTTTGCACAATACCACTTTTGTTTACATGTGAATATGAATATTCCTCCAGATGATAGCCACTCCTCAAAAACCTGTGCAAAGAAATATCTATTTTTGTGAATGTTCCCAAAAGGAATATAAAGGGGCAGAAATATGGCTGAAGTGAATAGTTGTTTAGAAATCAAATGAATATTTACTAAAATACTATGGAGGTGCTCAGGTACCACAATGATGATGCCATATAAGTATCCAGACACACACACAACCATTTTTAGAGAGTTTTTAGGTTGGAATGAGCAAGCCCAAGTCTGCCCTGGTTTTAGAAGCACTCACTTCAAGAAAAATCTCTCCTCACAGTATTCCCAGCCTAAATAAATTTACACAGTAGTGAAATCCTGTAAGAAAGCCTTATCATGAGATTTCCAGACCAGAGAGCTTTGGATAAGCTTTGCATGAGCATTTAACCTCTCCAAACATCTGAATCTAAAGCCAAATGCTAAAGCTTTTGAGGTTTACCTATCCCTACATATGAGTACAGGTTAAGGAACTTGTTGGATTAGTAGGTATATAGCCCTTCTAATATTTGGCCTTATTTGTCAGTGTGTCACAAAAACTGACAAATGTTATATCATTCCAACAAATAGTAACCCAGCAAAACCTGAATTGCGCCTATGCTGGTGCTTAAGAGGGATGTTGAGTGGTGTATTGTTCCAATATATAGCTATAAATATCTGTTAAGTAAATTATTTGTTTTCCAACATTCAGCTATCCAAGCTCCCATTTTGCCAAATTTTCATGCTGAGCAGTATTTTACTCCAGACATACTCATGGAGTAAGATACTATACAATGTGGAAGAAACTGGCCTAATTAATTTGGGCCGTCTTAACAAATTATTTTTCTAATTTTGAAAATATCTTGCATTTATAAGAATATAACTGAGCTTTTATCATTAATCAAATGTTGATTTAATGGCCCAATAACTGGATAATTCTCCTATAAACTGTACTTATCAAACATATCAATCAATATGTGACTGAAGTAAAGGTACCATTTAAAAAAATCTAAAGCCTCTGTAATTATTGTTAGTCATTTACAATAAAAATATACCCCATCAAAGTATTGGTTTAAAAAATACAAGTCAATCATGACTCATAAGCACTAATGGATCACCAATAATAATGCCCACTTTCTGTTTTACATTGAGCACATTTCACGAATGATGGGTGAAGGTTATGTTCAGTTTGGATGAAATAATTAAAATGTATTTCAGCTTCTCTCCTTTGGAAATTGGGCCAGCAATCTTAAATAAACGGGGTTTCTTAGGAGATTCATTATTACTACTGTAGCAGTAGTAGTATGTGTTGTGAAATATGTACATGGGGCTGTACATTTACACAGTGTTATAAGGCATATATATAGACATGCTCCCAGCTCAGAAGGACTTAGACTATGGGCCAGATCCTGCCCTATACTGCAGCCTACTTTTATGCTACTATTATCACAAAGGTGGCAGTAACTGCTACTGTAGAATGTCCCAGTTCTGAGGGTGTTCTCTGCTCGCCTTACGGACGGCTTTACATGTCAGACAGGCTTTCTGTCCATAGCATAAGAGTCCAGGAAGGTTTGTTAAATGAGTGCAGAACCTACCTCCTGAGGACTCAAAGAAATACTCAAAAATGTTGGTGCAGACAGATTAAATTGTAGATAAATGGTCAGGAGGAAAAGCCATTGCACCAAATCCATAGAAAATAAGCATTTTGGGCTGTGATTTGCAAAAATTCTCAGTGTTGGCCTAACTCTGCACAAAAATCAATCGGCTTGAATGGAGCAGTGTTAGTGCAATGTTGAACATTTTTGAAAATCCCAGATAAATTATTTTCATCAGAAAAAATGAGGAGAAGTAAAATACATGAAAGAAGCTAACATTTTGGCTCAAAGCTGATAGCTTCTTATCATACAGAGTGGATTTTAACTCCGAATACAAGTCACTTACCACCACTGAAATTACTAAGTTGTTTATTAAATCACAGAATATGTTTTTGGTGAAAAAACTTGCAAATCTTTATGATATTATTACAGTTATATGATGACCTGGCTACATTTTATCAGCTTCTAGCTGTAATGTGTACAAACCAACAAGCCTCTTTTGTACCTTTGCTAGGTACCCAAATAAAAGTATTATTGTTAATACACAAGCATGTGTTTTACAAAATGACTCCAGGTGACCCCATTGGAAGAGTGAGAGTTCATATTACCCACAATGTGTAGCTGTGCCTTAAGCCACAGTCTTGCCCTAAAGTGTAATTAGAGCTGCCTGGAAAACCACTAAAGTATTTCATGACATTTAAAATAAATCTTGCTGTTTTTTAAAAATTCATAATTTTTAAAATGTCTTTTTTAAAAAAAAACCTGACATTTCTTTCTGTAAATCAAAATATTTTGAACGACTCTATCGATGATTTGAAAACAAAGTCAAAGGAAACTTTAGTCAAGTACTTTCGGGGTATTTTGCATCTAAATTTGTATTGCCATCTAAAAATACTGTCAAAAAATGAAACAATGAAACAACCAGCTCAGACTATGTAGCTGTCTATGAAACCTAATGGTCTATTATTATACATCTATAAATATATGATGTTCTCAATTAACATTCTTATTTCTAATGCATTTTGTGTTCTAGAGTTCTTGATCAATTTCTAGCGAACATAAAACCTGTGCAATAAAAAAAAAGACTCCAAGAGAAAATGTAGATCAGATCCTTACCTGGTGTTTGTTGTCTTAGATCCATTGAAGTCACTTGCTAAAATTCTGGCTGTATTGAAATCAGTGGGAGTTTTGCCATTGACTTCAATGAGGCCAGATTTCTCCCAAACCCTGGGATATACACACACTATTTGAGACCTGATACCCAAATGTGTATACTAAGTTTATTTGGTATGTAAGGAAATCTACCATTAATGAAGCTCTTTGAAGTGCTGCCCACTTCATGTGGAGGAATGTTTACAGTCTGACTTTTAATGTGTTGAGTGTAAAAGATTAATATTAGCCCTACTTTTCCCAAGACTTTAATATTTTAGCAGCAAGACCTCCTCCATCTCCATCTTTCACAACATATCCTCAAATTGTGCAGTTTGAACACACTGGGTTGAAGAGGAACAGGAAATGTTATCACAGTTTTGTTAAATACACCCAATTAGTTCTCTTAAAAATGTAAACAGCATGTAAAATATTCTGGAAAGCAAGGCCACTCTATTTAAAGTGGACTTTTTAAAAAGTGAGAGGAATTAACCCTTAGAAGATATTATTAAGGGATTATTGTAAATTCTCTACCACTCTAAGTCTTTAAATGAAGATTGCATGTCTTTCTAAAAGATATGCTCCAGCTCAAACAGAAGTTAAGGGATTGATGCAGGAATCACTGGGTGAAAATCTGTGATCTCTGTTATGCAGCAGGTCAGATTAGATAAACATAATGGTCCGTGCTGGCCCTCAAATCTAAAAAACTGGTTTACTTGTCCTTAATCTACATCTGCTATCAAATTCCATATGGCCTTATAGGTCCATGTGGATGGATCCCTTTGAAGGATTGGGCTCCATACTAACCATAGGTCTTCAGAAAGCTTCTCTTCCTGCATAGCTGTATCAAAGTTAGAGCTAAAATGAGCTGTTGACCAAGAGATTCAATTAGCAAGAGGAAGATCAAATTACAGCGAATTTCATTTTTGGGTCCAGTGCTCATAAGGATTTTATTCATAACCAAATGCTTGAAAACTGGCACTTTAAAATATGCCCTATCTCCACTTTGACACTTCATTGGAGCAGGAGCCCTTGGGAACAGTGGCACAGGTGGAACAGCCATATTTGAGAGTCATGGGTTTGATTTCTAAACGGAACCTAAGTGTTCATTTTTCTGAAGGCTGGACTAAAAAAGTGAGCTACTCAACAGCTTCCAATCTATCTCAAGCAATTCTCCAAAGTCCTGAAACCTAGTCTCAGGAAAAGTGGGAATCTCTGAAGGGAGTATTAGAGGTTGAGCCCCATCCGTTTCTTCTTGATCTAGGAAGCGGGGCATATTTTAGAATAACTGCAATTAGCTTCATGTAAACTCTTCCTGTGTTTGTATGCTTCTTTTGGAAGCTTTGTTCTATTTTTTTTTTCTTTAAAAGAGTGCTTGCTTGCTGGTGGGATTTTTCTGAACTCTCTAAATCACACATCTCTAAATCACAGCTTGTGTGTGTTGCCTCTTCCTGGTAAGACTACTCAAAGAGACAAACGTAATGCAGGTTGGATAGCTGTGTCGGCAGTTTTAATTTCTTGTGTGAGATGTAGAATTTTTTGAAACACCGATTGAAATTGTATGTGCAACACCATTGAAATAAATTATCTATCGATCCTTCTGTATCCTATTTCACTGTAGGTTCATAATTAGTTGAAATATTATATAATTTTGATACGAATTTGCTTTGTGAAAGCAATTAAAACTGTCTTGTATTACTGAAGGTTGAGTATTAATTTATGAGGGGGAGAAAAAATTATGCTTATGCAAAGGCTGCAGTCCTTTACAACAATGATTTAATATGCCTTTGAATAAGTAGGTGTAATCTAACTTCAGGTTTATCTCAGATATTGATGACAATGGGAGACATGTTGGCTTAAGAGTTGCAGACGCTTAATTAACTGAGAGTAGAATTTGCCCGGTATATTTTAGTATAGTAGTTTGGCTGTTGTACGTGTGTAGGTATGGGAAAGAGTCTTGCTTAACCCATGTGTACTTATCTAGCAGTTCTTCTCTTGCTTGTGGTAGAAAGTGACCCTCCCATTTATGGTTCTCTCTTTTTCCTATGGCTTTCCATGGTACCCATCACTATAGTATCTAAGCACTTCCCAAATAAGTTAGGACTGCACGTTTTCTGTGGTGGACTTCATGAGTCTTCTGCTCCTCTGCCTTTCCTCAGGGAGGAGTATTTACTTAGGATATTCATAGGGAAGGTGTCCTTGGTTTCATTCTTCTGTCCCCTCAGTGGATAGTGGCATTGGCTTTTAACTGAAGAATAGCATCTGGACATCAGCCAACTTCTACATTGGCTGTCCTTGATGCTACTGCTGCCTTTTTCTCTTGTTTTTGTCTCATAATACCTTGATTCCATTCTGTGATTTTTAACAGGTAGCCCTCATGTAAATAAACATAACAATATTTTTTCAGATATTTTTTCTGGTTTTGAGTTTGTGAAACATGCATGAAATTGGAACAGTTTTAAAATATATTGAAATTTTGGATAATTCGTTCAAAATATTTTTCTACTGGGAATTTTTGTGATAAATGTTTAGCTTTTCCTTTTTTCAAATTGTAAGCGGGCTACTTGAGTTGGTCCATAGGTCACAGGATTCTCTGACTGGGTGAGCCTACCCATATAGTCACAATATTTAGCAGAACCCATTTTGATGCATTGTCTGAGGGAGTGCTTGCATTCTATTTGTGCTTTATAACTGGACCGTTACTCTACTTCTGCTGGCAAATGTGTTCTTTGTATCCCTGGGCTGCTCCTTGCTGTAATACCATTGCCACGGCTACAGAGTAAGTTCTCCAGGAAAATTAGAGATGCCTCACTTCCAGTATGCTCTAGATTCTATTTCTGGTTTCCAGTGACACACTTCCTGCTGGGGCAGAAACAAAAGAAGCTTGGGAGAGGGCAGTCAGAGGCTATAGCTACACAGAACAGTAGAAAGTTTGTTGCCTTGTTGCTGTATGTCGTTCTCTCCAGAGTTCTGTTTATCTTGACACCACTCTGCTCATCAGTGAGATACTACCTGGGACCAGGAGTGGCAAGCAGTGTCTTCTGGAAGACCTAGTAAGAGAGGTAACACTGCAATGGCTGCTACAGAGCCTGTGAGTACTGCAAGTAACTCCCACACCAGCCCTGAGAATCAGGGGAAATGCTGAATGTGCCTGGCAACAGTTCAAACGGCAATTTGAGCTGTATATGAAAGCCACTGGGACTAATAAACTGGAGGATGAGCTTTAAAAGATTGCTCTGCTCTTAACGGGCTGGTGCAGAAGCCCTGGATATCTACAATGCATTCCACACAGATGGGGGCAGGGAAAAGAGGAGAAAGGAAAGAAAGCTTTACAGAAATAATGACAACGGCAAGGATCATTGTGTTCCTAGAAAAAATGTTACTTTTGAGAGAGAGAGATTTCAGGAAGAGAAAACAAAACGAAGGGGAAATAATAAAGATGCTTTCTAGAAACTTGCAACTAAAAAGTCAGTCCTGTGAATGCGGAATAGTAAAAGACCAAATTGTCCTGGGGTGTCACAATAAAAACGTTCATGAGCAGTTACTAAGGGATATGATTCTGATGCTAAAGGGGCAAAATGTATATGCCAAGCAGCAAAACAAACAGAAATACAATTTAAAAACCCTTGAGACAGGTACAGAGCACATGAGTGAGAGAACCATAGCTAAACCAGCAAGGGAAAAGTTTGCAGACATTAAATTGACCGGGGATAGAAAAATGGAAAGCAGGAAACAATGCCAGCAATGTGACAACCAGCATGAGTCTAGGAAATGCCCAGCATTCAGAAAAATATGTAGAAACTGCAATGAATGCAACCATTATGCTAAAATGTGCAGAGAAAGCAGAAAAGTGTGTGTATTAAGTGCAAAAATGGATTCATCAAGAGGGAGAGCTGTTCTTAAACACAATAACAGAGGAGTCTGAAAACTCAGGAGACTGGCCAATTAAAATATGCACAAATGGCACTTAAGTGACATACAAGTTAGACACTGGGGCACAAGTAAATGGATTAAAAGCAAGTGAAATAGAGAGGAGCACATAAAAATGGAAATGTCAAAAGTGTCTGTGAAAGACTATCATGGAGGGACAATTCTAGTTCTGGGATAAAGCACACTGACATCTACATACAAAAGGGAAACTATAAAAAAAAGAGTTTGTGGTGGTACACAGAGGCAAGCAACCAGTCTTGGGCCTAGGTACATGTTAAGTGCTTGGTCTTACTAGTAAGATGTTTGCTATGGAAAGAGACAGAGGCCACATAGAACCAGATACGAAAGTATTAACATCATCATACGAAGATGTATTCACAGGAAATGGGTGCTTCCCAGTAACATACAAAACATAGGAGAAGATGCAAAATTCCACAAGCCTTAAAGAGGCTAGAAGAAGAGCTGCAAAATACGATAGGATATATTGATATGAAGAAAATACACATTTCTGCATGACCCTAGGTCTCAGACTTTTTGAAAATATCTTTTAAAAGTTACGGGTTTCAGAGTAGCAGCCGTGTTAGTCTGTATTCGCAAAAAGAAAAGGAGTACTTGTGGCACCTTAGTTTCTAAGGTGCCACAAGTACTCCTTTTTTTTTTTTTTTTTAAAGTTAGCAACTTTACTCCAGTAGGCTCCAGTCTTACAAAGACTTACACAGTTCTTAATTTTACATACAGGGAATACTATCATTGACTAAGGTGGACTGACCTTCAGTGCATAAAAGTAAGCATCTTTGTAACTCTTTGTAGGTTCAAGAGTCTTAATTATAAAAGTAAATCTAATTTTCTGTGAATTTCAGTAGCTATGTTTCTTCCCCTTCTTACATACAGAATACACACATGTTGAGTTGCATGAGAAGATCTTCAAAAAAAATTTTGCTCTCTGTGTAGATCCATGTTTTGGAAGCTGATTTGGCTAATTAAAATGCCATTACAATTTTTTTTCATAATGATTACATTTTGTTTTGATTAACTAATTCCAAAAACAATATAGGAGAAATAGAAAAGGGGCATAGAAGAGCTATGAAAATGATTAGAGAAGTACAATGGGAGGAGAGATTTAAAAAACTATTATTAATTATTTGAAAAGGAGAACTTTTTTAGGAAGAAGAGATTGAGTTATATAAAACTGGGGGCTGTTTTCCATGAATGCAAGAACTAAAGGGCACTCAGTGAAGTTAAAAGGCAACACATTTATATTAAAGAATATTTGTAATATGATGTATATTTATTCTGTAGAACCTATTGCAACAGGATATTACTGAGGCAAATAGCTGAGTACACTTTTTAAAAGGATTAGATATTTATTAACTGTAGTTACATTAGCTGTGACATAACAAGAGCTAACAATCTTTGTGCTTCAGCTGAGAATCTGATCACCTGGAGTCAGGAAGAAACTTTCCCCTATGCCATAGTATTGCAAAATTAGCTGTGTTATGTTGTTTTTATGCTTTTCCCTGAAGCATCTTCAGTTAGAGGGAGGATGCCAGACCACTGGTTAATTTGGTCATTGCCAATTCCTCAAATATTTACACAACAACAGCAAAGACAGAGAAAGGTAATGATAGAGTCAATGTAAGCCAATAAAATCTTGATTAATATATTGAATATACTTATGTTCAAGATGGAACTCTAGATGGAGCAGTTCCCTTTGTCTGAACTTGCTTTGCTGAGCTGATAATGATTTCACTGAGTTAATGACTATTAGACAGATGACTGGCAGAAAGATAATATAGTTCTGTTAGTATACTCAAACTTTGGATAGCCTTAATAAGAAACTTTCATGCTAGTACAGAAGGGGAGACCTGCAGCCATTATTTACTTTCCAAAATGTATTATTTGAAAATAAAGGCTAAAGTCATTACATAACAACAGGATGGGACAGCAGAGCAAAAATTAATTCAGTATTTCCATTTAATCTAGTTCAATATGTGATTTGATCTAATGCCAAAGATAACATTCAGAAGAGAGAAATATGGAAAAGGCTTCTTCTGCTACATATTTGAGTTATGGGAACAAGCTTTAAATCTGTACTGCTATGCCGTTGCCAATGGTATTGACATTATTGAATATGTATGAGATGGCAGGTGCCATAAAGCTCTGCTCCTGGGAACATTTGGGAATAGGGCTGCTTGTGGTCAGCTTTCAGACCCACCCCAGAGACATCAGAATAAAGGTAGGGGAGGCTGCCAGGGTCCAGCTCTTCCCTACAGAGTCACTGTAATGATTTAATAAACATTCAAAAATCAGGCTGGTCAGGAGATGAGGCATGGCACTTTTTAAATTAACTTGATGACCACTCTCCCCAAGCACCTGGAACCATCGAATGGGTAGGCTCAGAGGCTTAACACAGCAGTTAATGTAGACCCTCTCGTACTACTCCCTACACTGTCACATTTATTTCTCCATAGTTTTCCATGAGGCTACAGCCTCCTTGGGATATTACATTCCTTCTTAAGACATAAGGAGAGACTCACTCACCCAATTCTCTGCAGTGAAAAGGGGAAATAGGATGTACCTCAATTTTCTCTCACTACCAGCTAGAACTTTTCAGAGACCGATCAGCCCCCAACACAACCACTACCCTAAAATAAAAAACAAAAACAAAGAAGAAAAGCTTCTCTTGGCCTGATCTCTTCTCCTAATTCTCCACAAAACCCCTCTCGAACCTCCACCCAGAAAATGAGAGGCCAGGGGGTGGTCTTTCACAGCTGATTCCCCTATGCTGAAGATTATGCCTGTGGCAATTGATTTATCTTAATTCTTCTCCCCTGCTGAATGAGACCTCAAGAAGAAAAGGCCTCTGAGGCCTGGCTCTTGTTTATATCATTTTGAAGTTAGTCCCAAGCTACCTGAACAAAATAATATCTGATATGCATAAAGACTAGATTAAGGGAGGAAGAAGAACATACGTATATTTAATTTATTCCTTAGGCCATACAACTCTCTGAGGATGTAGATTGTCAGCACTATAGAAAGGAAGGCTCAATGTCAATATGACCCAATCTGCAGCTGAGCAGCACAATAACAGCTCTTCCATGGCTGTTTCAGAGCAATAATATGGGATGAGGGTACATCTGACTATTCATTTTTTTCATGGTGTTAAAATCCATCAAAACTATCAGTATAATATCATTGTCCTCCCTGCATCATTTGCTCCAAAGTGTTGGCGTCACTGACCAAATATAAAAAAAAATTTAAAAATGCATCCAATGAAGTGAGCTGTAGCTCACGAAAGCTTATGTTCAAATAAATTTGTTAGTCTCTAAGGTGCCACAAGTACTCCTTTTCTTTTTGCGGATACAGACTAACATGGCTGCTACTCTGAAACCTGACCAAATATAGCTAACAAAGGGGGACAATAAAAGGAAGAGTAATTATAGAGTTTTATAAATGAATTTTGTTTTCTTCTTTTTAAATACATCTATTACTTTTTTCATACTTCCTGGATCTACTTTGCTTAGACTAATTATAATATAATACTATAATAAGCTGGAAGTGATTCCAAGACCATGTATTCCATCCCCCTGGTTTGTGACAGGATTGATGTCATTAGTCTTTAACAAGTCCCAGTAAATAGGTGTCTAATCTAGCTTTGACTTTCTCCAATGATGTTGATTACATGGCCTCATATGACAAGTTGTTGCATTTCCTAACTTGACCATTGCTTCTTGTTCTGTCCTCCTTGACTATTTCCATCTGCCCTCTTCCTCATCTATTTCACTCCATGCACCCAAGATATGTTCTTAATCAAATGCTATATTCTGTAGGAAAAATACATCTTTTAAAACTCTAATAAAAATTGGCTTTTTAAATCAAAAAATCAGTAATATATTAATTAATAAGACATTCCAGGATGTGGATTAGTGTCCCATTAATACACCTCTTTGATGGTTAAAGTGAATTGGCTTTCATTCCATCCTGCTTCACAGCACACTAGAGGCATGTATTTATCTGCAATTGAGAAATGCCCCTGCGTTTTTTTGCTTGAACTGTAAGCCACATCAAGGAAACATATGCAGGAAAAGTACAGGACTTGTTGCGCCTCTAGGCAGAAGAGTGCCACATTATATTTGGATAGACATGCTGCTGAGCCACATTGCTAAAAGTGACGCTCTGACAAGGCGTGGGATTCTGCTGTTTGCCAGGGATCCAAGGTCTGAGTCAGTGGGAATATACACTATCTTTTTTCTTGTCTAGATAAGTTGCCTCATTATAAATAAATAAGATATGATGTGACCTGACTTTATGAATTCAGAGCATTAGTTATTCCACATATGTATTTAAGATAAAAGTTAAGTGGGACACACATTTTCTAATTGGGATATTCTAAATCAATATTAATTCTACAAAAGAGCAACGTTAACAAATGAATATGGATAGCTGGCAGAAAGCAAAATTATGCCTGGAAAAGCTTACAAATCACAAAGAAAGGCAATCACTCACTTCTGCTGGGCAAGTAATGAGCACCAAGACAAACGACACACTATACTTATTCAGGGTATGCCTGCACCATGAGCAAAGGGGTGTGATCTGCAGCTTGTGTACACATAATTGTTCTAGCTCTCATCTCAGCTGGCACGCTAAAAATAGTGGTGTAGCTTTGGTAGCGTGGGCAGCAGCACAGTCTAACTTCCCTCAGTAAAAACATGCCTGAACCCCATGGGCATATCCTGTGAGACTGGGCCATTGGAGTTGTACTGTCTGAGTCTTGTCATCATTCCACATTTCTTAAGGCTACGGCCATGTCTACATAGGTTCATGCAGAGTTAAGCACATTAGCCTGATAACACTTCATTGGATATATGTAAGCCATCTGAGATGTTCTAAATAGAGAACAACAATGAATTTCTTCTCAGTCCTGCAAATTTAAGAGGGCCCTTTCCTTTGTTCATTCTTGTTCTAGACATGCTAATATTTAGAGCAAGCATAAAAAACTGTCCACCTGAGAGCTATCCATAAGAGAATCTGGCTAAAGGGAACACTTGTGTGAAAGAAATAGTCACTACCTTTCAAGCCATTGTGTGATGTTTTAGCCATTGTGATCTCAAGTAGCTTTTAATATTATTTCTAAGCACTTACCAGTGTTTTTAGCAACCTGTTAATTTTTGCAGAAAGAGGAGCAGAAACAGTAGAGCGCTACTGGCAGCCTTGTAGTTAGAGTTCTCTCTTGTAGCTATCGGCCAGGTTGCTAGCTGAGCACTGCAAGCAACATTTTCCAAAATCCTGGCTCCGTTGAAGCCAATAGCAAAACTTCCACGGATGTCAATGAAGCCAGGATTTTTCCTAGTACTTCTCAATTTTAAATCTCAGAAGGTACCTCTGGCATGTGGGTCTTCAAAAACAAATAATTGTTTTTAAAAAGTGCTTTCCTACCAGTTAAAATCCATTATTGTTACCAGCAGGGAAGCAGGACTTTCTTCTCAATATTTTTCATTTGCTTTATATAATGTATACTAACCATAATCTCATTGTTAGATCACAAAAGCATGTTCTCTGTATTCAACTGAGAGCAGCTATTGTGCAGTGTGTGGATAGATGATCTGTAGCAAATGTTGCCTCAGGGTTTCATGCTGCTGATAACCCCACCTTGCATTGATCAAGTTTTTGTCTGATCATTGAACTGAGATTTATTTTGCTAGTGGTGCATGTGCATTTGGCTTCAATTTATATCTGTAGTTTAACTCAGGGGAAAGACACTGAGAAAAATAATAAGGACTTAGATTAAAAATAAAGGAAGTGGTTTGAGGGAGGGGCAGCTGCACCTGAGCGAATTCACTCCCACTCTCATTCTCCCCAGGTATCCCACAATGGGAGATCAGCTTCCAGTTCTTTCTGGGCCTCTATGAATGTCTACACTGCAATAAAACTCTCCTTCCTTGTGGAATCCCAGACCCTGGGGCCCCGACCTGAGCCCAAATGTCTATATTGTAATTTTATAGCCCCACAATCCAAACCCTGCAAGTCTGAGTCAACTGACATGGCCCAGCCCTAGGTGTTTTACTGCAGTGTTGATATACCCTATAGAAACCCTGCCAGTGGAGGTTGCTCTGAATCAATGCATCTCCTCTGTGTTCTGGCCCCACCCACTCTCCAGGATGCACTGACACTGGGGGTATGTCTACACTACGGAATAAGGTTGAATTTATAGAAGTTGGTTTTTTAGAAATCGGTTTTATATATTCGAGTGTGTGTGTCCCCGAAGAAAATGCTCTAAGTGCATTAAGTGCATTAACTCGGCGGAGTGCTTCCACAGTACTGAGGCTAGAGTCGACTTCCGGAGCGTTGCACTGTGGATAGCTATCCCACAGTTCCCGCAGTCTCCGCTGCCCATTGGAATTCTGGGTTGAGATCCCAATGCCTGATGGGGCTAAAACATTGTCGCGGGTGGTTCTGGGTACATATCGTCAGGCCCCCGTTCCCTCCCTCCCTCCGTGAAAGCAAGGGCAGACAATCGTTTCGCGCCTTTTTTCCTGAGTTACCTGTGCAGACGCCATACCACGGCAAACATGGAGCCCGCTCAGGTAACCATCACCCTATGTCTCCTGGGTGCTGGCAGACGTGGTATGGCTTTGCTACACAGTAGCAGCAACCCCTTGCCTTGTGGCAGCAGACGGTACAGTACGACTGGTAGCCATCATCGTCATGTCCAAGGTGCTCCTGGCCACGTCAGCTGGGAGCGCCTGGACAGACATGGGCGCAGGGACTTAATTTAGAGTGACTTGACCAGGTCATTCTCTTTAGTCCTGCAGTCAGTCCTATTGAACCGTCTTATGGTGAGCAGGCAGGCGATACGGATTGCTAGCAGTCGTACTGTACCATCTTCTGCCAGGCAGGCAAGAGATGAGGATGGCTAGCAGTCGTACTGTACCATCTTCTGCCGAGCAGCCATGAGATGTGGATGGCATGCAGTCCTTCTGCATCGTCTGCTGCCAGCCAAAGATGTAAAAGATAGATGGAGTGGATCAAAACAAGAAATAGACCAGATTTGTTTTGTACTCATTTGCTTCCCCCCCTCCCCTGTCTAGGGGACTCATTCCTCTAGGTCACACTGCAGTCACTCAGAGAAGGTGCAGCGAGGTAAATCTAGCCATGTATCAATCAGAGGCCAGGCTAACCTCCTTGTTCCAATAAGAACGATAACTTAGGTGCACCATTTCTTATTGGAACCCTCCGTGAAGTCCTGCCTGAAATACTCCTTGATGTAAAGACACCCCCTTTGTTGATTTTAGCTCCCTGAAGCCAACCCTGTAAGCCGTGTCGTCAGTCGCCCCTCCCTCCATTAGAGCAACGGCAGACAATCGTTCCGCGCCTTTTTTCTGTGCGGACGCCATACCAAGGCAAGCATGGAGGCCGCTCAGCTCACTTTGGCAATTAGGAGCACATTAAACACCACATGCATTATCCAGCAGTATATGCAGCACCGGAACATGGCAAAGCGATACCGGGCGAGGAGGCGACGTCAGTGCGGTCACGTGTGTGATCAGGACATGGACACAGATTTCTCTGAAAGCATGGGCCCTGCCAATGCATGCATCATGGTGCTAATGGGGCAGGTTCATGCTGTGGAACGCCGATTCTGGGCTCAGGAAACAAGCACAGACTAGTGGGACCGCATAGTGTTGCAGGTCTGGGACGATTCCCAGTGGCTGCGAAACTTTCGCATGCGTAAGGGCACTTTCATGGAACTTTGTGACTTGCTTTCCCCTGCCCTGAGGCGCATGAATACCAAGATGAGAGCAGCCCTCACAGTTGAGAAGCGAGTGGCGATAGCCCTGTGGAAGCTTGCAACGCCAGACAGCTACCAGTCAGTTGGGAATCAATTTGGAGTGGGCAAATCTACTGTGGGGGCTGCTGTGATGAAAGTAGCCCACGCAATCAAAGATCTGCTGATATCAAGGGTAGTGACCCTGGGAAATGTGCAGGTCATAGTGGATGGCTTTGCTGCAATGGGATTCCCTAACTGTGGTGGGGCCATAGATGGAACCCATATCCCTATCTTGGCACCGGAGCACCAAGCCGCCGAGTACATAAACCGCAAGGGGTACTTTTCGATAGTGCTGCAAGCTCTGGTGGATCACAAGGGACGTTTCACCAACATCAACGTGGGATGGCCGGGAAAGGTCCATGACGCTTGCATCTTCAGGAACTCTGGTCTGTTTCAAAAGCTGCAGGAAGGGACTTTATTCCCAGACCAGAAAATAACTGTTGGGGATGTTGAAATGCCTATATCCTTGGGGACCCAGCCTACCCCTTAATGACATGGCTCATGAAGCCGTACACAGGCAGCCTGGACAATAGTCAGGAGCTGTTCAACTACAGGCTGAGCAAGTGCAGAATGGTGGTAGAATGTGCATTTGGACGTTTAAAGGCGCGCTGGCGCAGTTTACTGACTCGCTTAGACCTCAGCGAAACCAATATTCCCACTGTTATTACTGCTTGCTGTGTGCTCCACAATATCTGTGAGAGTAAGGGGGAGACATTTATGGCGGGGTGGGAGGTTGAGGCAAATTGCCTGGCTGCTGGTTATGCGCAGCCAGACACCAGGGCGGTTAGAAGAGCACAGGAGGGTGCGGTACGCATCAGAGAAGCTTTGAAAACCAGTTTCATGACTGGCCAGGCTACAGTGTGAAAGTTCTGTTTGTTTCTCCTTGATGAAACCCTCCGCCCCTTGGTTCACTCTACTTCCCTGTAAGCTAACCACCTGCCCCTCCTCCCTTCAATGACCGCTTGCAGAGGCAATAAAGTCATTGTTGCTTCACATTCATGCATTCTTTATTCATTCATCACACAAATAGGGGGATGACTACCAAGGTAGCCCAGGAGGGGTGGTGGAGGAGGGAAGGAAAATGCCACACAGCACTTTAAGCACAGCACTTTAAAAGTTTACAACTTTAAAATTTATTGAATGACAGCCTTCTTTTTTTGGGCAATCCTCTGTGGTGGAGTGGCTGGTTGGCCGGAGGCCCCCGCACCGCGTTCTTGGGCGTCTGGGTGTGGAGGCTATGGAACTTGGGGAGGAGGGTGGTTGGTTACAGAGGGGCTGCAGTGGCAGTCTGTGCTCCAGCTGCCTTTGCTGCAGCTCAATCATACACTGGAGCATACTGGTTTGGTCCTCCAGCAGCCTCAGCATTGAATCCTGCCTCCTCTCATCACGCTGCCGCCACATTTGAGCTTCAGCCCTCTCTTCAGCCCACCACTTACTCTCTTCAGCCCGCCACCTCTCCTCCCAGTCATTTTGTGCTTTCCTGCACTCTGACATTATTTGCCTCCACGCATTCGTCTGTGCTCTGTCAGTGTGGGAGGACAGCATGAGCTCGGAGAACATTTCATCGCGAGTGCGTTTTTTTTCCTTCTAATCTTCACTAGCCTCTGGGAAGGAGAAGATCCTGTGATCATTGAAACACATGCAGCTGGTGGAGAAAAAAAAAGGGACAGCGGTATTTAAAAAGACACATTTTATAAAACAGTGGCTACACTCTTTCAGGGTAATCCTTGCTGTTAACATTACATACATAGCACATGTGCTTTCGTTACAAAGTCGCATTTTGCCTCCCCCCACCGCGTGGCTACCCCCTCAACCTTCCCCCCTCCCTGTGGCTAACAGCGGGGAACATTTCTGTTTAGCCACAGGCAAACAGCCCAGCAGGAATGGGCTCCTCTGAGTGTCCCCTGAAGAAAAGCACTCTATTTCAACCAGGTGACCATGAATTATATCTCACTCTCCTGAGGATAACACAGAGAGATAAAGAACGGATGTTGTTTGAATGCCAGCAGACATACACTGCAATGCTTTGTTCTACAATGATTCCCGAGTACGTGTTACTGGCCTGGAGTGGTAAAGTGTCCTACCATGAAGGACGCAATAAGGCTGCCCTCACCAGAAACCTTTTGCAAAGGCTTTAGGAGTATATCTAGGAGAACCGCGAATGCCAGGGCAAAGTAATCCTTTCACATGCTTGCTTTTAAACCATGTATAGTATTTTAAAAGGTACACTCACCAGAGGTCCCTTCTCCGCCTGCTGGGTCCAGGAGGCAGCCTTGGGTGGGTTCGGGGGGTACTGGCTCCAGGTCCAGCGTGAGAAACAGTTCCTGGCTGTCGGGAAAACCGGTTTCTCCGCTTGCTTGCTGTGAGCTATCTACAACCTCATCATCATCATCTTCTTCTTCGTCCCCAAAACCTGCTTCCATATTGCCTCCATCTCCATTGAAGGAGTCAAACAACACGGCTGGGGTAGTGGTGGCTGAACCCCCTAAAATGGCATGCAGCTCATCATAGAAGCGGCATGTTTGGGGCTCTGACCTGGAGCGGCCGTTCGCCTCTTTGGTTTTCTGGTAGGCTTGCCTCAGCTCCTTCAGTTTCACGCGGCACTGCTTCGGGTCCCTGTTATGGCCTCTGTCCTTCATGCCCTGGGAGATTTTGACAAAGGTTTTGGCATTTCGAAAACTGGAACGGAGTTCTGATAGCACGGATTCCTCTCCCCAAACAGCAATCAGATCCCGTACCTCCCATTCGGTCCATGCTGGAGCTCTTTTGCAATTCTGGGACTCCATCACGGTCACCTGTGCTGATGAGCTCTGCATGGTCACCTGCAGCTTGCCACGCTGGCCAAACAGGAAATGAGATTCAAAAGTTCGCGGTTCTTTTCCTGTCTACCTGGCCAGTGCATCTGAGTTGAGAGTTCTGTCCAGAGCGGTCACAATGGAGCACTCTGGGATAGCTCCCAGAGGCCAATACCATCGAATTGTGTCCACAGTACCCCAAATTCGAGCCAGCAAGGTCGATTTAAGCGCTAATCCACTTGTCAGGGGTGGAGTAAGAAAATCGATTTTAAGAGCCCTTTAAGTCGAAATAAAGGGCTTCATTGTGTGGACGGGTGCAGGTTTACATCGATTTAACACTGCTAAATTCGACCTAAAGTCCTAGTGTAGACCAGGGCTGGGAGCCCTCTGCAAAGCTTGTGGGCAGACAGCCTATGACTTTCCACAGCCAGAAGCCCTTGGCTTGGGTTCCACTACTGTGCAATTAATCTGATCCTACATTTTTCTGGAGAGTTTCCCCATCATTTTATGCTCCTGGTGCACACTTTGATACAATTTGTTGAGATATGGTCCTACTCCTTCTTTTCCTGGGCTGATTCCCAGTGCTGACTTTATGCAATCATGTTTCATCTTGTTTATTTTACGAAGAAGCAGTCATGTTATTTCGTATAACAAAAAATAGAGAGATTTGAATTGGTCTTCCTTGTGCTAGCATACCATAGCATAATCTGTCTGATTTTGATTAAGCTGGGGACCACTTGACTGCTGAGACCATCTATTACAGAGGTTCTCAAACTGGGGGTGTCAAGGTTCCTCCCCCACTCTGAACTCTATGGTACAGATGTGGGGACCTGCATGAAAAACCTCCTAAACTTATCTTTACCAGTTTAGGTCAAAACTTCCCCAAGGTACAAAATATTCCACCCTTTGTCCTTGGATTGGCCGTTACCACCACCAAACTAATACTGGTTACTGGGGAAGAGCTGTTTGGACGCGTCTTTCCCCCCAAAATACTTCCCAAAACCTTGCACCCCACTTCCTGGACAAGGTTTGGTAAAAAGCCTCACCAATTTGCCTAGGTGACTACAGACCCAGACCCTTGGATCTTAAGAACAATGAACAATTCTCCCAACATTTGCACCCCCCCTTTCCTGGGAAATGTTGGATAAAAAGCCTCATCAATTTGCATAGGTGACCACAGACCCAAACACTTGGATCTGAGAACAATGAAAAAGCATTCAGTTTTCTTACAAGAAGACTTTTAATAAAAATAGAAGTAAATAGAAATAAAGAAATCCGCCCTGTAAAATCAGGATGGTAGATACCTTACAGGGTAATTAGATTCAAAAACATAGAGAACCCCTCGAGGCAAAACCTTAAGTTACAAAAAAGATACACAGACAGAAATAGTTATTCTATTCAGCACAGTTCTTTTCTTAGCCATTTAAAGAAATCATAATCTAACACGTACCTAGCTAGATTACTTACTAAAAGTTCTAAGACTCCATTCTTAGTCTATCCCCGACAAAGAGAGACTATAGACAGACACACAGACCCTTTGTTTCTCTCCCTCCTCCCAGCTTTTGAAAGTATCTTGTCTCCTCATTGGTCATTTTGGTCAGGTGCCAGCGAGGTTACCTTTAGCTTCTTAACCCTTTACAGGTGAGTGGAGCTTTCCCCTGGCCAGGAGGGATTTCAAAGGGGTTTACCCTTCCCTTTATATTTATGACAGGGGGTCACGAGGTTATTACATGGGGGGGTCGCGAGCTGTCAGCCTCTACCCCAAACCCCGCTTTGCCTCCAGCATTTGTAATGGTGTTAAATATATGTAAAAGTGTTTTTAATTTATAAGGGGGGGTCGCACTCAGAGGCTTGCTATGTGAAAGGGGTCACCAGTACAAAAGTTTGAGACCCACTGATCTATTACAACTAATTTAGTCAAACACCCCTCTCTCTACCATAATTTTGTTCTCCCCGATTCTCCTTCCTTACCCACTACCCTGGTTTTCTACTTATTTACCAATCTCATATCATCTAATCTGAAATCATGAGGCATCTCTGGGATGAGGGCCATCAATGAAGTATGTGTTTGTGTGGTACAATGGGGCCCTAATTCCTGTTCAGGAACCTTAGGTGTTGTCACAATAGAAAGAATAAATAATAATCTGACCATAATAAAGGGGAATGCAGTTCTCCTTAAAATGAAGGCGTGTAGAAGGTAAAGGGAGCTCTTCAAATTAAATATTTACCACATGAGCCCTGGCCATTACTTAGTATTCAGATGTTCAGCTTTTGTCATTGTTGAGGTCATTATTGTGGTCAAAATGTGCTAGGCATCTTTCAGATATGCTGAAAAAGAGGGCAAAACCTATGTGTCCAGTACCAAGACTCCTGTGTACTGTCTTTACTGCAATGAAGTTGCTACTTCAGGCCCTTCAAAATGAGTCTGCAATTCTGGTGCTTTCACATAATTGATGGAAATACTGTACTTTTATGGGTGGTGGTGTTTCAAGCAATGATTTGAACAAATCCACAGGGTGAACAAATGTCTTCTGTACTCGTAAGTCCCAGAACACCTCTTCCTCTACCTCCGTTTTGCAGTGTTCACATGCTGTCTGCAAACAGGCTTGTGCCTGATTCTCCTCTGACATGCCCTAGTGCCAGTCAAGAGCAACTGCATTGAAATCAATAGGGTTATGCCACTGTAAATCAGCATAAGTTATTTAAGTAGGAGGAGAATCCAGTCATTTTATCTGCAACTAAAAGGTCTATAGTACTAACTGCTTCAGCATAATGACATGCTTCACAGTAGTTATTGGTCTCATATCACCAAGTATTTCCTATAATGATGACTTGACTTCACTAATTCCCTAGTTTTAAAAGGTGCAACATGTTTTATAACAGGCTTATATTTTAAATGAGATCAAATAGGCAAAAGATGCAGCAGCTTCTCCCAGCTGTGGTTTCTGCCTATGAGAAACATTAATGTTTTCTTCATAAATGTATGTTTGATGTATTTTACCCTGTAGTTTTCAAGCCACAGCAATGTGAACAATCAGCTTGACAGACCCACACTGTTTTTCTAGAATATTGTAAAACACCCTTTTTAAGGCTATTTTAGTATCTCAGCATTTTTCTTGGCAACTAGTTTCATAGAAAGGTGGACAGGTTCTTAGAAATGGACTATATCTGCCTGCCTAGACACAGCAATACGGTAACAATCACAATTTTCCTTGACTGCATACAATAAGTAGGGATTTTTTTATTTGTATTGACTACTGGCTGATTTTAAATGATGTCCAGACAGACCATTATTGACATTAATAAAAATTAGCCAATTATACCACTTATCTAAGTAATCTAAATAGAAAGATCCTACAGATCTCTGCTGGTCTCGTTCCCCTTAATTGCAAATTATGATTTTTCTAATTTGGGTATGGCGTGTTATACAAAGTAATTAATGTATATGTTATATAATACAATTAGGGCCTTGGTAAACATTGGACCAAATGTTAGAAGGGTGAATGACTACTCTGGAAGTTGCAGGACTTTAGATCTCCTTTAAATTTGGTCCATTATTCTCCTTTCAAGAGTTTCTATATCTGCCCATTTGTGGGTTTATTTCTGTAAAGAAAACAACGCACCCTTCCGGGATGCTACAGGAATAAATACCACACCAAAATAAATGCTGTGATAATCATTCATATTTTTAAAAAAATGAATTCTAGATACAAAACAAAACAGTCTTCATTAAACCAGGAAAAAATTGGAATGACATAAGTGGCTTTGGCTGAATACAACAGACGTTATCTTCTCCAACTATGTTCCGCAAGCCTAAATGGCCCTGGAAGACTTTCTGGGGAAGAAGGTTCCCAAAATCCCTGGATTGCCTTGATACTGCATTGGAATCCCAACTATTAGTTTCAAAAATTAAAAGAGGAGGCATTGGTTTCAGAAAATTTGAGAAACGTATGTGCCTAAATTAGTAATTGTCTTTTCCCCCCTTTTACCTTTTATTATCTTCCCTCCTAACCCCCATTTTCATTTCCATTTCCACTGACTTCATTTCGGCTTTCTCACCCTGGCACCCAGAAGGAATAAATTCTCTGGTAAAGCTAGGACTATAATACTGTTGAAAATTCCCTGCAGCAAAGTTCCATTGATAGTGCTTATCAGTGATACCCAAAGATGCAAAACTGCCTAATTCAGCCCTCTTTTCCCTCCCTATCTGCGCTGTATGTGAATGAGAGTGGAAGTGGGAGAGTGCAACCTTTGCCTCTAATGTACAAATCTTTCAATTTTCTGATTATTCTGATTCCCTCTCTTTCCAGCTTGCTGGAAGTTTACCTAGAGCCTCCCAAATGCACTGGCATCTACTAGCCAGGAGAGATGTGCCCAGCTTGAATAATTGCATTTTCTTGACTTGCTTTCCAAATCTAATACTCACAGAACTTCCTTTGAAAGAGAAAGGGGGATGCATAATAACATTGTTAACTGAATGAATAACAGTGGGTTCTTTTACAGATAGAAGTATGGTGCAATGCTAACGCTTTCACTAATGATGGGCTCGCTCCTGGTATCATTGCTTGTTCTTTTATCTTTGTTACCATTTATAGTCCATAAAATACAAATGCTCACCTGCTTAAATGTCTCTATTAAACAATTAGTAAAAATATTTTCAAAATCTGGGTGCCATTTATGGGTATACAAAGTTGTATATGCAAACAGTAAAATCTATCGCCTTTCAGTGCAGGGTATAGTGTTTGAAAAGTGTGCGGGTAAGTGTTTGCACAAAATTTCCCTAGCGTGAAAGGAAGACAGGCTGAGGTGTCTATGTCCTGTTACATCCTTTGTAACCGCTACTGGCATGTTAGGATGCTTGCATTAGGGGTGTAAAGCATTTATCAAGTAAGTATTTTCATTTACAAGGGAGATGTAAACCCACAGCGTGTTGGTTAAGTAGCACAAGATATTCATTTAAAAAACCCATTAAATGACACACAACTCCCTACATGCTCAATTTGACCATTGGGGCAGCAGATCCCCAGTGTGTATGGGGAGTGCATATTCAGGAGGGCAGCATGCTCACCCCTCATACCACGTTTGCTGGCTGGGATGTATGCCAGAGAGTTTTGACCAAGGTCCTACCTTGGAATAGAGATGGGTAAATAAATAGACAGAGTTGTACTTTGCTTGCAATATTGGGGCAGGGGGAGGAAAGTGGGAGGTAAGCTGTACATGAGCTCTTGAGCTCTCTACACAACCACTGGATCAACTTTCTATAGGCAAGAAATCAGAAATATTGAAAGCTACTGAAAACAGATTCCCCCCCACACACCCCCACCCCAACCCCCACCCCACTGATTCAGCTCACAGATATTTAACACAGGTGTTTATGTAACTATGATACCCTGAGAAAATCCAGTGCTCAGAGATCTTCTAATCCACACTTCCATCTATGTGTGGGGTGGTCTAGGACTGTAATATATGTAGTAATAGTGGCTAGCTCTAGAAGTTCTGCAGAAAATGTGTCTGAACTCTTAACTAAACTGCTTTGGTTAGGTATTTTTGATGCATATGTTCATTGCTGCCATTGATATCCTGCCAGAAAAAATAGTCTAACTCTGATGCAACCTGACTAAAGGTTAGTAACTCTTTCTCTTTAGTTTGGGTACCAAATGTGCAATTCATTTTTGGGGGACTACCAGCTAGATTAGGGTATCCAACTGCAGGCAGATAACTTAGAGGTATTGTTTGGTATGTCAGACATTTCAGCCCTAACCCATTCCAAAACATTACCCTGGAAATTTGCAAAGCCACTACCCCAGCACTCTACTGAAATTTTGAGCAAATCTATTCCCTGGCTGTAAAATTTACTTTAAAGAATAAATGTAATGTGTGAATAATAGTCAGTCAGCAACTGAAACCTATCCAAGAGTCCATTATGCTGATTTTTTGATGCAATATACAATATATTTTGGGAGGCTGCACTCTTGGTGAATACATTCATTTGAAACAAAGAATCATTTAAAAAAACAAAAGGCAAGTATCTATGTTGCATATAGTCACTGAGAGTTTTTGGCTGTAAATTTTTCTCCTTCTTCTCTATGGAAGCACATGTCTTTGCCTGCTGTTCCTCAGCCTTGATTTTGATGGGGTGATTTTTAGTCAGCTGTCTCTATCATTTTGGCACAGACAAAAATCCTTTTAAAAATGTTACACTTCATCAAAGTGTATCATGAGACTTCACGGTCATTATCTCAATGGCCGCTCTGATGTGCTACAATTGGCAGAGACACAGACGGTAGGGGGTGTATTAGAAGAAAGCCAGCGTTTCATGTGGAAAGCTGGCAAGCCTCTCCAAGCTTCTGTCAACAACTCAGCGGTCTGATCCGATGCACTGAGTGCTGATTATGCTCTTGTTTCTGTAGGAAGTAAACAAGAAAATGAATTCCACAGCACAACACAGCCTCTTTGTATGTTCAAAATGGTGTGACTGGAATCAGGCCAGCCTCGTTGAAAGTTTGGCCATTTGTGTCATCAGTGCCCGGTACTGACGGAAGCTTTGATTACGGCTTGGATCCAGCAATAAGACCTTTCAGGGACAGCCACTCAGCAAATAAAGGCATTGATTGGTTGTTGAGTCAATTTAGCCATAAGGGTGCAGAGAAGGTCCTTTTGAAAAGACTAATGGATTAGCTACACAACCAGTCCCACTGTAGGCCTTATTTCTCAAGTAACTTCATGACTGCTTTCCAGCTTGGCAGGGACACTCTTCCACTAAAGCTAGTTTCAGAGCATTCTTGTTATCGATAGTGCAGCTCAAAGGATTAGACACAAAGAGCTTTACAATTTAATGAAAACAGCTGTTGAAACAACAATTAAGGCAAACAATAGTTTGCATGAAAAAACTATTAATTATGCAAAGTTATGCAGAAAGTAGAATACTCTTTTATTCATAACAGCCTAATGTGACTGACAGAAAGTTAGACACCTTCTACTCTGTTGATTTAAAAGTGTCAGCAAGTGGTGGTACTTATAATAATATTCACTAATTTTTATTTTGTTAACGTTTCTGCAACTGATGGTTTAAGGCCTGTCAGTTGTCTGTGGCATGGCTGCAGCAGTAACAAGTAAAATGGTATTCTAATGAACGAATATTTCATGTATAGGCAATGTTGAGCTCTGAAGTATTCTGTGATTCTTTGGTACAAACAATGCTTTACAATTTAGTGTATTGTATTAATATCTTAATTGTTCCTATAAAGGTGCCATCAATATGTCTCCTGTCCTCCTTTCCACATTATCTTCCAATATGTTCCCTGGCACTGATACCTTACGTAATGATAATGGGCCTTCTAAGTAAATTCATGTGGTGGTTCAACTCTGGCCACTCTATACCCCACCCCTAGCCCTGGCCTTTTTTCTTTCACAGAACTGTCGGCCCTCTCCTGCTCACTGACACTTGGAAACTCATTGCTTCTCTATTTGCCATTTCCACGCTTGACTGGCTGTGTTGAGAATTGACGTATGGTCTTTTGACTACAGTATGTGCCACATTACAGCACCTCAAGTCACCACACCAAGAAGTCCCATTTAAAATGTTATTAACTTTGCAGATATAAACACTGCCTTCTGCCTCCAACTACAGTTTATTTCAGACTGCTAGGTAATTGGCATGCTCTAACACCCTTATTAAGCCAACTTGAATATATTGCTTCTGAATGCCTTGGGAATTTAACTAATTTCATGCTAGAACTTAATAACTAGGATCCGACACTCTTTCATATCTCCAGTAATCCATTAGGTGACTGCAACTTCTTTCAGTGACTGGATGAAAGCTTTATTAGTCATAGGGTCTCTACTCTAAACATGTCACCAGAATTTAGTACAGTATCAGCTATGAAATGCAATTGACTTTCTGACTGAACAGAACTTTCAGTGATGCTCTATTAAAGTGGTTTTCGACAGCCACATTAAGAGTTTCCGTGCTAAACAGAATTATCATTTATTCAAATATACAATTTTATTTCCATGGGTGAATTTAACTTAGTGCCAAAAAACACACACAGGGGGCCAGATCCTCAACTGATGTAAATGGAGCTATGCCAATTTATGCCACCTGGGGATCTGGCTCATTATTTAAATGAATGGTCCCAAAACTTGTTGGTTTTTTTCCAAAATTCACAATGTAACATTTTTTTCCCTAGTTTGTTCAGTTCATCTTCTACATAGGATGCCTAAGTAAAAAATAATTTCATTCATGTTGACTGGAAGTTTTAAAAAATGGCTCCTCTGTCACCATTGGGTCTCTAGAAGGCAACAAATGAAGTTCATTACCACACTTGCCAGCAATAATCCAATTAATGCATATTTGTTTAACATCTTTAAAATAATTCTGATATGAACAAATGCAAAATCACTTTCATATTTCAAATGATATGCAAACTTAGTGCCCCATACAGCAAGCTGCAATTCATACTTTGCACTAGAGATTACAAAACTGCATTGAAATTTTGAAAGCAATTATTCCAGTAATCCAGATGTGATTTTTCAATCAGTTTGGCAATTTTTTTTAGCAGTTTTGTTCAGTGGTACTACTCATAGTTATCGTGCTGGCCCAGTGCTCACATCTCTTCATTATTAATTCAGCTCATGGAGCTTAATTGGACAAGGCTAGAGCGAATTTGACAAACATCACAGCAGCAGAAAAAGCAATCACTCTTTCAAGATGAAAATTTGTTTGATGTCTTACTGTGTAACTCATTTACTCTCCTTGGGAGTCATGTGACCTGAATGTTAATCAGCCATTGATTGGCTTCGCTCCTTGGACAGTCATGTGACCAGAATATTAATGGACTGGCACTTGGTAGCAGAACTGTTAGGCAACCTTGTGATTGGCTGCCAGGTTAAGATAGGGAGATAAGTGGGTGCTTGATGAGCACTTGACAGAACTTCACAGAAAATTAAGGCCCTAAAATAGCATGAGAAAGTCTTGTCAAATCAAGCATGATTATCATTGAATGCTTAAGGAATTCATCATCTGCATGAAATTGATACACTTCAGCACCAGCAGGCCTCGCAGTCAGCAGGGACTCATCAGACTTTTATTTATATGTGTTCACCAAATCACATTAATTCTGAGAGCTAAAACATGCTAAGGATAAAGGTTATTTTCTGTTCAATCTAATTTATCTATGACAATAATCATCACTAATAATATGTCAAATTAAATTGCAGTCATTTTATGCATGCATGCTGATTTGGAAAATAGTGTTAAACCGTCCCATAGTAATTAACAATCGGTAAAGGTATACAGGGCCTGAAGTAATCAGCATATCTAGATGGAAAATTAAGTTTTATAGAATAGATTTATAGATACATATCCTTATTTAATTCTGAATATAAACTGTACCCTGTAAAAGCAGGTGTAGTTTTTATAATACTATTAAGACCAATAATCATTGAGGAACCTGTGTTCCTAATTCATTTTGGGTCAGTCCCCCGAAATCAATGGAAGTTGTGCCAATGACTAGAATCAGGATTTGGCCCTTTATCCTTCATTATTTCTCATTCCTCTGTAGATAAATTCTAATCAATTACTTACAGCTTTGTCTTCTAAAAAGACAAAGCTCATGTTAAAGGGTTTGGGGGGAGAGTCTATTCATTGTATTAGCATTAAGAGCAACATTGGTTCTGTGATTATGTAGATTATAACAATTCACATATCAAAATACCAAGCAGTGTTGTTGTTTTTAATATATTTCTCTCTTGAGGTGGGGTGGGGGAGTTAGTGTAAAAGGAGGAAAGATGGGAAATTGTGCAGATTAACCTGCCCAGAATTCCTTTTCCTTAGAAAGTCATTTAAGCAAAAACTGCTGCTGTCAAGATACCCTTAATAGGAGTTCTTTTTTTCACTGTAGGTGTTTTATGATACTGATTGCTTTAATATTTTTACAATCTCTTGATTTATAAAGTATTACTATATTAAAAATACTTGTTTCTAAATGGTCTGCTCAGTAATGAAGTTTTAAGGGAGCAGCTATACCCTTTTTGGCTGGTACGTTTTCAAGAATTTACAGAATAAAATAATTGTTTTTAGAAAACACTGTGACTAAGAGAATTACATTTTGGAAAATAAGAGAAAAATAATCTGTTTCTTATTTTCCCTATCCTAATCTTTTGTGATCCTGGTACCGCTTCTCTCACTCTTTGGAGGCCCTCTTTATTGATTAAATGAATCTGCTCGAAAGGCTGGTTCCCAGGCTCTTTGATCTAATCTGATCTGATCTTATCCGATCGCTTCAGCAGGACATTTGGGAATTAACAATAAGCAGCTTTACCACAAGTGTTTAATAACTCAACACAATCTCCTTATGGCTCCGAGCTGCTCATGTTCTCATCCAGTCAACAGCTTACGGTGTAACAGATTGGACATCCCTCTGAACCTGAGGAATTTTCATGCACTGTGAAACTAATCGCTTCAAGTTCCTTCATAAATCACACAAAGCAGATTTCAGCATCTTAACAAATTGAAAAAAAAAATGGGGAGGGAGGGGAGAGAATTCATCCACTGAGCTAAAGACCAGGAAAGGGTATGAGGGGGGGAGTATAATCTAAATTCTGTCATCTTATTTAATGTGTTTCTCGTCTGCTTAACTTTCACAAGCATAACATAATTCAAGCAGGCTAAACCTTAACAACCCTTCAAGCCCACACTGACCTTATTCCCCCCTCCCCCCTGTGTGATAGAAACCATGTGGTTTCAACAACAGTCCTCCTATTGTTGTCCCTCTGACAACATTTGAAGTATGCAGGAAGCACACAATTCAACAAGTAACATGTGATGCAGAGTGGTAAGGAACTGTAAATTACTGTTATGTGGATCAAAAAGTGAATCGATGAGCAGAAGTCCTCAAGAGGAGTCCTTTGGCATTGACAGAAGTTAAAAGGTTATTCTTTGGAATTCAACTGTATCTTTGAAATGGAACCAATCATGGTTTGCTTAATCCTTATAGACAAGTCATCATTAAAAATCACCCAAAGAAAATATATTCATCCCTACTTTCTAAATATCACCAGAACAATAAAAGCAATGCTATGAAGGCAGTGATTCTCCAGTTATAGATTCTAGACCATCAGAATAGACAGAAAAGGCCTTGGAGATTGTGTAGTTTTGGGATCCTGGGAGGAGAGATGATCCAATGGAGAATCTCTCTTAAGAAGTGGTCCACAAAATAGTAACATTTGTGAACCACTATTTAAGGAGTCATGGGAAGAGTGTTAAAACTTCGCCATTTTGCTTTGTAGTTGTTTGTGTGAACATTTAGTTCAGGTACATGCATGCACACATACACATGCCAAGTTTTAAGCATATACAGCATTTCAAAATGAAACTCCGTCAAAATCATGAGGTTACATCTGGTTATGCTGAGCCCATGAGAACCAACAACTGTGCCACTGACGCAAAACTATATATCAGCCCAGGTTTGCGTCAAATATTTATGAACCTAGCTTTTGATTAACTTGGCATGATATTAGAGTTTGTAATGAAACACAAAAGCAGGCTGTTGATGGGTTTTGCTGATAACATATTTAACACATTATGAAATTTGAATTAGTAATGCCATGTTCAAAATACCATCGTCATTAATCTTAGCTACTAATTTAATACCTCCTGTGGACCTCAATTTTCCATTATCACAAGATTCTTTGCCAGAACCCTCAACTTCATATCTGATCAGAGCTTGCACTTAAGATATGGCCTGAACCTCTAATGGACACCCAGGACTATTTCATCAAGGTGTTGTACAAACACATAGTCTCACCTTGAACTTAAATCAAGGGGATCTTTTAAGTACTGAAGCTGCAATTCAACTACTCTCTTCTTAGTCCTGTATAATGAACACTAACATATCCCCATAATGGACCTACTTTGGCATCAGGACTTCAAAGAATGCACTAAAAGAAAATTCCTTTGATATATAGTGCAATCAAAAGGTATTAGGGAGATGTGTAAGGCATTTCTACTTCACACTATAATGCCACATTAACATTCTAGTAGTGGGTAATCACCTGAGCCTTTAGGATGATCTCAAGGGATAGCCAAGAGTACCATAAGCTGAATGTTTGAAATCCCTTTCAGTATATAAAGGATTTATTTTCTAGTCATGGATGAAGTTTTTCACCTGACACGTCAATGTGCAGCCACCTGAAGGCGTTCTCTGAGTAACAACAACCACTGACTCCCTCTGCCTTTTAGATTTTTAGAAGAGATGAAGTGCCAGCTTTGGAAGACTTCTTTATATTTACTGCACTTCAGTTTTGGTCTGTTGGCCTTGGACAGCCTGACTATGGAAAGCCTTGCAGACATTTTTGAGGTGATGATCTTCTCAGAACCAACCATATAGACTTCCAGACATTCTGCTCTGATTCTGGATGATGGCTGGAAACCAACACTAGGCAGACATGGAATAACATATGCCTTCATAAACATAGACAGAGAGACCTTCCTGGTGGTAGATGAGAAGATCCAGGAAGGTCTAGTATAACAGAAGTGGAATAGCATATAAACATTGCAGCAGAATGGATGAGCTCCATATTTGCAGCCCTTGAGTTTAATGGAATTTACCATTTATTTCTATAATTCAGATGCCTATACTTTGTCATGAACATCTAGTGCTTCCACCTAGACACTTTGAAAGACTTAAAATTTACTGTAAATATAAGGGATTTCCTGGTAGAAACATACAAGTAAAACCTTCCTCAGCATTCTCATTCATACAAATGACAAACAAATCCTAAAATTCTCACAGAAAGGAGTATTGTAGTGTTTCAGGATTATGGCCTGGCCTCTACGTTGCTCCAAAGTTATTTATCATGGTTATAAGATATATAATTCAGTTCTCAGGTCTCTGGGAGAAAAAATACTTATCTAATTACCCAATATCTTAATTGCAGTAGTAATTAGAGCTCCTAAGGCTCCATATCACAGCTCCAGTAAATGTGTTAAGGGCCTTAGAGGTTTTGGTAAATATTCATTTTGTCACCTTCTTCCGGTCTAGACATTCTGGGATTCACTGTAGATGGTTTGCTTTGACCCTTAGGATTCCCTGAATAAAAGGGAACCCATGACAAATGCATTTCAAGAGGTGATGCTTGCTCCTTCTGTTACATAAAATATAGCACCTGTAGATGAGAGTGCTCAGTGCTATAGACAACACAACTGTAGTGTTTTCCCTGACCACACTGGACAGAGAACCAGGTAAGAATAGCTGCCCAGTCTGTCTAAGGAAATCTAGAAACTATACCAGAACATGAAGTACTTTCAACTGTTGTCACCTAAGGGAATTCTGGGGTTAGGTCTCTTTGTCACTTTCAGAATCACAACACTGAAATTCTGGATGTAAGATTCAGTGGGGAGGGATGCATACTCCATCCTTCTTACTCTAGCCCAGTGAATATCTAAGTATTCTAGAGTGAGTGAGAATGACTCTCTAACTCGGTGGTTAGAACACTTACTTGTCAGACCTAGGTTTGAGTTCCCGCTCCAATGAATATTTAAGTATTTTAAACAAAGTAGAACAGGATCAACGGGCAAAATTGGTAGCAACCCACCCCAGAATATTCCATAGCCCAAGTGTTAGGACATCACCTGAGAGATCTGGGTTTAAATCCCTGCTCTGAATCAGGCAGTGGGGATTTGAACTTGGAGTCCCAGATCCTGGGTGAGTGCTGTAACCCTACGCCACTATGTATAATGTGTTTTGTGCAGCGCTCTTAGGTAGCCTCTATGGACACCTACTGGATTGGGCCCTAGAGGCAACATTGGTGAATGAATGCCAAGTTTGAGAATCCTACTGGGGTTTACAGCAGCTTGGTGGTATGAAGCTTGGGCAGCTTTTCGCATGTACAGTGGCAGAAATTTAGTGGCCTACCAGACTTCACCAGCAGAAACTTAGCTGTCTAGGGACTTTAGAAAACTACAGCATTAGGCAGCTGCTGAGCATGGGTTTTGAGGATTTAAATTTTGGACCTAGCTGCTTAAATCCCTTTGTGTATCTAGCCCTCAGATACTATGGTGATGAGAATGGTATAAGAACTTGAGTAGAAGAGAACTAAACCAAATCTTTTGGTCTTTTATCCATCAGGATCCACATCATCATTCCTAGGAGTCTTGCAAGGAGGTGAATAATGAATATGCCTCCCCAATAAAGTGCTTTTTGGGGCATTTGGGAAACCATGAAAACACAGTTTTTTGCTTTATTAGCTATTTGATAAAGTGAACACAACATTTTTTGTATTTTTCCCCATAACAGTTTATTGGTCCAGATTCCAGTCAGCTTTATACTTCTGAAATTTGGACATCTCCTACAATTTGGATGATTGCATCTTATGCTGGAACTGTGGTATCAGGAACTAGGATACACTATAAACTCTTTGGGACAGAAACCCTGTCTTTTTATGTTTTCCATAAAACACCATGTGCAACTACTGTGGTGTAAAAACCAGTATTAGTATTAACCTAACATTCTAGGAGAGTCCAAAAATAACCAAACCCCAAATACAAAAAGCCCTCTTATTTAAAGCATTTTGAAAGAACTTAAACACAGACTCTCCCTTCAGAGCTGAATGTCTGAGTTTTGTTGGGTGTTTCAGATAAGATGCAGCATTGTCATAGCAAAAAACCTCTCTAAGGTCACCAAATATGTAGTTTCCAAATGCAAACACTGTAATTTTGCATTGAGTAATTAAAACATAAACTCCAATTGTGCCAAATGTGAGTGCCTCTGTTCATATCAGAAATAGATAGTGAAATGTACTTAGGAGGGTTAACGCCAAAGTAATTGAGAGATTCACCTGAATCATACCATTGCTTATCAAATATGCTTTCCAGGTCAGTACTGAACATCCAGAGCCAAGTTGCAAGATTTATTTATTTTTCCTACTTAACTATGCCTGCCTCTGTCAGTGAGTGCAATGACCTCCAGTGCCGGTGCTGAGATCTAGCACACTGAATCCAGGGGCTTACCTGCATAGCAATACTTGAGCGCTTTAGTTTCCATTGAACAGGTTTCATGTTTCTAGTATGCTAATGATAGAATGTAGTGCCAGTATGTTTGAGATCATTTTAATGCCTATGTAAACTTTCAAGCATGCCCACTAGGAGGTAAGGGCCATTTTTTAAAGATATTTAGGTGCTTAAATATGCAGTTAGAAATTAATAGGAATTAGGCACCTAAGTGTTTTTGAAAACCCCACTTCATGCCTATTTGTATCTTTAGGTGCCTAATTACCTTTACAAATCTGGCCCTAGATATTTATAGACGCTTGAGCAGCTTCCAACTGAGCTGAATGCTCATGCAATTAATAAAAATTCTGTACCCTCTCTCCTGCCCAATCTGACCCCTAAGTGTTTATGAAACATTATAAATTCATGGCTAGCTGATGCTGCAGCATTCAAGGATTTGGAGCCATCAGGTTAACATGTAAACACCTGTTTGACATGAAAAATTGTAAAAAGCATTTGTTTGTTTTCCTCAAGCAGGAAAGTACATTAGTTCCTAGCAGTCTGCTGCACTTCAAATATTAAAAAGGCATAGTGCATTATTTTTTTTAAAACACTCCTAACGCCACAAATTGGAAAAGAAGCCTACAAAATAGAAGTGCATCATGTCTTCATATATTTTCAAAATCTGACCAGACTAAACCATTAAACAGCCATCTTGTTTCACAAAGTCTGCAAACTGTTCAATTATTAACCCCCTATACCAAGAATGTAGTATCAATCAAAATATATGAAGATTAGTAGTTTTCAATAAAATCTGTAAGCCAAATGACCTTCAGCTTGTACTTCATTTTTAGAGTATTTGGTTATGTTGAGGAATACACATATGACCTTGCTTAAACACAGTGAGGGCTGTCAGTGTCACTCTATTTGTCAAAAATATTTTAAATTCCATGTAGTACTTATCAAATCAGTACAAAAACCGGGTCCAAGCATGCAATTCTTCACTCAAGCAAGTGGTCCAGACTCATGTAATAGTCCCAGAGGTTATAGTGGGACTACTTACTTGCATAAGTTGATACTACTCACATGAGTAAGAGTTTGTGGTATTTGGCCCATAATGTGTCTTCTATTGCTGATGTCACATTAAGATTTTTTTGTAGGAGAAAAATTAGTTATTCTTTTTTTGCCCACTAATGTCTAAGAGTGTGGTGGAAAGCTACCAAGACTCAGCCCTGAGAAGGGATCCAGGCCATTATCCCATTCTGTGATTTACAATAGAAGTGAATAGTATGCTTTTTAAAAAATAAAACACAGGAATACAAGGGAAGTGCTTTCTCAGTGCAAGATACAAATACGTGAGAGCTGACTTTTAAAAATAAACTATCAAATCAAATCAAAACAAAACAGTTAAGTCACAGAATTTCTAATGCATTAAAATTATACATTTCATTCTCACAATAAATATTATCCAATTTCATCAGTTTTATCATTGATTTACTATGTGAAATGCCACGTGCTTCACGCAAAAGGTCCCCAGTTTTTCTTTAATACATTCTAGCTTCTTACAGCTTCACTACCACAAAAGTCTTATTCAAAATATTACTTTTGGAAACTGGACTTTATCAGTCAAGGATTTCTCTCTGTTCCCTAAACTGTAATGAACAGAAGAGCATATTACATGAAGTGCTACATCTGTTTGTCCTTAACCTGAACTGGAAATGTATTAAGACAGTAACAATGTCTTTACCGAGAGAGGATACATATCTCATTATTCACCTCCTTGTAAACTCATAGTTAGACTTAGAAGTCTTAGAAGTCATGTATCTGACCTTCCTACCTAGGCAAGGTGGAAGAATGGTTAACTGATTGGCTGAAAGTGATTGTTAATAGAAAGCCTATGTTTAACATAATCCTCTTCAGAAAGCTGTTCGCTGTTCCAGCCACAGTCATCAAGGTTGTAGTGTCAGACCAGGTTCTTGATTATATCTCTCCATGGCTCTATGTATCATTGCATGCCAACAGGTTTCCTGTCTTGGGCAACAGTTTTCCTGTCTTGAAAGAATTTTTGAGATTATGAATTTATTTCCCTCCCCAAATTAGGATAAAAGACAGAATCTTGAAAAATTTTGTGAACCAAAAAAGAAAAAAAAAAAGGATTGAGTCAATCAAAATGTTTTTGTTTTGATCATTTCCAAATGTTTTGTTTCAATTTCAACTTTTAATTTTTTTCACTTTTTTTTTTTTACTATAAATTAACTTACATTTTGAAGCAAAGAGTCATTTTGACATGAAAAATTTAACTTTTATCATTTAGAAAATGTCAACAATTTTATAAAAAATCTGACAGGAACATATGGAGATATTTTATGTCCCATATTTATATTTATTGGGAAACAATCCGCTTTTATTTTAAGTGGAAAATTGTCTTTCTCTTGGCTGGCACTGAGCCCTAATTCATCATATAATCATAACCTCATGATTGTGGAGGCCCCAATTCAGCAAAGTACTTAAGCACTTATCAAACTTTAGCATGTGAACAGTCTCATTTAAATCTTTAGGGCGCCATTTGCTTTTTGGATAGGGAAAATTAGCCTGCAATGTTTTAAAATACAATTGTTGTCCCATTACTCTAGTGTAACAATATCCTGCTCTGACTTTAAACACTGTAAATCATTTCAGTTCTATTATAATAATTGAAAACGTGCAATTTTGCATATTAATAGTACATAAAATAAATACAGCTTAATTGAAATTTCCACCTAATAAATGGCTCTGTTACCACAGTCATAATAGCAGGACATTTCATACAAATATTTGATAGCATATGAGAAATTAAATAAAATATAATAGGGAATTTATAACACTTTTTTTAGTTGGGCTTGAAAAGTCAATATAGATATTCTGAAGGTGAAGTAGCCAGATGAATGGACACCATGAAACCAAGGCAGCCATGCACATCAGAACATGTGCAATTACACCACTCTTCCTTGTTCTCTAAAAAACACTTACATCACAACCTATATTTTACAACAAACATTTTTGTGAAAAAACAATCACTGTTCAGCAGCAAAACATTTGTTACTTTTCTGCTAAAGCATATCAAAAATGTCTCTATTTCAATGTATTTCAGCTGAGTTGAAAGGTATATCCCTGACTTCCTTCTGATATATATATCCATATTTATAGCTTCCAAATATTGGAAAGTAGGTAACCAGGGACAATAGAAATTTACAGGCACAGATAATTTGCCACTTGCAATGAGGTTAACTTTTTTTAGAGAATCTAAACTTTCATTTAAAAAAAAAAGATGGCTCTAGTCCTTTGGGTTGTAAAGAACATTTCTGAATATAATAAACCAATGTACTAATGTTCTTGCATACTATTGTACAGCCTACCTGTTCAGGAAAAAAGTAAAGACCAGCTCAGAAGTAGCATCATCTCACAGTACGTTTTGTGTAAAGCATTTTTTTAAACACTGGCCTAAACACTACTGCCACCAGATTCTGAGACTGCAGACAGATACAAACTGAACCAATAGTTTACCAACAGTTTTATTGTGAAAGGCAGCTGCAAAAATGGCATCATGGGTTCCATGGTATTGTGTCTTTCAGTACCAAATGCTCATGGTTTACAAAAGAAAAGATTTTTTTTCTCTAACTCCAAACGCAACCTAGGATCTAAAAGTCAAGATGGGTTATTTCCTTCTTGTGGGTCAACATCAACACCAGTAATAAAGCTTCTGTGGGCCAGACTGGATCCTCAGTGACACCTATGCAACCCCATTAACTTCATTGGTTTGCTCATGTTTAGATTACTAGAACGTAGCAAACAATTCTGTTGGTGATTGTGATGGTTCTCTAAGACTTTGAATTCCAGCATGAAGCAGTTTTGCTTGTGGTAGCTGGATATTAGTTTTTTAATACCAACAGCCTTTTAGCCACTCAAGCACTCTCCTCTGGGCTATGCCAGCCCTGTCTTTGCCTTGTAGGTTAACAATAGGTGCATCCAAGTACCTTTGAAGCGTTTCCCTGTGATATCCAGCCCCTGACACTGGCTACTTGCAGAAATCCAAGATCCTCTGCCCCCAAAGGAGCACTTGTAATGAAACAAAAGAAAGTTTATTTAAGAAAGAACAGAGATTCCACTGAAAAAAATGGTTACAATAGAAAACAAAATCATAAAACATGAACTAGGTCCCACAGTTATCAATAGTTACCTTTCCTAGCTAATAAAATAGGTTCATCTGTCCCCGTCCCCACCACCTGCCGCCAATGTTCAGCCTGTTGAAGATCTGGCTGGCTTCCCAGGAACCAGGATCCAATCTTTTATGAAAAACACCCCTGCTCAACAAAATGTCTTCTCAGTGAATGGATACAGAGTGCCTCTCCCCATTCTATGAGATACTAAAACAGCCTTTTGTCTTTATTAATAGACAGGATGATTCCCTGTCTGTTATAATGTTCCTTGTTATCTCTGAGTGGTTTGATTGTTTGCAGTAGTCTTTGATGGTTGTCCAGTGGCTGTTCTATGATGGGGCAATGGTAGGCAATAGAACCTTGCATTACCTCACTGGTTGGCCAGGGATTGGAGGCAACTTCCTCCTGCACAGATAAGCCATCACCAAGTAATATCACTCCCTGGTGACTCCTTTTAACCTTAAGACCATAAGGTAATAAACTTCAATATAGTTATGTTATTCCTTAAATATTACCCATACACACTTCACGCCATGGTTATGAACATTGATAATTTGCAAACTTTCAATAAAGGTCTTACATGTTACCCTTTATGGACAAGTATCCTATAAGCAATCTATTTGATATAGTGAGTTTGTCAGCTCTGAGATGAGTGCTGTTTGCAAAAAAAAACAGGGGACCCTTTGCTAATGGGCCTGCATGTCAGAGTAATTCACAAGAAAAGAGAACACAACTCACTCTTGTAGTTGTGCTGGGCTCTGTAGTGTAGTAGGAATTAAAAAAAAAAACCCAGTAAAACCCAATTCTTGAGCAGATATGACTTAATCTGTACAGCTGTGTTTAAACTGGCCTTTTCTAAGGAAATCTCCCACTATTTCACTATCACTGATAGTGATAGCAGCCCCAGTGATGGTGGTAGTGCTCATGAAGACTGGGAACAGGCATCTTTTACCACCAGGTTGACAAGCATTGATCAGGGCAGGTGTAGATGACACCATACTAAAAATGCTGGTGAATGCTGATATCCTGTCTGTGTTATTGGGGGAGTGTGCCTTTTAAGCGCAAGCAGGGCACTGTGAAGCTCTTGTTATGCATCAGTTGGAACTGAGTGCCATTTACAGCATAGCCCTTGCAAGCATCTTAATTGCTAATGAGCACTGAACACGACACTGTCTACATTAGAACTCCGACCTTTGTTGTCACCAGTGGAGCTGAAATAATTGTAACAAATGGTAGGCATGACCACAGGAAATCTCTGGAATAAGAAAGTGTCATTTTTGGAGTAACACATCTTGTAATAGAGCCAAATTTTCAAAGAAGTATATATTATAAAATGGGATTTATGTCAATGGGGTGTTAACTCTAAAGCTTAATGTTTATCATCACCTTCTAGCATTGTTAATTGACTCATAGCTGATTTTTATATCAGAATAAAACAACAATAATGCATAATAATGTGGCTGAATGTACCAGATGCATCCTGATATTCCACTCATTTAAATAAGAATAAAGCTGAAGCTTTGAAGCTATAAGTAAAATACTTGACTATCAGACACTTGTTTTGCAGTTGAGCTATTTGGTAATGACCATAAGAAGTGGGTAAAAGTGGTGTTTATAGTATTCTTAGATAAAAAGTCTTGGTCTTCTTTAAGTGGAATTGCAGGATTGTGTTTATTTTTCTATAACACTTGGTGCAGCAACAGTAGTAGTATCTTTATTTCAATATCAGAGTAGGAGTAAGTACAGAAAATGAAAATAAAAATATTCCTTACCAAAACTTCATAGATGTGTTAGGGGGAAAATCCTAATTGATTTTACTTGTCTTATAGCTGACTACATGCATGTTAGAATGATGTGTCTGGATTCCTTTGTATTCAATATTTGGCCTAAACTATACAGCTATTTTTATTTTTATTTGGAATTTGTTATATTTACTTTGGTGGAAGGAAGGAACACACAAAGAAAACACAGTAGCTAGAATTCTCTAGGGCAGGAGAGAAAGGAAGGGACAATCCAACGTTGTGCTCAATGCAGAGATAATAGCATTGGCAAGTGAGCAGTCTAGGATATTTGATTTAAGGCAGTCCCATGTCAAGTAAGTACATGTACAGTATACAACACATGAAACAGTTACCACACAAAGGCCTTTTGTGGGTGATGACAAGATAAAAGTAAAGTGAAAGTCAGCCCATGTACTTTCCAAACCATCCCATCCTGGGCAAAATAAGGACTTGATCCAATGCCTATTGAAATCAAATGGAGAGCCTCTCATGAACTTCAACTGGCTTTAGATGGGACCCTACAGTGGTAATTTAAGTAATTTTCTTGTATATTTTCCTTCTTGTCTGAAGTAGTTTATGTAATTCCTCAAGCTAATCTAAAAGTGAAGGAAACTTTGGCTCTTATTCTGTTTTTCCTTGTGTTGTGAGTCCTATTGACTACCTATTTCCATGGTGACACCATAATGTGAGAAGTCATAGGAATAGGAATTATAGAATATGAGTCACTCCTTGCTCATGAAAATTGCAAACTCCTGTGCTAACTTTCTTCACCTCTGGGAAAGAGCAGGCAGTGTTTGCCCTGCCACCCTTTCTGTGGTAGGAGGGTTGTATGGAGAAGGACTGCTTGAATATGTCATGGCTTTCCATGGGATTGCACTGACATAACTCATCTTCCTGACTGCCTTGGCCATGCCTACTCTTCTTATCCAGAGTCAACCACTTTGTGGCAGAGTGGGGATCAGACCTACATGCAGTATGAACATGAAGTCTGATACTAAAAATATTTTCACCCATGTCTTCACAAATTATTTTGGCTCTTCTCTTGATGCATGTGTCTTTGAGATGTCAGCAATCTGCCAAATGCTGAAAACTTGGCCATGGCAATTTGGTTCGCTAATTGGTCAGCACTAGTTTCCAATATGCATGCTATTGGCTTAATTAGGTATAATTAACAAGTGTTTATGTCTGTTGTAGGGGACAGTGGATATCTACTTAAGATTTATTTATTGGAACCATATGGCAATCTGGTAAATGATTGCCAAAATAATCATAATGAAGCATATAAGAGAACTTATTCAGTCCTAAAACAGACTTCTGGAATACTAAAAATGCTTTTCAGATGGCTATATAGTACAGGAGGTGCCCCTCAGCTCATTCCCCGCAAAGTCTGCCTGGTGTTTCTTTCTTTCTTTCGCCAATGATTACAGGAACACTACAGCACAGTATATACGTACACTATGACAGTGCAATTCATTTGAAAGATTGTAATAGACACTATATACATTTGTTACCATTCATTATGTGCACTACTGATGAATAATTAACATATGCACCATACCTACTGTAATTTTGAGATGTTCAATTCTATGAACTCTTCAATCCCTAATTAGTTCATAAAATAGGGGTACTACTGTATTTGGGTTTGGAGGCCAGTTGGAAAATCAACAGATTTTATTAAGAGATTTAATTCATCTTCACAAAGAGGAAAAACAGAATTCCAGTTCTGTCTGGGTCCACATACATTCCACCCACGCAAGCAACATATCAAGTGACACATGTCAGAAAGAAACCATCACTGGCTGATCATGCATTGAGGGTATGAGATCATTTCTAGCATCTTAACTGTTTCATGGATGACACATGCCACCACATTTTATTTAACTCTTCCTTTTCTTTGTTTTAACACTTTTGTCCCCAGTGTGGAGGAGACTTAGTGGGGGGAGTAAGTACAAGTTATCCAAGTCCTTCTCACCTAGAAACTCCCACAATTAAAAATTTGCTGTTTCCATTCCTTTTCTATATCAATGCAGGGAATACCTCTCACTATATATTCATCAGCCTTTGTCTACAGGGCTTAACAAATAAAAGCAGTATGTGTGGTATTGTGGCTATAACACCAGAGAGAACCTGTGTATCCACAGAAGACAATCCGAAGGCATATACTTTGTGCAAGAACAAATTATGGGCCTTGATTTTCAACTGTAATCTCTTTCCTTCTTTCTATTATGTCTGTGTACATAGTACAATGGGGTGCCAGGCTTCTAGGTGCCACTGCAAATACAAATAATAAATAATGATTCTGCCACTCTTACTAACACTGAGTCAGACTTACTCCACAAATAGTTCCATTGAATCCAATGGAGTTACTCGTAGAGTATGGTTCCTTTGAACATGAGTAAGGTTGGTAAAATCTGGCCCAATATATAAAATGGTAATCAACTATACTATTAATCCATGACCAATAGTTGAATGCTCTCTGATACTAGAAAATTTATTCACAAGTATTTACGATTATGAATAAGTTATATTTATTCTAAGGGAATGGATGATTTGCAGAATTGGTAATTGGATATATACCCTTTCAATGCCTAAGTCACTGGTTTGGTATGGACAAAGATAGTCGTAGGATCAAATGTCATTTCCAGCTGAGATCTCTTTGACTTCTGTGAAATTATTTTGTCACCTCCTCAGTCCAATTCTTTGTCAAATTATGTCCCATCTCACAAAACCCAAATAGCATGGAAAAGTCAAGACTGGTTGCAAAAAAAGAGAGAATGTTTTAGTTTCCTGTTTCTAAGAGAGCATTATAAAATACTGAAATGAAAAAAAACTTACAAAACGAATTTTAAGAATGCTGACAATGGACTTTTAAGAGGAAAAGAGAGGAACTATTTTCCATTAATTGAAATGCCATTACTCATAGGCAGTATGTAGGGCACAGTAGATTTAAAAACTATCACAATCCTTTCATGGCATGGAGCCAGCAGTTCGTGTGAAGTGTTTAAATATTAAGGGCCAAATGCAGCCCTGATACAATTGTATTGAAGTCAATGGAGTTGCGCCCACATATACCAGGATCTCATTTTGGTTCTTAAAGTATGCCTTTCTAGATAGACAGATCTGCCTATTCTAATAAGTAGGTCAACTGTTTGATTTATATTACAGCAATAGAAAAAAATTAAGAAGTAAAGAAAATATTTTATAAAGTTAAATAAGAGATAAAAAAAAGATTTTTTTTCCTTGTAACCCTATGGACAATTCTTCAATTTAGTCTCCACAGTCACTGTCATTATTGAAAAGATTGGAGACACCATTTTCTACACAAAAAATCTCGAGTTAGCTTTTCAAACTTTTATCCATAGATTTGTATCAAGTGTATTTAAAGTGACCGACTTCCTGGTAATATAGTAGACATGATCAGTTTAGCACAGATTTCTGACAGGGATTTGTTTGGTTTAGTGTGGGGTTTTTTAATTCTCACAGTTACACAAAGTCCTCTTAGATAACGTATTCTTGTGGTAGTAGGCCAAGAAGTATCTTCTGATAAATGGGACTGTAGTTATAAAATAACGTTTAATCAGCTGATATGGAAATACTTTTGGAGATTGCACTGTAACTAGGAAATTTTGCAATCCTTTTCAAGGCAGGTGGAATAATAATAAAAATGTCATTTTTAAATATAAAATTAATTAACGTTTTCATTGTCCAAGAAGTCAAGAAATTCATAGCCAAGTTTCTCACAGTCAGAATAATCCTGTTCCCATGCACATATGAAATCACTAAGGATTTCATTATGTGATCACTTACCCTATAGGCAAAACAAACGCTGCATATCCTAATATTCAGGGGGAAATGTGATGTGGCTTTCTATTAAATAACTTGTTGAACAGTGTCTCACACCACTCAGAGTTTTATGATCGTGTGTATATTGCAGGGGTTCTCGTATGTTTCACAGGGTGAGACCCTATTTTTATACAAAGATTATCTTGTAGACGATATTCTCTCTCATTTGCAAATTTGTGGACCACCTCCTTTCCCATTCATTATCATGAAGCATCCCTGTGGCAACTGCTGTAATTGCTGACCTAGAAACTGTGATAATAGGGAAGTATTTAATGTATTTTTCATTGTCTTTTAATGCAGTTTAACAATGGGGAATAAAGAAAAGGGCCAATACCAGCTGTCCACAGACCACAGTTTGCAAACTTTTGCTCTGTTGCAATGGATACATGCAAGGGGATAGATCTAAAGCTCCTATGGGAACTGTAACTCTGAGTTTCATGGTTTGATTGGTTGAAATCTCAGCCTTTACATTCTATTATTATAGTTTTTCTATATAATCTTCCCATTTTTGTTTTATAAATGTTCTTTTAAAAGTACATCAATAAGTAAAAATATTGACAGAGAAGTGCAACCAGAACTGCAGGAAATGAAGGAGATGAAATTGTACTCTGGTGCACAAAAGATGCATGTATTCCACTGACTCTCCGTTTCCTTGGAGACCTTCATCCAAATGCTTATCAGACCCGTCACTGCTTGAGATGAAGTCCTGGCTCCACTTGAAGTAAATGGTAAAACTCCTACTGACTTCACTGAAGACAGGATTTCACCCTGAGTATATGTGCATGGTTTTGAGGTGGGAAGCTAATGATTTTTGTTGTTGCATTCACTGAGGTTCTGGGGAACAAAAGAACAGGAGCATGTCTCCAACATATCATCTCTGGAGATCACTCCACTAGTCATTGGTCACCAAGAGAAAATCATAAGTGTGTACAGTCACAAAAATTAACAAGTGCTCAGAACCTCTCAGAATCAGGCCTTAGACTTGCAGTTAGTATTGCCTGCCTCTGGTCTTTCTCTGCTCCCACTGAAGTCACCGAGAGAGTTGAATAAGCAAAATTGTTTTAAAATTTATTTCAAGTGGGAAAAGTGTATATTTTCCCCATCTCTCCATAACTCATATATGACTGAAAGTATTTGTCCATTTGAAGTCCATTTTCATTCCCAGATTCTTCAAAAATCTTACAATTGTTTCCTTCACCTTAACATTAAACATAACATTAAATTAATCTTGACTGTCATAGTGGAAAGCTACCATCTGCCAATCCGGCTGCAGTGAACAGTGGAACACTTTAAAAAGAAAACAGATCATTTTATTCATTAGCAATTTGCCTTGTATGTACAACATTTCAAATGTTCAAAAGAGGTCCTTATTTGTTGTGACTTTCTTTGAGAGAATCTTTGACAATATTACCCAGAAAAGGGGATAGTCACAAGGCCTAGAAGAGCACATCCATGAATATGCAACAAAATTTTAAATGGTTACCTCTGTTCAAAACTCTCACTGCCTACAGAATATTATAAAAATATTGAATGTCTGTGAGAAATTCAGTTCCAGGTGTCATAAACATGTCATCCAGTGGAGGAGACTCTGTTGCTGACATGACCCTGAGAGAGTGACAAAAAAACAAGAGAAGAGGTTGCAGTGCTTAAGTCTCCCAGTCTATTGCCTGGATGACCTTATAACTATCGTGTTCCAACTGAGTGTTTATCAGAGAAGGCCGATGCCTGCTGTGCATCTGCTGCCCGGGACAACCACCTTATTTTCTCTAAAGTTCAATGTCTTTTTAAAATTTAAAAAAAAAGGAGTACTTGTGGCACCTTAGAGACTAACCAATTTATTTGAGCATGAGCTTTCGTGAGCTACAGCTCACTTCATCGGATGCATACCGTGGAATGCATACCACGGTATGCATCCGATGAAGTGAGCTGTAGCTCACGAAAGCTCATGCTCAAATAAATTGGTTAGTCTCTAAGGTGCCACAAGTACTCCTTTTCTTTTTGCGAATACAGACTAACACGGCTGTTACTCTGAAACCTTTTTAAAATTTAAGTTCACGATAGACTGGACTAAAATTAGGAGCCGGTTTTCCTTTTACACTTTGATTCAAATCAAAGCTAAAAATCTCTTTAAACATTTTAAGTCTGTTGCTGTAGGCCTAATTATGCTAGAGCAAACCTGTGCAGCTGAAAGGAGAAATGTAGCAAATAATTTAGTGTTCTGTTCATCACAAACTGCATGGGCACTGAATTTCAGACACAGTGGCTGCTATACATAGTAAAAGTTGATGTCAATGTATAGCTTCCTTAAACAGAGGCAGGCTCCAATCAACTGACAAAACTTTGTCTGCAAACACAGCAAAAAGACAACACTCAAAAGATCATAAGAATTATTTCAAAACAATTCTACTCTTCTTTTAAACCGTTCCAATTAGGTAATACTAAAAAATTTGAACCACTTTGCAACCCAGGTCATCTAGACATATTTCTGAATTGTTTTGCCTATCCATTTAAGGGCCATATCCAGAATTCATTCATTACATGCATTTCTGAAATGCCCAATATTATAGTATCTAGGCACCTTTACATATAATTGTCTTGTGCAATACATGAGATGGCCTCTAATAGAAGCCCAGCTTTTCACTTTCTCTGCCTACAGAGCTTCTTACCAGAAATGTGGGACTATAAATTAAGGGGTGGGGGGCTTGACCATCTTTTAGGAAAGGAAACACTTTTGTGAAGAAGTGGATCCTTTAGATGCTTGGAAGATGAGAGAGACAAGACTCAGTCTAATCTCCTGGGCGAGCTTGTTCCACAGACCTAGGAAGCATACATTTTTGCCACATAGATAAAAGCACTATACAGGCTGGTTACAATGCACACAACGAATCTGCATTTTCTAAGTTAATTAAGCAATATCCATTTTTAGAAAACAATAAATAGGAAAAGTCAACAAAGTCCTACAAAGATACAAAACGCTCAATATATTTTCACAACCTGTTTGAATCCAATGTGGATTAAAACAGGAGAGCTGCAAACTGATGAAAAATGGCATTTGTAAAAATGGGAACTAACCCTTAATACAGCATGGCAAACATGATGCTCTAGTAATTATCTCCAAACAGAAACCATAAAAGAGTTGCAATATTTAAAAGAATAATATTTGTAAGGGATAAATTATGGACAGAATATTTAAGATAAATATGAGACTGAGGGCATTTTTAATTATTAAAATTGTACTTTAAATTGAATCATCTCCCAGCCTTAAAGGTTTATATGTTTTTTCTGAAATAAATTGAACTCACTTTAAGGATCAATCCAAACTGAATTATAATATAGGATAATTAAGTTCAGTGCTGTAATTTCAAAAGCAGTACTCAACATTGGAAGACACACGTTGACATTTTTTTGTTTGATTAAATATAGAATGCTGTGCTTGAAACAGACAACTACATCTTCTCATTCATAAATCTTTTTCAGACGCATATCTTACTGTAGAAGCACATATTCTTTTACTCCTACTTGTTCCTGAGAGCAGTTTTTGAGAAAACTAAGTGTAGACAAGCCCTCAGTAACGCTACATGGTTTCTTTAGCCGTGGAGCAGTCCTCCCTGCATGTGACAATGCAGGCAAAGTAGGTGTAAGCGTGTTGATTAAACATCTTTTATTTTTCATAGATATTATAGATATTAAGGTCCGAAGGGACCATTATGATCATCTAGTCTGACCTCCTGCACAACGCAGGCCACAGAATCTCACCCACCCACTCCTGCGAAAAACCTTTCATCTTTGTCTGAGCTATTGACGTCCTCAAACCATGGTTTAAAGACTTCAAGGAGCATAGAATCCTCCAGCACGTGACCCGTGCCCCATGCTACAGAGGAAGGCGAAAAACCTCCACAGCCTCTTCCAATCTGCCCTGGAGGAAAATTCCTTCCCGACCCCAGATATGGCGATCAGCTGAACCCTGAGCATATGGGCAAGATTCACCAGCCAGATACCCAGGAAAAAATTCTCTGTTGTAACTCAGATCCCACCCCATCTAACATCCCATCACAGGCCATTGGGCCTATTTACCCTGAATATTTTAAGATCAATTAATTGCCAAAATCATGTTATCCCATCATACCATCTCCTCCATAAACTTATCGAGTTTAATCTTGAAGCCAGATGGGTCTTTTGCCCCCACTGCTTCCCTTGAAAGGCTATTCCAAAACTTCACTCCTCTGATGGTTAGAAACCTTCGTCTAATTTCAAGTCTGTAAGCAGAGTCAGGATGAGCTCCACCCTGACATCTGGTGGTGAGGTGTGGCAAGTTGTGGAAAAGAACTTCAGGGGCTGATCTCATTTGCATAGGCACACCCACCCCACCTAGAATGAGGCCATAGCTGTCCAAATGGTCACTTTGGCTGCTGTGGGATCCCCAGTGTCTCTGTTATTGGGGCAGGAAGAATAAATTGTTATTACCCTGATTATGGGAATCAAGGACAGTGGAACTGTACTTGGCCTTTTGTTATGATGGAGGGACTTGCCATCAACTAAGTAGCACTCGCTAGGCAAGGGACATGGGTTCCAAAACTCTGTGAATGGAGAGAGGCAGGGGGCAGGTATTAATACTTGGTGGCATGGGCCCCCTGGTGAGGGCCTTACATGCTAATTGCACTTCCTCCTCTCTCCACTGTGGAATATCAGAGCTAATTTTGATTCCATTAGGAGCCTAGTTACAGGCTGCTGAGCTGAATTCACTCTGGGCTAATGGTGCACCAGCACTGAGGGTCCCCTACTACAAGCTGAAATCACAAAAGAGCTAAACTTACTAAGACCTGAAATCACTGAGTGTTGGGTTAAGTAGTGGGGGAGCCAGAAGATATATGGTGGAGCTGTTTGCGGGACGGCGAACAGAGCGGCTGGTGGAGCAGAGCAGTTTGTTGGATCCTAGAGCAGCTCATGGGGCGGCTGGCAGAGCGGAGCCCCATGGAGAGGTGGGGCCATCAGCTTTGGACCACGTAAGGTGCCCCTTAACCCCCACTTCTCCCCCCCCATCTCTACTCAGGTTGGGAGGTATAACTCTGCAGATAAACTTTTGAACTCTGGAGCTACCCTAACCAGGGACAGAGACTTTTGGGTCGTTGGGACTTTGAGTGATTTTGGGTTGCTGGACTCAAGAACCAAAGGGAAAGGACATGCCCCAATTTGCTTGGGGTGGGTTTTTTTGCTCATGGGTTGTGTTATGAATCCTATTGTTGGTGTTTCCCCAACATAATGCCACATTGTTTCTCTGTGTTATTAAAAGGCTTTTTTGCTACACTCAGACTATGTGCTTGCGAGAGGGAAAGTACTGCCTCTTGGAGGCGCCCAGCGGGGGTGGTATATATTTGTCCCAGGTCACTGGGTGGGGGCTCGAGCCGGTTTTGCATTGTGTTATTGGAATGGAACCCCTAGATACTGAACCCGGCCCTTGTTGCTGCCAACTTTGACAGGCAGAAGGGTTACAAGTCTAAACTTCCTAATGACCAGTTTATCTCCATTTGTTCTTGTGTCCACATTGGTACTGAGCTTAAATAATTCCTCTCCCTCTCCAGTATTTATACCTCTGATATATTTATAGAGAGAAATCATATCTCCCCTCAACCTTCTTTTGGTTAGGCTAAACAAGCCAAGCTCCTTGAGTCTCCTTTCATAAGACAGATTTTCCATTCCTCGGATCATCCTAGTAGCCGTTCTCTGTACCTGTTCCAGTTTGAATTCATCTTTCTTAAACATGGGAGACCAGAACTGCACACAGTATTCCAGATGAGGTCTCACCAGTGCCTTGTATAATGATACTAAACCCTCCTTATCTCTACTGGAAATACCTCGCCAGATGCATCCCAAGACCGCATTAGCTTTTTTCACGGCCATATCACATTGGCGGCTCATAGTCATCCTGTGGTCAACCAATACTCCAAGGTCCTTCTCTTCCTCCTTCTAATTGATGTGTCCCCAGCTTATAACTTAAATTCTTGTTATTAATCCCTAAATGCATGACCTTACACTTCTCACTATTAAATTTCATCCTATTATTATTATTCCAGTTTCCAAGGTCATCCAGATCTTCCTGTATGATATCCTGGTCTCTCTCTAAATTGGCAATCCTCCCAGCTTTGTATCATCTGCAAACTTTATTAGCATACTCCCACTTTTTGTGCCGAGGTCAGTAATAAAAAGATTAAATAAGATTGGTCCCAAAACTGATCCCTGAGGAACTCCACTGGTAACCTCCCTCCAGCCAGACAGTTCACCTTTCAGTATGACCTGCTGTAGTCTCCCTGTTAACCAATTCCCTACCTACCTTTCAATTTCATATTGATCCCCATCTTTTCCAATTTAACTAATAATTCCCCATTGGCACCGTATCAAATGCCTTACTGAAATCTAGGTAAATTAGATCCACTGCATTTCCTTTGTGTAAAAAATCTGTTACTTTCTCAAAGAAGGAGATCAGGTTGGTTTGGCACAATCTACCTTTTGTAAAACTATATTGTATTTTGTCCCATTTACCTCAATGTCCTTAACTACTTTCTCCTTCAAAATTTTTTCCAAGACCTTGCATACTACAGATGTCAAACTAACAGGCCTGTAGTTACCCGGATCACGTTTCTTCCCTTTCTTTTTGCATTTTTGCAGCATTGGCTTCCAACCTGCCCAATGGCCAAACTTTAGGAAAGAATCATCAGCCACTTTATAGAGTGCAAATGTATATTTGCAGACATAAACGGTTACACAGAGCAAAAGAAATACAAATAAAGAGGTGCCCTTATTGTTAGAGGACTTTGGGCTTTCTGTGCAGTAAGGAAGTGTGTTCTCTTTCTAAGGAGGTGGTTTTTTAGAAGCGGATGTTTCCTGGAAATTATAGGCAGATAATTGTTTATTTTAGTCATAAACATGAATTACTATTTTGTTTGTATATGAGCATATACTTCACCAACCTGAATGACATACAGGGTGAAGTCCAATACTGGAAAGATAAAAATGTCAACTGTTGATTTTAAGCCTAGAATGAAAGACTAATCAGACAGTGGAGTCATGTGTCATGAAGTCATGAAAAGCATAAAGAGAATAAATCTTAGTTTTTAAACATATCCTCATATCTAAGGGCACTATTGAAAAGAAGGGTGCCAATATTCATGCAATTATAATGATATTTGTGGGCCAAATTATCTGGTATAAATGGATGCAGCTCCATTGGCTCCAGTGACACTTCTCCCAGTTGCACCAGCAGAAAATTTGGCCTTGATGGTGCACACAATAAATCGCCCCAAAAATCAATTTTGCAGTTTTAAGGAAAAAATTGAGTGTGAAATCAGATTAAATTAGTATTTAAATCAGCTGAAACTAAACTCATCATTTATAAAGCCATAGGGGACCAGTATGACCATGTAGTCTGACCTCCTATGTAACACAGGCCATAGAACTTCCCCAAAATAATTCCTGTTTGAACCAGAGCATACCTTTTTAAAAAATTTCCAGGGCAATCCAACTCACTGGCTCTGAAGTCTTTATTTGCTTTCTTATCAATCAAAAATGGCATTGCCATATAATATGAAATGAATTGACCCTTACTCCATAATGTGGACTAATTGCCCCATTACAGTTTAATTTTTAATCTAAACAACCCATTTGTCAATGTTTGAAAACTTTCTTACATACCTTCATGCTCTGTAACTTTTTTAATCTCTTGAGGCCTGATTCTGTACCACTGAAGTCAATGGGAGTTTTGCCGTTTACTTTAACGGATGCAGAATTGAGCCCTAATGTCAGGGGCATGGCTGACTCCCAGTCTGGCTGCTATGCAACCCAACAAAGTCAGCTAGGCCTAAAGAGTCCCCTCCAAACAGTGCATCCTGATTGGTCAGGAGAACTAGCAGTCTGTTACTTGAACCTTGCAGCAGCAACAACACAGCAGCTGCCCAATGTGTGTCATGCCTGCAGCTTTGCTTACCCTGCTCTCACTTCTGACTCCTGCTCCAGCCATTTCTTTTGCCTTGTTCCCAGCCGTTTCTCTGCTCCAGCCCCAGCCCCAACCCTAACACAATGTTAGGAACCATTAGGAAAGGGATTATAATAAAATAAAAAATATCAAAATGGCACTATATAAATCCATGGGATGTCCATACCTTGAACACTGCATGCGGTTCTAGTCACTCCATCTCAAAAAAGATATATTAGAATTGGAAAAGGTGCAAAGAAGGCAACAAAAGTGACTAAGGGTATGGAACAACTTCTGTATGAGGAGACATTAAAAAGACTGGGACTTTTCAGGTTGGAAACGAGATGACTACAAGGGATATGATAGAGGTCTATAAAATTGTGAATTCTACAGAGAAAGTGAATAAGGAAGTGTTATTTACCCCTTCACATAACACAAGAACCAGAACTCACTCAATGAAATTAATAGGCAGCAAGTTTAAAATAAACAAAAAGAAGAATTTCTTCACACAACACACTGCTAACCCTTGGAACTCGTTGCCATGGGATGTTCTGAAGGCCAAAAGTATAACTGGCTTCAAAAAAGAATTCGACACATTCATGGAGGATAGGTCCACCAATGGCTATTAGCCAAGCTGGTCAGGGATGCAACCCCATGCTCTGGGTGTTCCTAGCCTCTGATTGCCAGAAGCTGGGAGTGGACGCCAGGGGATGGATCACTCTATAATTGCCTGTTCAGTTCATTCCCTTGGAAGCATCTGGCATTGGCCACTGTTGGAAGACAGGATACTGGACTAGATGGACTGTTTGTCTGGAATACATAGTAGTTTCTGACTCCTGTTTCCACCCTTAGGTACGTCCATTCCTATGGCTTGATTAACTCTTCGGCTTAGGCCTTGGCTTCTGATTCTGGTTATGACCCTCACCTTGGCCCCTCCACTCTGACTCCGGCTTCATCCTTGGACCAGTGCCTGATCTTCATTTGTCATTACTTGAACTGCCACCACAAGCATCCTGCTCCACTCACTAGATAAGCTGCTCACGCCCCAGCAGCTTACCCCTAAATAAGCATGAGTGCAATCTCTCCTTCCCATAGAAAGACCTGCAAGAGGGGGCCCTGGGAGTAAAAACTCCATGACAATCCTTTAGCAGACATTTCCTGAGACCAGATCATTTGCAGCAGGATGGTATATGGCAATTAGAGCTGGCCAGAAAATGGAATTTTCATCTCAGAAAAAATATTTCAGTGGGGTGGGGAAGAAGAATCATTCTGAATTGGGATAGAAAAGGCAAATGCTCAAAATTTGTCATGGAAATTAAATTCCAAAAAATTCCAGTTTGGGGGAACTGAAATAGAAGTTTTTGGTGTGTCCGCTGCTGACTGGGTGCAGGCAGGTGGGCTGCTTGTCTCCCAGGGACCAGTGGTCCTAGAAGCTAGGCCTCTTGGGAAGCTTGGGAACTGAGGGAATCAAGCAGGTAGGTTAACCTGTCTGGCTTCTGTTGAAAGTTTCAACAGAAAGTTTCAACAGAATTGACAGTGTCATGCAGAACATATTGATTTTGTTGAATCAGCATTTTCCAATGGAAAACTATTCAGTTGAAAAATTTTCGACCACTCTAGTGGAAAGGGTTGCTCAAAGATTCACAATAGGCCAAGGCCATCTACATGGAAGCCCTATCTCTTTTGTACTGTTTCTGGGCCTCCATACTCCCAAATTACTTGGGCATCATTTGAAAAGCCCACCCTGAAGGCCTACTTGGCTCAAAAGTGTATTTAACTTAAAGTAATTATGGTATCTCAGATAAATAATGTGTATATTATAATCTTCAGTGGCATGTTTTTACTCACAAGGATGAAATGTCAGCCTCCACATTAAGTTTTCTACTGGTAATAATAATTAATAGGATGTAGTCCTGTTGAGTTCAGTGGAAATATTCATATAAGTGTTGCCCAACATGAGTAGAGAAGGCAAATTTGGCTTGGAAGGAGTAAAATGTAATCCTAGATCATTTCAGGATACTTTTAGAGGCAGGCCAAGCCAAAATCCCAGATCTGTCTTTGAAGTGACTTGGTTACGTCTATATTCTTATATCAAATCACCATTTTGCTTATAAGATGAACTAAAATTGTTAATTTCTGGAGGAAGGGAAAGCAAATTAAGAAATTTGTATTCAAAAACTGGATTTTGCCAATAAAATATATGGGAAGGTGCAATCAAAGTTGTTGGGCAGCTGAAAGTTGTGACTTGCATTTTCTGATTGCCCTCCTAACACCAGCTGAGATACTGATACACATACCGGAAAACTGCAGGTTTAATGACATACTTGAGGAACAGAATTATCAGCCATGATTGGCAAATTTCCCGTCAGAAAGAGCCAGGCTTAGAGACAGACTGGTTCTTTGCATCTTTCCTCACTAAGCCAGATTTCAAATGTAAGAAGCTAAATTAAGAGAGACACCTAGAAGAGGTTCTAAAGAGTGTCCCACTAGACACAGAATTGTTGAATGTAAAGATAATTGAGTTTGACTTCTACCCCATAAGAGAAACTCACAGCCATTAGGATTCTTATTTAAGCAAGGCTCATCAATTCTCACTAGGTCTTATTCACAGCTTCAGTGAGTCCCTGCTAGTAAAACAGCTCATGTGAAAGAAAAACTTCTTGGAGAAGATTGGAAGGACCCACTGTTAAATAAACTAGAACCTGATCAACATCATAAAGAGAATCATACCCACATAGTTTTGTTACTTTATATATACATCTTCTGTATGTAACCCTGCTTGGAGTTTACCAGTTCCTGGACCTCTGAACTGAGTCTCTAGGGGGCCCTACCAAAAGGACTACAACTAACCAACCTCAATTTCCAGTATGCTTGGAGCCAGAGGTGGAGAAAAAAAAAACTAGAAACTTCTGCTGAGGACAATGGGGGAGACTTCTGCATGGCGTCATCTGGACAAGCAATTCACTGGACCAATGACAACAAGCCATGGCTTCACAGCCGCTAGTGAAAGGACAGCCTGACTTAAAGGAGAAAGAGAGGTGTTTGTTTGTTTTTTTAGCTATGACTGTGGAATGGAAGCTGAGAGAAAAACAGCATAGCTCAGGAATCCCAGCTAAGCTCTCACTCTCCCCAAAGGAAGTTCTTGCATTGCTCTGAGACTGTAGTGGCATGGACCAAGGCAATTCCGTCACTGCAGTGACCAGCATCCAGCAGAGAGAGCAAGATCCAACCCTGCACCAGCTACCAAGAGCCATCTGGGATTATAGGAGAATTCCAGACGAGGGAACCAGTGAGTCTGGTTGGAATCAAGGGTGAAGATAAAGCAAGGGGAATTCTGGTTTAAACTGGTCAACACCACAGTGCTGCAACCCTTTGCCTCTCGATGCTGAACTTTGGCCTACCATCTGCCTTGGGAAGGTGCCCAGGAGGGACCTGGGGATTTGGAGGAGTGGTTAGTGTTGAGAGATGGGGGATTGACTTATTTGTAAATGTATTCATTTCCCTTTCCTGCCCCATATCCTATGTTCCTGTCCCCAGTAAAGTCACTTTTTTGTTATACAGTTAATAGTTAGCCATTTCTTTGTTGGGTTTTGTTTTATTTACTTTATCGTTCCCCTGTGTTATGGCTTTTACACTCCTTGCCAGCTAGAAGTAGTATTAATTTTCTCAAGCGACACCCCCCCGGGTATGTGACACAGTGAGGAGTCACCTTGGGTGGAGGCACCAGGTGCCAGAAAAGAACCTGACCTAAATGAGGAGAGGGGAGAAACTGGTCCAAAAATTGGTGATAGTAAGCACCAGGGAGAGAAGGGAAGAAACTTGATTCAAACCTTTAAGGAGAGGCTACATGTAAAAATGGACGTGCATATTGGAAGAAATTTTCATATATAGCTGATTAAAAAACTAAATCTGTTAACTTTTCATGCTTTTCATAATTTTTAGCATACTACTTATTAACTGCTCAGCAGGGAGCAGTAATAACATGAGACCAGATAATTCACCCTATGCAGAAATGCCTGTAACACTCCAGGAAATTCTATAGTTCCCCCAATGAACTTTTATTTAAATTCTTCAATAGCGGAGGACAGGGGGTTGTGACCAATAGGGTCCTACAGATCCCAGGATCATCATCATGAAGACAATGTGCCTTTCCATCACTTGTGGGGCCCCTAATGGTTCTGCCTTCACCCCAAGGCAGAGTGGCTCAATTAGATGTCAGGTGCATCCCCCTTTATACAGCTGTGGTAACACCAATCCCTGTATCTGTGTGGAGTCCCATTGAAATCAATGGCAGTGGTCTGGGCTATCATATTTTTATGCACAATATTTGCAAGACTGAAGTCTTAGATTGTAATATTTTTCAGGATAGACCTGTTTTTCTTCACCTCTGTATACAATACCACCATATTTTGTCCCGTTTATTAATACATTGCATATGTTGTGAACATCATGTAACTAATGAGCCAAGAGATTTAACTAAAGTCTTCATCAGGCTGAGTCTCCATAATAACTACCCTCATCTCCCACACATACATGCAGAGCTGAGACTGGAACCCTGCTACTCCAGCTCCAAAGTCACAGTCACTACTTGAGCTAAAATAATTTGGTTAGTGATCAGCTGTCGATGGACCCTTATGGTCTTACTAATCTGCAATCAGTCAATAAATACATGCCCAGTCCTGACCCTGAAGTCAGTGGCAAAAAAAAGATGCCACAGACATCAACAAGAACAAGATAGGGCTCATAACTAGTGAGAGCAGGTTTGCGTCAAAACCTATGCACAACAAAATCATTAATAACTTTGCTTAACTACAACTTGTTTTCTTTAAATATAGCCAGCACATGAGTATTCAAGAGATTTAACTAATGTATATTGTACATTTTAAAGGTAGTAACAAACTGTTTTTTAAATAAAGGGAGACAAAATAAAGACAAAAGTTTGACTAGTTTTCCACATGCTTTGCAGAAACATTCTCATTTGCCCTCAGACTAAATATGGCAGGTTTCTGGACAAACTAGTTTTTCCAAACCAAAGTTATAGCAGGGGCTAAAATATAATGTAGGCTGGTTGTAACCTTAACTGGGGGGAAGTTAACTAGCACCTTAAAAAAAGCCTACTGGTGGTGATATGATGTTAAACCTGTAATGCTGTAAAAATGAGAGACCATAGGCGTCTCTGTGCTGAATGGCTCTGGTTCATTAATTTCACTAAAACCAGATAAATATACCACAGTAGAAGTTGCCAGATACCCTCATCCTACCACAGACCTATTCATTATGTGGCTCAACAGCAGACACATTTCAGAATATGTTCCAGGAGGCAAAGGTCTAATCCTAACTCTTCTGCTACTCCAGCAAGTAGCCTCCTTTTCCTAGTTCATCTGCAGCTAGCAGGACTACTGTACCCAGGAAATAAAGGAAAGGTGAGTGAAACAGAGATTTTTAAAAGTATAATGTATTTTTGAAGAACAAGTTTGAGATATTCAAAGAAATTGAAGGGATTTAGACATGTCAACACTCACAAGATCTCCACTATACTGTCACATTCTCAACACACTAAGATATGCACCAGTCAACTGGTACAAATAAGTCACCTGCCCAACTGTTAGACCCAACTCCAGTTACACATCCCTTCATAAGCTAGCTACATGATCTCAGCTTTTATCCTTCATATACAAACTAGAAACATTTGTCTTCCGATCCCATCCCACCCCTCTAACTGTAATTAAGGTGAATTTATTTCACATCTTACTTTTTATCTACAAATCTACTAACACTTTCCCCTGTCCACCAGAGAGATCGCCAGGAAAGTTTTCTGGAAGTTCTCAGCAATCCTCTGCCAAAAGTTCCATGACAGAGCAGCTTTGTTCCTTCCTGCATTGTAGGAAGCTTTCCCATGTGAGTCGGCAATCACTTGTGCATCGGGAGCAGCGTGGAAGCCACAAGCATGGAGTAGATGTACCCTCTTTTCCCTGCTTACCCTTAGCAGTGAGATGTCTGCTAGAATCCCTGCCTGTGGCAAAGTGTGGGAGAATTTTAAAATTTTTTCCCTAGGCGTCTTCACCACGACCCTTGCAGAGTATGTGCTCTTTTCCCTGTGTGGAGCGCCTCCCGCTTCCCCCCCCCCCCCCCCCCCGCAACACTCACCATCCTTTAAGTATTCACAGAGATGTGTACCTACCAAAGGTCACAGAGAAAGTGATTGTTATGTTGCAAAAGGTGTATTTAACTGAAATGTTTCAATACTGTGTGTGAATTTAACAATCCCGCTTCTGTGCATTGTCCCTTGTGCTTCAGCAGATATAGCCTTCAGGAACACCCCACACACCCCAGCCGAGTGTCTCCTCCAGATAAGAAAGTGCCCAAGACGCAGCAAAGAAGACATGTTCTGGGAGGTACTGCACTGCTCCAATGCAGAGAAAAGGGAATGCAAGGAGTGCTGGGAAGCCGCACTGCAGGACAGAAAAGAGAATCAGAACACAACTGAGCGGATGATTAAAGTAATAGAAGAGCAACCGCAGATGCTGAAGTCCTTAATAATGCTGCAGACTGAACAGATCTGTGCCTGCCCTTCCCTGCAGCACATTCAGAACTCTTTTCCATGCCCCGCCCCAAAATAACTCCGCCCGCATAGTCCTTTCCCCTTTCTGGGACTTCTCGGTTTCCCCTTCACTCCACCTGCTCGGACAACTTTCGCAATGATAGCTGGACGTATGCACAGGTGTGAAAGTCTGCCCTTCCCTGGTTCCTCCTTTCCCATCAAGCATCTGTGTGCGTTTGTGCGCTGTTTCTTGTGCAATAAAAGCAAAGCTTTCGAATGGTAACTGATCTGTCTTTGATTCCTACAAATTGAGACAGCAGGCGCTACCAGCACATGCACAGGCATTTTAATCATTTGCTCAGGGGAATATGAGGCCCCAAACTTCACCATTGCTTCTGAGGAAAACTACACGTAATGTAACATTGCCACACCAATCACAGAGAGTTACATGACTGGTTCTCATTTTCAAAGTGTTGCCTCAAAGCCTCCCTGATTCAAATTGCTCCCCTCTGGGCTCCTCTGATAGTCCTGGTATCTGGCTGCTCAAAATCAGCAGCCAAGCAGTTTGCCTCAACACTCCACCCCTGAGCAAATCTTTCACCCTTAGCTTCATAGAGATTATGCAACGTACAGCACACGGCTATGAACATGGGAATATTATCCTCATTAAGGTGTAACCTGCCATAAAGGCATCGCCAGCACACCGTTAATCTGCCAAAGGCACATTCAACTGTCATCTGGCACCTACTCAGCCTGTTGTTGAACCACTCTTTACTGCTGTCCAGTTGTCCCGTGTAAGGTTTCATGCCCACAACTGTAAGGAGTATGCCGGATCTCTCAGGATCACTAAGGGCATTTCAACATCCCCCACTGTAATCTTCTGGTTTGGAAAGAAAGTCCCCACTTGTAGTTTTCTGTACAGGCAGGTGTTCCTGAAGATGAATGTGTCATGCACCTTCCCGGACCACCCTGTGTTGATGTCAGTGAAATGCCCACAGAGATCCACAAGTGCCCGCAACACCATGGAGAATTACCCGTTCCTATTGAGGTATTCCATCGCAAGGTGGTCTGGTGCCAAAATTGGAATATGTCTGCCAGCTATTGCCTCTCCACAGTTAGGGAAACCCATTCTGCTAACCCATTTATTATTTCACACGGATTTCCCAGAGTCAGGGTCCTTCACAGCAGGATGGAAGTTATTGCCCTGCACACTTGCATTAGCAATGGTCAACTTTCTCACTCCAAATTGATTCGTGACTGACTGGAAGCAGTCTGGAGTCTCCAGCTTCCACACAGCAATTGCCACATGCTTCTCTACCAATAGGGCAGTTGTCATTCTGGTGTCCTTGCGCCGCAGTAAAGGGGCGAGCTCCACATACAGTTTGAGGAAGGTGGCTTTCCTCATTCCAAAGTTCTGTAGTCACTGCTCGTCATCCCACTCATGCATGACGATATGATCCCACCGTTTAGTGCTTGTTTCCCGAGCCCAAATGTGATAGTCTACCCTACACTGCTGTTCTGTGAATGCCAAAAGCAATCTAAACCTGCTTCTATCCATATCATGCAGCATCTCAGGCACCTGGGAGTCTTCTTCAGTTAGGAACTTCATGATGAACTGCACTGCCATCCACAATGTCTTCATGACAGTTAACAGAGCATAGGAGACCAGTGCAGGAGCCATCCCTTCTCACAAAATTGCTGGGGTGCACAGCAAAGGACCATTTCAAAAATGCTGCGAAAGAAAGCCAGAAACGCATGGAGTGCCGGGACAGAAAGCAATGCATCCCAGGACATTAAGCCCGGTCCCAAGATGCACTGTGATCTGCTCTGCCTTCCCAGAACACCTAGCGACAGAAGGTGTCAAGCTGGACTGTGGGATAGGTAGCCAGAGTGGGTTGCTCACACTGTCAATGATAGTGCCCCAACTGTGGATACGCTTTGCCAACAGAGGGAACGAGTATGAACATGACATTCCGATTTTTCACTATGCTGATTTTTGAGTGTCAACATCACATTTGTTGACAAAACTTGGTAGTGTAGACAAGGCCTAAGTTGTCTAAGTAATTTTTAACTTGTTCTTTCCCTATTTTAGCCTCTGAGTCTACCACATTTTTCACTGGAATTCACTATGTTAGACGTTCAATCACTACTAACCTTTCTGGTGAAAACTGAAACAAAAAAGTCATTTAACATTTGTGCCATTTTCACATTTTCTGTTGTCTTCCCCCCCCCCCCCCCCCCCCACATTGAGTAACAGGCCTACCCTGTCCTTATTCTTCCTCTTTGTCCTAATGTATTTGTAGCATGTTTTCTTGTTACCCTTTATGTCTCCAGCTTGTTTAATCTCATTTTGTGCTTTGGACTTTCTAACTTTGTGCCTACATACTTGTGTTATTTGTTTATATTCATCTTTTGTAATTTGACCTAGTTTCAACTTTTTGTAGGACTCTTTTTTGAGTTTCAGATCATTGAAGACCTAGTTAAGCCACCATGGTCTCTTGCCATACTTTCTGTCTTCCCTAGGCAGTGGGATAGTTTGCTCTTGTGCCCTTAATAATATCTCTTTGAAAAACTGCCAACTCGTTTGAACTGTTTTTCCCCCTAGACTTGCTTGCCATGAGGATGATGGTGGGATACGGGGCAGAGTTAAGGTTGACGGTGCTACCATGCATTTCCATTCATTAAAACTTCTTTTTAAAGTGTCACCTTAATTTTGCATTGCCTATCTTGCTGACTTTAAAACTACAGGTTTCAGAGTAGCAGCCGTGTTAGTCTGTATTCGCGAAAAGAAAAGGAGTACTTGTGGCACCCACAGTACTCCTTTTCTTTTTTTAAAACTACAGTGTACTCTTAACCTTTTTTCCCTTAGGTTGTTGATATACATTTACAACCTTCATGTCACTTTAATTAAATGTATTGTCTGGGAACTGATTTATTCATAAGAATTACCTTAAAGTGCCTGTTGTCAAAGAACCACACATTTGAAAACAGATACTCTAAAGAAAAGTAATATTTCTTGAGGCAGGCTGTTTATATTCTTCAGCATTACTCTAATACTTGTCAGTGTTTTGTAACACTTTCTCAGGTGTCAATTGCAGCTTGCCATTTTTATTGAGGAACAGAAGGTGTAAATGGGTAAAACCAGAAACAGAACTGCATTTCCTGGGGTGGTTTTATGACATTGTAAGACAGATATGCTTTTTAGTGTGTGCATTCTGCATAACCATTTGCAACTTCGAGAGAGCTGGGACAATCGCGGTGAGGTGACCTTAGGCTTGACTTGTTTGTGTTGTTTCCAAGAACTGAAAGTTTTACTTATGTGAATCAGTTTTACTTATGTCTTGGTCTTGATCCACTGATTGTCTTATTTGTGAGTTGAACGTGTGGATTTAAAATATCTATAGATAAAGCATTTTCTCTATTTACCAGGTAAGAAGTCTTTTTTGAACTTTGTGAAAAAAATCAGGAGTTGCAATATTCTGTCCTCTGCTATTCAGGCTCTTGTACTGTGTGCATCATGGTGGTATCTGAGAACCTTAAATGACATAAGTACCATCTGTCACATGTGAGTCTTTCTTTCTCTGTTCCTCATGTTGTGGGAAATCTGTAATTTTTTGTTATAACTGTTTGTGGGATGCTGGAAAAATACACTCAGCATGGAAAAATTGGAGAAGTCCAAAGCTTCTGATTTTATCATCGAACTCATGCCTTCTCTGTTAGTTTAAAAGCAGCCCTAGTCAAAAGGTTTATTTATTAGCACACAGCTGATAATTGTGTATTAGATATGAAATAAACCTAAATTCAGAGGATCAAATATAATACAGCTTAGCTTGTATGCAAGATTAATCATTCTTGCTACTGAAAAATAATCTAACCTATAGATAATAATCTAACTAGGCCCAAGTCTTGATTTAATGTTTTTTCTCAACTACTTTCAGTGAAAAAAGACAGCAAAGCAAATATCTGAAGTAGCAGTTAAAAATAAACTTTATTTGCCACCATCTATTGCTTTTCAAATACTTATTACCCAGATAAATTTGTTCTTTGCTTTTACTGGAGATTTACTGATGAGTTTCAACTTTATGCACCATAAAACAATGCACCAGGGGATTGTCAAAATAATCTGGAAATCAATCAGAATATTTCCATTTTTAAAAGTTTTAGTATGTGGCCATTAGAGGTTAAAATTTCTGTGGGATTAAGTGGAAAGGCTACAGAAATTGAGCAAATGATAAAAAGTGGGGTTTTTAAAAATCCAGTAGCTAGTACACATGTTCCAAGTAAAGTATTTTAAAGCTTTTTTTGTGTGTATGTGTACACACCCTGGAAAGTCTTATAAATCAATCTGTAACAAGTCCCAGCTCTATTATACAGGCAGCAAAACTATTAGAGACTGTTGCATAAGTGGCTGCAGGACAAGATGGCCACACATTTGCATACAGCTGCAAAAAACTACAAACGCTCCATAAACAACTTTACTGATGCCCAATCTATGCTGAGAAGGGAGCTATGTTTGAAAACCAGATTAAAACCTGATCCTGGCAGGTGCGTAGTTCCCAGAACTTTACTTGCAGATCTTCATTGACAGGATGCTCAGCACCTCCTAGAGCACTCATCATTTTGTAGGATAAAAAGCAGGCATATTGGATGAAATCCTGGACCCACTGAAATTAATCGGAGTTTTGTCATTGACTTCAATGGGGCCAAGATTTCACCCATGTCCCTACTGTTTTCAAACATAGGGTCAAATTCATCCATCCTTGAGGAATTCTCCGATGGGAGTTTTGCTCAATTAAGGATGACATAATTTGGCTCATGGTTTGAATGGCTGGCATGAGTTAGAACCATATTCAGAAACCATTTAAAAACATGTTTTGGCCTTATCTATAGTCACCAGTCCACTGCGCCAGGAAAAGGTTCAGCAGGAGCCGTGTTTGAATAATTTTTAAAAGCTGTTTTCAAATATGTCCCCTTTCCCAGGGTAGACTGGGCCTGTCACAGAGCTAAAGCTAAGCAATGATAATGACCATAGTTTTTCCCCAAGTTTATTTTACTTCAAAATGTGTGGTATTATGTTTTGAATTGAACTGTAATTTCAACACTATTCAAGGGAAAGGAAGGTATATACTATTAATTCAGACTGAAGACCAAGATCCTTTAATCTAGAAAGCAGTCATCATATCTGCTTGATTTACTGGTGTCATTTCAAAATAAAAATATGTATTTGTTTGAATAAATGGTAATCATTAAAACCAATTTATAAGGGATATAAGCAAGTTGAAGTTGTTAAAAAAAGAAAGTGAAGAAAATAACATAAGGTAGATCAGCTTTAAAAGATGTTTTTTAAAAGAAAAAAAAATCATTCAGTGCTTCCAAATGAAGTTGCATGGAAGTAACTGGCCTTCAGTCTAACTAGTGCACTTAATTGAAAATTACATGGCATATTCTACAATTGTTCTGCAAGACTGCAGAGTATGCTATGTGCAATGAGTATAGAATATATCAGTAAATGCTTAACTAATTATTTCTTTTGTTAGTCAAATGGTTCCTACTCTTTGACCTAAAAGCAAAAACGAAAAAAACAAAAAACAAAACGTGCACTGTCTGTATTCTGAGTCATTAGAATGGGTTCAAAAAGGTGCCCAACTTCATAAAATCTCATTATTAATTATCTATGTAACTGGCAGCTTTCTACAAAGCCCAAAATACTGTCCATGTCCTTCAAGGATATCTCACTTGTGAATGGTTTCAGAGTAGCAGCCGTGTTAGTCTGTATTCGCAAAAAGAAAAGGAGTACTTGTGGCACCTTAGAGACTAACAAATTTATTTGAGCATAAGCTTTCGTGAGCTACAGCTCACTTCATCGGAGGCACTGAATGTAGCTCACGAAAGCTTATGCTCAAATAAATTTGTTAGTCTCTAAGGTGCCACAAGTACTCCTTTTCTTTTCACTTGTGAATGTGGAGAGCACTGGCAGAAAGACACTCAAGTTGAACTAGTTCAAGAAGACTAATAATGTATTTACTCCAGTTGTGTGAAAACCTGGAATTAATGGGAAAATATTAACACTTAGTCACTACTAATCCATGTGCATAATATAAAAATATTCCATTCAATATACTGTGATGTATATTTATACTAAAAAAGATATATATGTATGTGGACAAACGTCCTACTTATTTCCTTGCTTTTTGTGGTTTGCGTTGGTGGGATCTGCAGACTAGCCACCTTAACTCAAAGTTAATGAAGAATTTTGTATCCATAATCTCCCATACTAAATTATATATTATACAGAGATGTTAAATCTCACATACAAAATCATTCCTTAACTTTAAGCTATGGGATGCACTCATCTCTATTTATGTAAACCACAAAAAGCAAGGATCCAACAGTTCTGTATTCAACATCCCATCTATTTTCCAGTCATCAGTTCTGCTTCTCCATCCTGAACTGTCTCCCTTACCATGACTCAAGCCAGCTTTATCCTGTACATCAGTATTCAACCTGTTCAGTATCCCACCATGTTTATTAGTTACACATTCATGTGTTTTGCTGACTGGTACAGGGTTGCTGTGGCTTTAATTTATCAGACAGAACGTGCTTTTGTATTAAGTCAGGGGAGATCTGACTGCAAATGGTAGACCTGATTCTTCACTCCTTTACACCAGTTTTACACCAACGTAACTGCACTGCTTAGTAGTGTAATATCAGAATAATGGAATCAAAAATAGGACACAGGCTGCAATAAGTGTTCTTATGTAATGTTTAAAAACGTTGTGTTTGGATGACCTATCTTATTAATGATTGTTCTCAATTTGTTATGAATAAATTATAAAATTTAAATCTGCATATCTGGGTGCATTGGTATATTATATGAATGGTCAGAATTGAGGGCTACATAGTGGTTGGTTAGGATGAGGGCTGGCTTATGTGGACTGTGTATGGCAGAAGGGTGATAGTTCTGGTTGAGAAGGGGAACAGATAAGTGGAGTGTAAATGGGGTGTTGGGGATCTGAACTGCTATTTCCTTCCTTTTTTAAGCATGTAGTGATTGATTTGCGTGTAACAATCAACTCAAAAGTAACATTTTTCTGAGGGATTTCTCAGTTTTTTTATTCAGTATAGATATCAGAGTTGATAGTTATTCACATGGTTAGCTCATGGATATGTTATCCACTAACCCCATATGCTCCCTTGCATAGCTCCAGTGTCTTCCATGCTCCCCAATCCTGTTTCTCTTCCTGGCTCCCATGCAGACCAGCACTCCTCTCACATAATCCCTCCATCTCACCTTGGCTCCCCAAAGAGGTGCAATGGGGAGGTGCAATGGGGAGTAGCCTGGGCTGTATGGGAGTCCAGTGCCTTTGTATCATGGCAGGGACATGAGTAGGGCCCTACCAAATTCAGGGTCCACTTTGGTCAATTTCACGGTCATAGGATTTTTTAAAATGGTAAATGTCATGATTTCAGCTATTTAAATCTGAAATGTCATGGTGTTGTAATTATAGGGATCCTGACCCAAAAAGGAGTTGTGTGTGTTGGGGGGGGGGGTTCGCAAGGTTATTGTGTGTGGGGGGGGTTGCAGTACTGCTACACTTCTGCGCTGCTGCTGCCTTCAGAGCTGGGCAGCTGGAGAGTGGTGGCAGCTGGCAGGGAGCCCAGCTCTGAAGGCAGCGCCACCAGCAGCAGCAGCAGCGCAGAAGGAAGGAGGGCTCAGTGTGGTACGGCCACCCTGACATCTGTGCTGCTGCCTGCAGAGCTGGGCCCTCAGCCAGCAGCTGCCGGTCTCCGGACGCCCAGCTCTGAAGGCAGCGCAGAAATAAGGGTGGCAGTACCACAGCTCCCCTAAAATAACCTTGCAATCCCCCTGCAACTCCCTTTTGGGTCAGGACCCCCAATTTGAGAAAGGCTGGTCTCCCCCTTGAAACCTGTATAGGATAGGGTAAAAGCACATAAAAGACCAGATTCACGGTCCATGACATGTTTTTCATGGCTATGAATTTGGTAGGGCCGTCAATCTGAGGCTAGTTTAGGTAGAAGAGACGGGGGAGCCTGGTGTCTCTGTGTCCAGGCATTGATGCTTGAAAGGCTCCCTCTATGCTTCTGCCTTGCTTCCCTAGTACATAAAAGCAGCAGCCTAAATTTCCCCCGTTTTAAATCTTGGGTCTAAGCTGGGGGTTTGCATAGATAGTTACAAACCCAGTGTAGACAAGGCCTCAATATGCTGGAGGGCCAGGGCAGAATTGCTGGGGAAACAGAGGGTGAAATCCTGTTCCCATTGAAGTCAATGTTAAAATTCCCATCAACTTTAGTGGGGCCAAGATTTCCCCAGAATGTGTCTTGATCAGTGCTTGAAGGGCTCCTCAGGGTGTTGCTGCTGCAGTGCTCAGGTGATGAGTCAGGAGCATCAAAGGAGCCCTTTGTGTGTCTATACATCAGCACAGACATTGGGGTGCTCTCACCCCAGGTGCCCTTCACAGCCACAACCCTCCCCTATGTTCCCCCCAACTTCCCAGCAGATAATCGTTTTCCCTCTGAGCCCCTTATCCTCACCAAATCTCTCCCACATTCCTATTTACTCCCTATGACCTCACAGAGCTTTTTTCCAGACCCTTTCCTCTCACTCTTGCTGCCCAGTCTGTCTCCCTGATTCACCAGGAATACAGGAGAATGTGCAAGGCAACCACTGGTTAGTTAGGGATAGAGCAGGTCAAAAGATTTTGACAAAAACCATTTTTGAGAATAAATAACACAATTTTTGAAAAATGTCATTTGTTTGTCAAAATGTTACTTCTTGTCAAGGAAGCAGGCTGACAATAAGGGCAAATAGAAACAGTTGATCCTTCTGTGCAGTTCTGTTGGCTAGTCTTGGTGAAAGCCAATTAGATTATGATAAATAAGAGGAATAACTCCTTATGTGTTTAATTTTACAATTTAAAAGTGACCTGTGTCTGAGATTTTTGCATAATATGTGGTTCTGAAGCATGGGAGATGCGATTGTTTAGCTAGAGGTGCCCAAAGAAATGTGAGAAATAGGGCAACATTTCAAAAAAGGGAGTATTATAAATGTTTAATTTACAAAAGCAACTCTTACTTTAAAAATTACATAGAAAAATTCAGTTGTCCTGTTAGGACTTAGAGAGCCAAATTTGGAGATTAAATTCAATCATTCATTTTTATGGTGAAGCAGAATAATTTTAAGTCCTGCTTTAGATACAATCTCAACAGAACCTCTACTGTGGAGTTTCTATTGATGCATTCATAGTATATAATAGCTGCAAAATACCAGTTTTATGAGTACTGTAGACCTGAGGAGAGAAGTGTCATAGCTTATAAAAATTAACATTTGTACCAATGGTAATAATATTATCCATTTATTTTTACTATTACCACCTATCTTGTGGTAGCAATCTTAATAGTTCTAGGTGTTTTCCAACACAGAGGAAAATACAATCTCTGGATTCATACAGCCTCATTTATAAAAGTGCGTGTATGTGTTTTATGTACAACACTGATCCCATAATGTCTAACAAACATACTTACCTGTACTCACGTGAGCAGTGTCAGTGTCTTTAATGGGATTATTCACATGAATAAAGTTAAGCATATGTGTGTTTTCAAGATGTGTGTGTGCTTGCTACATAAAATACACACTGTTCTTTCTTCTATGATTTCTCTCTGTAGAGAGAGGCAAAAGCATGATGTACTGACAGGTGGTCTTCATTATAAAGGTCATTGACATTGTCAAGCATCTTTTGAAAGGTGACACTGCACCTAGAAGCTTATCAGGCCGGAGCCATGAAGTCTAAAACAATTTCTATGACAACACTGTAAATGGGTAATATCTCTGACACCTTTTTAACTTTAACACAGTATAAAAGATTAAAGTTATGAAAGCAAACCGTTTTCTCAGAGTCCCTCCCCGTGGTTCTAATCACCCTTTCCTTTTCCTTCACCAGGCATGTATTCACTTCCCCTAAGCTTTGTCTCTAAGTACTCTGCAAAAGTACTGAAGTTGTAAAGGAGCTACTTTAATTATAAGTACTACAGTAATGGATTCAAGTACACTCATTTATCATAAAGGGCTTCCCCATCTGTCTCTAGAGTATGCTCAAAAATGCTGTGTATTTGATAACATTAAGGTGGAAAATTTAACACATTTTAGTCTTAAACACTGCATATTGGTTAACTTTTTGTCAAATAGCATTTCTGCAGATTGACTGATAGAAGAGATTTGTGTGTGTGTGTGTGTGTGTGGTCTCTTCCTAATTTATTTGCACTTCAACCCTCTGGGATCAAACTGCAATCCCTGTAGGCAAAAGAAGATTAGGGAAAGGGACTGACTGTTTTTTCCCAGACACAGAAGGGAAAACAACTCCTCAAGTACCGCAAATTCTTCTGGCCACTGTACAAATTGTTCCTGAGTGTGGAGAGTTTCCAAAAGACCTAATTAGCAACTCACTGCAAACATTTCTTTGCATTAGCTAATGATCCGGCTACACTTGTAAGCAAACAGTACCAACATATCTAATCAATGCAGAAAAACCAACAGAATGCTTATTAAACATCTGGATGTATTTTTCTAGTTAGAACAAAATGAAAACATATGCAGGTTCCTTTGATCTGTGCTTCAACAAAGAAATTGTTGATAAAAAAGCATACTGGCCAGTCAATGTGTCATTTTCATAAAGTCTGGTCATTTCTCTTCAGATGTTCCCAATTTAATTTTGTTGGTTTCCTGCAATCTCTAATTTTACCATATTGTGCGAAACCACAAGAGATTCTTTGGATCTGATTTTATTTGAGGTTTTACTGCTGCATGATTTGCTACTGATTTTTTTTCCTACTTAGTCTGGAAGAATTTTTTTAACAGCAGGAGACTGAGGGAAGGTAACATAGAGATGCTCTTCTGGAACTTTTCAAAAATTCCTGTGCATAAGGAAAATTATTAATTTGAAAGAAAAAGTTGAAATCATAAAAAATGTAAAGAACAGATATTAACTGTAAGATAGTGAATTATGAGAAATTTAATTCTTTTAACTTTCTCACATCATTTGATTTAATAAATAAGGTAGAATCTTAAAAACAAATACTCCTTTTGCATTTCATCATAACAATTATAATCCCAACAATATTGCACTACTGTATTACATGTACTGTATGACTCAGGCACTTTTACTTTTGGCTCCTAGCTGTACTCTTTGCACATTGCAAACAAATATTTAAACACATGTACTTTCTTTTTCTGACTGAAAATCCAAAGAACTCTGAAATCCAGAATTTTAAAAGCATAAAATCTATTGAATTTTATAATTGTCCTTTTAACATATGTTTTCTCACTGCATTATGGGTTGGAAAAGAGTGAAATAAAATACAAATTTTAGAAAGAGTTTTCTTCTGCATTAGCAAAGTCCTAATAATTGACATCATATAGCATTTTATTATATTGCCACTTTGTGGGAATTTTTAAAAACCTGAAAACATATATTCATATTGCTTGTAACCAATAATGTTAACTGGAAATGAAAAAAAACAACAACCCATAAACATCTAAGGTATAAACTGAATGTCATTTCCCTAACAGAGCAAGATGCTACATCTGAAACCTAATATACTAAAACTACATTTTGTGCCTGATCCTGATTTGTTTGTTCACCCAAAACTCCCACTGACTTCAATGTTAGTATTGGTACATAATCAAAACAGAATTAGGCTCTTATGCTGTTTGAAGTAAGAAAATTACATTAATATGCTCATAGTGGGAAAATTAACAGACTTCAGACAGAAGAGTAGAAATTATGATTAATCGGAAAGATTTCTGGTATATTAATATTGAAGGCAGCCTCTGCAAATTGTACGTTTATTTAAAACATAAGACTAAAGCAGTTTGATTGTTTAAACACCATTATTTTTAATGCAGTTAGAGAATTTAGTAGTATAAATATTACAGCATAACAATCTGGGAGAATATATTACCTTGAATGGGATACAGCTTTCTATAGGCTTATTCACTTATCCAAATTTTGCTCTTGTTCCACTGGTTTAAGTATTAAGGAACATCATAGACTCCAATTGAATTAAATTCAGGTTACATTTACATAGGTGTAACCAAGAACAGATTTTGGTCCCCTTCCATCAACAATGATATTCAACTGTAAGTTAAATATGTGAAAGAGTTTATTTATTTATTTAATTTACTTACTTATTTTATTCATATAGCAGCTTTCATTAAAAAAAAAAAAATCAACCCCCAAACAGTTCTACTACTGGTTTTACTGCTCTTTCATACTGATTTTGATGGAAGAGGCTCAAAATACCCTTAAGTCTCTTCTCCTAGCATCTCAGTAGGTCAGAAAGCACTTGTTAAAAGGTATGAGGAAAACAGAGAGCTGTATTTGTTAAAACATGCCCTGAAAAATTTAAATATGGTAAATAAAGATCACAAGACATTTCAACTTTCATGTAGGTGAGCAATTAAAAAAATCCACTTCTGTTCTTGTTCCAAAATACACTGTTGTTTTAATGCTTTATCTGTTTTTATCTCATTAACAACTTGTGCCAGCAGGTTAAGCATAGTATTAACCAAAACTGGATAAGAAAGTGTTATGTTGTCTCAGGTTCCATAACTACCAGGTGCACCCACAACATATATAATAATGGTTTGTATTTTATAGCACTTTTAATCTGGGGAATCTAGAGTGCTTTATAAGCATGAATTAAGCTTCTTAATGCCTGTGTGAGGTAGCTAAATATGCTAATACTTATTTTTATATGGATAAACCAATACACAGAGAGGTGAACTGACTTGCCCAAGATAATGCAGAAAATCGTTGGCAGAGTTTTGGGCATAGAACTCTCAGAAATTCTGACTCCCAGTGCTCTGCATGGACCACTAGACAAATTTACAGTCTGGTGCCACAATCACTGCCTTCTACTGAAAAGCAAACCTTTGTTGACTGCCCCTAGGAAACGGTGAAAAAAGAAAATATACCTTCTTACTTATGAGATTGCACTCAATTTCAAAACCCTGAGGAGTGCAAAATTCATCTGGTGTTTTGCAAAATACTCGCAGGTAATGAGAGTTTGCTTTGTTTTTTTGTCCTTCCCACCCCCGCCTTTTGTCATTTTTTATTGTAGGTAAAACTGGTAATAATGCAGTTTAAAAAAATAACACTGAGAATTGAATAAAGCCATAAATTGCTCTTGTTTAGGGACGTAACAATTTCACTCCTATTGAATTTTAGCCAAAATCAGTTCTAATTTAAATTACATAGTGAAATTACATAGTGAAATTACATAGTGACAATTATGAAGAAATCACATAAACGTTTAAAGGTAAGTTTAATTGTAGGGTGAGAAAATGTTTACTATAAAATTGCTCCTTTTATGTTCCAGTGATTCCCTTTGATATTTTAGGACTTTTCCTTTAGGTAAAATATATTACCTGAATAAGTATATGAACATTTATTAAAGCATTATTTTAAATTATTTTAAAGCATTAAATTTAAATTATTTATTAAAGCATTATTTTAAAGCTACTAGTATATAATGCTTGATTATTAAATTCTGTTATGAATAAGATGGTTGTTACTGGAGGATGTGTTCTGAAGATGTTTATATCCCATTGTGGGCTGTGTGAGTATTTGGCGGGGCAGTAGTCATACATGGAGCATTTGGAATTTATTTGACCCCTAGTCTACTTCCAATAGACCAAAAACTGTTTATAATATTGGAAGTTTCTGACTACTTAACTCCAGTGGAACCCTCTTGGAAAAAGTCAGTTTTATCCAAAGGACAACTTCAGTTCTGTCTGAAGGCCACTGTAACTAAATTGCAGTTTGTGCATTACAGTGCATTAGATCAAGTTTGAGACTTTCATTTCACTTTACTATATTTTCTCTCTATGGGAGTATACTATAAACAAGTGCCACAGTTTGTGCACCTATGTGTATGTAACCTATAAATTAAATGTGTATGCATGCCATATTTGTCCCTCAGAATTAGATGTAAACTCTGGGATCAAAAATCATAGGCCCAAACGTGCTTTCAATTTACAGCAATGAACAGCACTCAGTTCTTCTGGATAAAAACCTGAGGAAAACAGAGCAGAATGGGACCTGTTTTTATTTGATGTGATTTCAATATTGTTTTGGATGGGCTATATATCTGTATTATAACAACAACTTCCGATGAAGTGAGCTGTAGCTCACGAAAGCTTATGCTCAAATAAATTTGTTAGTCTCTAATGTGCCACAAATACTCCTGTTCTTTTTACGGATACAGACTAACACGGCTGCTACTCTGAAACATAAAGTCCGTGTGTGTAAAATAGTGGGCCACAAGTAGATGTTATGGGTAAACCGTCTTTCCCTACAACCCCCATTTTGTCATGTTCATAATTTTCTGAAAAATTCTCTTTTGGGCTACAGTTGTCCATGTTGGGTCTGGGCGCTGAGGCGAATTATTCTAAGAAAAATTTAAAACAGATAGATATGTGAACACCAACCTCAAAGCCTGGAGCATAACGCTCCACCCCCCCAGCTAGTGTGTGTAACCAGGGTACTGTATGTCTGGTTCTAACTGCAGCTTGTCCTGCTCTATGGAAGGATGCAGTATTTCTCTCTCCGTGTTACTTTCACAGATTGAGACTAGAGAAAGGGGAGAGGGAAAAGTGGAGGAATAAACCAGATCCCAGCAATACACGCCTCCCATCATTCCCTTTCCCTCCTCCTCCTTTTCCTCTGCCCCCCCGCCCACGTTACTTTGATTGACAGTTCAGCCTCTCCCCCTCTCCTTCCCACCGACCTTCCCGTTCTCCCTGCCTCTCTGAGCCTTCCACGGCCTCCTATTGGTCCGCTCGGAAGGGTCCTGCAGCTCCGCCAGGAGAGCTGGCGGGACCAGAGCCTTGTCCCATTGGGCAGTTGAGAGGAGTACATCAGCACCCCACGTTGGCTGGTGAGCAGGCGATTGGCCAGGGATCCCCTCCTCCCCTCGAGTGGGCGGGGCCGGGTGGCTGGTTAGCTAGAGGAGTGCGAAACCGCGTGTTAATGTAACCAGCGCGGGCGGATACACTGTGTCCCGTTTACAGAGAGCCTGCTAGTGCCGCGCCGCGCTCCCCGGGCCGTACCCCGCGAAGTTTGCATACTGCGCACTATTATCCATGGCGGGGCGGCTGTAATTGCGGGGCTGCTCCCCCCCCCCCACCCGGCCGCTGGGATCTGGATGTGTCGCCTCGGGGCGCTGGAGAGAACTTTGTCCCGGCCGTGAGCGGGGCGAGGCGAGGCGAGGCGAGGCGCCGGCTCGGGAGAGCCCAGGATGCTGCTGCGCGCGGCGCTTGCGGGGCGCTGGTGAGAGTCGCTGCTCCCCGATGCGCGCCCGGCCGGAGGAGGCTGAAGTGGCGGCGGTGCGCGGAGGAGCTGCCCTTTGATTAGTCCCGCCGGGGGGTGGGTGGCTTGGGACCAGGGCGTGGGTGTTGGTGCCTCTCTTTGCAACGGCCCGAGGAGTCTCCGCCGTGCGGGGTTCCCCTTCCCCGCGGTGCACGTGCCGCGGGAGCCGGCCCCCGCTACTCTGCCACCGGCCCCTTCGCCAACGCCCGGGAGCAGCGCGGCGCTCGCTGGGGACTTTCTCTTGCGCCCCCGTCTGCTGAGTGTCCCGCCGGTGCCAGCCCGCCCGCGCCCCGGCCTGGATTTCCCCTGCGGGCAGGAGCCGTGGGGAGAGGAGTCGCCTCCGCTCGGAGTTTCCGGTCTTACAATTGCACGAGTTACGAGCCTGCGAAAGGGGATTATTTACTCTGCGGACAGAAGCAGCGGCCAGAGGAGGAGGAGATCGGGCAGCGAGGGGAGCAGTTACCCCCCGCCTTGCACCACCCCCGCCCAGCGGAGCCGCGTGGCCTGGGGACCGGCTGGGGCCGACGCGCCCACGGAGCCGACACCTGCCGGTGACTTTTCAGAAAGCGGCGGGGGCGCGTTGCTGGCCGAGCCCCCAGCCCTACAACAACAAAGGAGGCGGCGGGAGGAGGATGCCGCGGCCGGGCCGCTGAGCGGCGGCGTCTGCCCGCTGGGGCTGCTCGGGGCTCGGGATCTAAAGTTGGGGACTGAGTGGAGAATTGAGCTACAAAGGAGCAAAGCGGCGGCCAGAGCCATGTTCCCCCAGAGCCGGCATCCCGTAAGTAACCCCTGGGCCGGGCTACCCTCGCGGCACCCCCTCCCTGCCTGCCTTGCAGGAGCGCTATGGCAGAGGGGATCCCCTTTGCCCTGCTGAGTGAGCGGCTCTACCCCTGCCTGCCCAGCCAGCCTCTGTCGCTGCCTGGAGGGCTTCGCTCTCCAGCCCTCGCTGGCCTGCGGGCCCCAGGGCTTCCTGCCCCAAGAGCGACAGACCCGCAGCAGGCCACGGGGCAAATTCTTGGCTCTCCTGCCCCCTCCTGGGTTGCTCCCCGTGTGTCCCTTTCCCGGACCATGGACCCGGCCTGTGTACTGGAGGGCACTGTGCGACGGGCTCCTTCTCCCTCTCGCCCCTTTGTTTTAATATGTAACTTATTTGCATATAAATGACAATGGCGGGGCCGGGAGTCTCTTTCGCCTCGCCGCCAGGTTGGCTCCTTCCCCCTTCTTCAGTTGCGGCCAAATAAACTCTGCCTGGAGCAGAGACAGGATATGTGCTGCCCCCCTCCCTCCGCACGTGATTTTACCGCAGGGAGGAGTTAGCACCGACTAGTTTCCCTGGTATGGTGGTGACAAGTGTAATGGGCTGGGGGTGGATCCTGTTGCCCATCCCTGTGGAGTTATATCCCAGGGGTGGAGTGAAAACCAACTTTTTTTTTTTTTTTGGAGAGGGGTGGTGAGTAATAGTGACCGGATTGAGGGGTGAGTTGGGTCCCCAAGTCTCTTCCCCCTTTCCCTAGCGTTCTCCTTTTGTACCCTGTGCTGGAATTAAGCTCCCTCTCTTTTCTGGGGTGCGATGTTTATGAGTGTGGGACCCATTGCTGTTGGAGGTGCCCCAGTTGGAGTGTAGGGTGGCATGGTGCTGGGGAATGGTTCCTAACAAGTGAGCTGTGCAGACAGTGGAATAAGTAGCTTATTTTTCATGCCTATCCTAGGGCCTTACTCACTGTTTTTTATTGAAACGTTTTTCTTTTCTTGTGCCTGCTTTTTCCTCTGTTGGCCTTTCTAGACACCGCACCAGGCTGCAGGTCAGCCTTTTAAATTTACTATTCCAGAGTCTCTGGATCGGATCAAAGAGGAGTTTCAGTTCCTGCAAGCTCAGTATCACAGGTGGGTGCAGCATGCTCTGTTCATAACCAATTCTTTCTGCACCATAGGCCTCAGGCACATACTGCGTTTGAGGATTCAGGCTAGTGCACAACGTGTTGTTCAATGGGGTGTGTTTCTTTTTTCTTGTCTCCACTTTCGCTGGTGGGAGAAGTGGTGTTTTATATCCGCGTCCAGATGGTGGCGTGTGGAGTCTCAGTTAAACCCTGTCATTTACTCCTCCTTTTCTTTCCTTGCCATTGTTTTCACAGCCTGTTTTGCTGCTGTTCAGATGAACTTTTTTCTGTCTGGTTTTTAGTGCTTCACAATAACTGTCAATATTTGCTCTTGGGAATTTTGTAACTGGCTGTGTTCAGAACAGCAGGTCAATGGGTGCCTTTGTCCTCATGTTTCTGCATTCCAGTACCAAGGCACTGTTGAAATAAGCTTTTAATAAGAGCTAGAAGTTCAGTAGGAAGCAGTGGAGTCTAGTGGTGAAAATGAGAGTGACTGAGTTTGGGACCAGTAGGTTCTAAGCCCAGCTCGGTCACTTAATATTATGTTCGTGACCATCTGTAAAATGTTCAGGGTGGGAGTGTGAAATTTAACTCTTTGGTAGGATCCTTAAGTGCAAAACCTACATAAATGCAAAGTATTCTGAGAGAATATCCACCCTAACTCTGTAGCAGAAAATGTTACGGTTACTTCTCATGTAGTGTGTTTGCACTTTTTTGTTTACAATATTAATGCAAAAATATAAAAATGAAAATAAACAGTATTTAAAGAGCAAATAAGGATTTTAAAAAAGCATACAAGTATTTTAGTGTGCTACCACAGATAAGTGAATTTCACTGGTTTGGTAGATTTGAGTGATGGTTGCTATGCCATCCTTGAAGCTGGGAACTGTGTTGCTAGTTCTTGTGCTTATTGCTGAGGTCTCTGTAGATATCAAGGGTGTATTGTCTCCCTCATTGCATAGACAGTACTTTTGGCATTAACAGGGAATGTGTTTCTTGGTGTGTAGCTGTATCCTGTGGCTGAGCAGAGATGAATAGGAGGCTTCAAGTACAAATGTCCTTCTTTTTGAAGTTTGGATTAGGTCTTCATGATGGTGTGTGTGTGTATAGTGTTTATCTATACAGATAAAACCCAACTTATCAAGGCCTCTGGAGCCTATTTTTGATAGCTCTTATATTTAAAAATGGCAAAACTTAAACTGTGTACTGTTATATATAAAAAAGGTGAGCATGCACACCAACCACTTTGATAGATTGTTTACTATTTTCTTTAATTAAAAAAAGTCATTTACCAGTCCATATTACAAAGAAACGGTATTTAATATTTTGTTTTAATTAGAGCTGTTGGGGTAGTAAGGGTACAGGTTATTTGAAACTACAGTTCCCTCACTTTATTTTTGTTCTCATACGTATATAAAAAGAAAAAGCGTATCAAATTCTAAATAATGCTCAAAGGCTATACATCTTCAAGGCTTTGGAAAAATAGCTAAGTACAAAATCAGGAGACTTCTTGGAGTAAAGATTTAGAACTGAAATGCAGGTGAGTCTTCTACTGTGGTTATGTTGTTGAACTCTGGTACACTAACTCCTGTCACCTAGAAAGATCTTTTTACTTCATATTTAAACTATAGTGAATTCAGGCAATACCATAGTCTGGGGGTTGTGACAATTTTTGGTAATCACCCTAAGCATAGTGTATTGATATTAAAGCCTTACTTAGTATGTATTTAAAATGAGTCTGATCTGATTTACTGGATGCTATGTACTCTTTATATTCATATTCAGTTTTTCTGTTATACCAGGCTAAAGTTTATGGTATCTACATTGAAGGGAAAGGACTAATAAGCTATCAGAGTGCAAATAGGGCAGGTAGATGTCAAAACAACTGTCATAACATTTACATTAAAGTGTCTGTTTTATTTCTGTAGCCTTAAATTGGAATGTGAGAAACTGGCAAGTGAAAAGACAGAAATGCAGAGGCACTATGTGATGGTAAGTATAAAAGATTTGTTTTTCCTTTGTGTTTATTACAGCAAATATTTTCTACTACTTTACTGTCGTATGCTGGTTTTAAATTCTACTTTCTTTTATTTGCAGTATTATGAAATGTCCTATGGATTAAACATTGAAATGCATAAACAGGTAAGATGTTCATCTAAGTTCATAACTACTAAATTTATAGTCCAACTTGTAATGTGTTTAGGGTACTAAAACACAGGTTTTGGATTTATATTTGAATTGGTGCACTTTGTCAGAAAGAGTGGATTGATTCATAGTTGTGACTAGTAAACATTGTTCACCTACCTAATATAAAATGACGGGACAAATAAGGTCTGCGGAACAGAATGGTTGTGTTGGTGCTGGTTCTGAAAGATGTGGATAAATATATAGGAAATGGTTCATCTCTGTAAACAAGACACTTGAGTTAAATGGTTTATAAGGAAATAGATTTTTTTGGTACAGCCCCTAGATCTGTCGAATCAGTCAGTCTCTTATGCGTCTGCAGCGTATGTTGATAGTTGCTGAAAACCTAGCAATTTAAAAGTATGAAAAGATTAGTGACTTGGAAAATTCTTATGCCTGAGTTTGCAAGTTCCCATAAAATTCACACTTATGGCCACTATAATGGTGAATAAAAAGAGGTATTGAACTGGAACAAGGCACTAAGGACCTCATAAGAGAAGAAAAGCTAAATGATTGCTCAGCCCAGAGGACCCTCAATTGAGTACTCATTGTCTGCCAAAGAAAGCATTAATGGTAGGGTGTAAGTATTCTGTAGATATGCTGACATTCACTTTTTCATCAAGATACTGGTACAATAAGTCTTTCAGAAATCGATGGCCTCTTAAAAAAAATTATCATTAGATGAAGTTGCACAGTTGGACACATTTCAAAGTGCAACAATACAATTCTTTCTTGATGTATATGTGCTATTTCATCTAAAACTCTTGTTTCATTAAATTAAAGAGCATGGCTGACCGGCTAGGGCACAGCAAAGAAATTGATTAGTTCAGGTTTCAGATCTTCAGTACATTCAAAGACTTTCATTAAGCAAGTATATTTCAGAGCTGAATTCTGTTTTTGTAACTCTGAATTCTTTGATATTTTTTTCTTAAAGTGTCATGCCCTGAAAAATATCAAATTTGGTAATGTGGAGTTAGATGTATAGCTTTACATGCTCCGTTGGAGATGTATTTTGTTTAAATTTGAAGTATTGACTAATACAGAAATATGACAACTTTGTTTTGAGGTAACAATGAATTTTGTAGGGAGAAGATTTCTGCTACCATTTGTGATGCTCAGATTAGATCTAGAGCTGAATGAATTTTTTTTCTTTTGCAACTTAAATTTGGAACCTTGTCAGTTTTTTACTTCAGGCAACTATTTTGGACTCAGTGGAAAAAACTCCTTTTCTTCAAATAACTTAATGGTGATAAGTTGATAAAATTAATATCTAAAGGCAAACCTCTTCTGCTACAAGTATTACATAAACTTATAATAGGATCAAAAGTTCTTGTAACTATCCTGTAGATGGATTTAAAATAATGGAACAGTTGATGAGAACGTGCATTTAGTGTATAAATGCACTAAAAATGTTGACCTTTGTCACTCTAAAGTTAAGTCCACAAAATCAAGGAACCTCAGAGCTCATATTTCCACATTGACCATAGCTTCTGTGTATTGCCAGGCTTTAATGATTACATATAAATGGTATGTAATGTTTGTTTGCTGTGGTGATATAGCATAGAAACTTTTGAAATAAATGAAATAATGTATTATAACCTGCAATAGTCCAGCTGGGAAAGGTAGTATGTTTTGGGTGTGCCTAATATTGTGAATTTTAATGTCTGTTTTTATTTAATCATAATCTTAGGGATGAAAGAACAAACTTGGGACGTGCATGGCAATCCAAAAAATGAAAATTGACAAGAAAATAAGCTGCTTTAATGTTAATGGGTTCTTATGTCTTCCATATCCAATCTTCCACCTGAGTGCAGAATTTTTAAAGCAGGGTTTCTCAAACTGTGGGTCGGGACCCCTCAGGAGGTTGTGAGGTTATTACATGGGGGGGGGTCATGAGCTGTCAGCCTCCATCCCAAACTCCGCTTTGCCTCCAGCATTTATAATAGTGTTAAATATATTTTTAAAAGTGTTTTTAATTTATAAGGGGGGGTCACACTCGGAGGCTTGCTATGTGAAAGTGGTCACCAGTACATAAGTTTGAGAACCACTGCTTTAAAGCCTCAAATTCAGAACTAAACTACAGAGATGCAAAATAGCACTGTTACAGTTCAGTATAAATTGTCTTAAATTGAAAAACATCCTTCTAAATTTCAAATACTATGGAGGCATTTGGTAGATAATAATCATAATTCTTATTAAAACTGGTGACGTCTAGTCCCTAGGGTGTAGCCAGCCTCAAATTGATGCTTTTTGCTGGCTGATCACCAGCATGGCCTAAGTGCTCATTATGTTGTAGAGAGGGCCTTTGGAGCTCTCATTACGTTTGACAGGAATTCTCTCTAGGGGGAAACTGGGCATTAGCTAGACTCCTGACAGGATGAAATTATTCCTGCTTTATGGCTTATAACCAAATGCTAGCAAGGCATCATCAGGGGACACAAGAAATTGTCATTTCTGACAACATCTTTGTTACAGAAAAATGCAGTGATGGGGAAACTTTCCATTGAACAAGCTTTAATGTTCTGAAGGCTTGTCTCCTGTGTAGATGTTACCCTTGCTCTGTGTGAAGCCCTTCAGAGTGTTGGTCTGATGAATTTTTTTTATACTACTTCAGTGGCACTTCACACAGTGAAGTGCTGCACCAGTGTTAAAATAAAAGTGTCACCCAAATAAAAAGTGATGTAATTATAGCGTGCCTTTTCATGTAAAAATATCTGTGCAACACACCAGCTATGTGTTAATGTTGTATCAACAGTTCCATTATCTTTAATTCAGGAGTTTATAATAAATTGTCTGGAATAAATTGTCTGGAATAAATTCACAAAGGCTTGAATGTTGGTATAAACAGCCCGTTAAAAAGTAAATAATCTATTCTAAAATATACTGCATTAAAAGAATGCTTAAGTTAGAAAGTGATGCACGCAGGTCAGGAAATGGCAAAGTTAAGGTTGCCTCCACAGCCTTTACTCTGCCCCATGTGCATATATATTACAGTAGTTTTTAATTACATATGCCTTTCCCAGGACTTCTGCCTTACTTCAGCCTTGGAGCACGGACCGTGCTTAGTGAGCAGTGTCTGTTAAATATATTTATCCTCACTGTTCAGTTTGTAGCTTCCTTTCTTGTTTTTGGCATGAACTAGCTTTGGTACACTTACATTAGACTCCTTACATTGTTTAATATAGGTTTTTATGCTGTTTTATAGGTATCCACATTAAAATAAATAGAAATGAAGAAACACAAAACAAAATTTAATAAATCAAAACAAAAAAACCCCTATAGAATTGTTCTCAACTAGTGTTTGGATGTGTGTAGCAGAGGTGAGAAGATGTTCAGGATATATTGACTTGAATTGCATGTAGATTTTATACTGTTTAGGACATTACATTCCAATGGCGGGGAGGCATTTTATTTTTATTTATTTATTTTTTAATCTTAACTTTCATTCTCAATTCTTTCCTATTGTGGCATCCATGGCCAGCAATGGACGCACTGCAGCTGCTGGCGCCGAGGCATACTGTCTGTCGGGTGTTAATAGCCATATTATATTTGAAGGGCTGCTGTCATCGGGTATTAGAGCAATGTCTCTTTATTTTCATCAGCCATGTCTGTCGTCTTCTGGAATAAGTCAGGAGATAAAGCTTCCTGTGTGTTTAATGTCCAAATTGTTTAGGTGTAAGATTAGCTTTTGTTCAGTGGCAGGCAGCCAAAGAGAGAGCCATCACTTTTGAAGCCACTGACAAAGTTATATCAACTACTACAGTGTGTGGTGAGTTTCTGCCATCCTAAAATTGACAAGTGGGTCTCTGAGTTGTGATCTTTGACCTGCCTTCAGGCAAATGTGTCTTTCCACTTTCCTTGGTTTGTTGCCTTTCTTCTTGCAATATAATAAAACCCTTAACTGCATATACACTAAGCAATAGTACAAGAGTTAAAAGTCCACTTAGTTCAGTCTGTCATGTGAAATCACTTTTTTATTCAAGATCCAAGTCTTTTACTATCTCGTTAGAACATCACTATCTCCAGGAGTGGGTTAAATAGAGGAGAATTAAGAGGCTAACTTGGCTCTCTGCAGCTCTTTAATAGGATGGTGATATTGTTGAAAGGGTTTTAAAGATAAATTTAATTTTTTGCCTTTTTTTCTTAATTGCATTTTAATTATTGGAGTCAATACTTTTATGAATTTTTTCCTAAAGATTTTGATGCTGTTTAATGACGACATTAAGTGGCTTTGTTAACTATTGGAAATTTAAGATACACAGAATCTGTTTGTGTCTTAAAGGAAACATCAAGATAGGATCATAATGACTTTCTTCCCCTCTCAAAATGTCGTATTTACTTTACAAATATGATTAATATATAAAAGAACCATCAACATTTCTAAATGAGCGCAGTCATCATTGTATACCCAATCTGAGCTCTGGGTACTAGAAAGCTGAGAGGATTGGTAATGAGACAGAACATTTCACCTCTTGGTCATTGGCTTGCCCAGGTCAATGATGTAGTTACTACTATCTGTCAGTTATTCAGTGGACCGTGCTAAATCAACTGGTAGTCTTCATCCGTTTCTAAGTAGGTAGCTTGCCACTTTGTCAGACACCATTACTGCAGTCCTTTTAACTAGTCTCGGCAGCTGGACCAGATTTAAACACAAGTTAAACAAATGGGTACTTTATTATTATTCTTCAGATAAATTTAGCACCAAGGAATCGTGGACCAGGACCCCATGGCACTTGGCGCTGTACAAACATGAAACAAACAGATGGTCCCTGTCTCAGAGAGGTTACAGTTTAAATACAGACGCAGCCTGTGGGAATTGGAATACTGTACGGAGTTAACAATGTGATGGTAGCAAGCTTTCCATGGGGCTTGTCTCCCTTATCAGCAGTGCATTTGGAAGCGGAAGAAACTGAAAATTGTTTTGTTTTCAAGTTGGTGTCTCTTTAAAAATGAGCCATTTGATTTTCAATCGTAAGTGTGCTGTAACTTTAATTTTTATAGCTGACAATTCAGGGAAAAAATTGATTTAGACAACGTTTTAAGAATTCAGCAATCCATTTGTTAGTAAAAGAGAAACTTTTATTTTTTTTAAAAAAGAACACCTAAGCAAACTTCAAGAAAATGCAGCAAGCCTTCATTGACACAAACAGAACTAATCACAGCTTTACCTGTACTTCGATTCATCAATTTCCTTGCAAACTTAAGTAAACTGGTGTTAATAACTAAATTGTAAAACAAAATTTTTACCAGGGATATACCTGTGTAAAATCCTGGAATGTGGCCTGTACTTTTCTGGTAGGTGTTTCAAAACAAAACATCTTTGGCAAAGTAGTAATTAAGCTGCTAAAGATATTGGGCTGCAAACTGAGTTTTTTCCCAACTGATGATTTTGTTCTTCTTGCAGCTTTTTGATGTCTTGGATAAACAGTTGGTCAAAGTAACTTACAAGTAAGGTGACCAGTCAGTGTATTGACAAGAATAGACACAATAGAAAACTGCTTTAGGAGGCAAGCCATTGGGATTTGCAGTAAATATATTACAGAACACAAGTGAATTGCCGATACTGCTTGTTTAGCAGTTTGCAAGGGCAATGGCAGTATGGATTTTTGAATTAGAAGGGAAGGACTGTTCTTTCTCTGTGCCGGAACATCTAGTTGATGGCTGAGGAGAAAATTGATTTAGAGAACAAAATGCTGCTACCTCTATTTGTGCCATGTGAAAAGCTTCTATGGATTAGTGAGTGAAAACAAAAAGATGGCTTTCCGTTCAGGAGAAGGGGAGCAGAATGGGTCTGTTTGTTTAGCTGCATCTTGATCAGGTATTACGCACATGAGATGAAAAAAACCCAGCTATTGGGAGGTCAGGATAAGGAAAGGGCATCTATAACTGAAGCTTTGGGTTTTACACAATCTGCTTAAGTCTGCCTAGTTCTAAAATAGTTTAGAAGTGCTTATCTTCTGATAAACCCAATCGTTGTACTCTGCCCTGTAGTAGATCCCATTAAGGTTTTATTTTTAGCTTAATTAAAAGAAATGATGGAAATTAGTTAGCTTGAGTAGTTCTGTAAAATAGAATATGGAAGATTTCAGGTATTCTCCATGTGGTAAACTGTTCGCAATACTGCCGCTCTTGCTCATGGAGTCTTATGTCTGCAGTAGCTTAAGGCAACATTCACATGCATGACCTATTGGTATCAGTGTAGAAACAGGTGGATTTTAGTAGATTCAAAATCAATGCTAAACTGAAAGATTTAACTCTTGTTAAAGAAACATGGCCAGTGTAAACATTTCACTTAGCTTCTTTCTTGGTACCATTAATAATGCCCGAAAATCCTTATTCTTTAAATGTAATTGGTTATTAAATTTGCAACACTCCTTGGTAATATATTGTCATTCTGCTGTGTAAATGTGTAAAAGTTGCATAATTAGTGTACATACCTTTCAGTAAAGACTTTCTGTGTGTTATTTTTATACTTCGATGTACATGGGGATGGCTATTCCGGTTTCTGTGGTATGAGTGTGAATTTTTCCTTATGTTACGCTATCTCCAAGCAGCTCCTTCTCTTGATCCTCAAATCTGATGACTTTGTGTCTGAGTTATTCCACTGAAATCCAAATTGCACCAGCATTCTAATCTTTTATTTGGATTTTGATAGCACCCAAAGGGCCTCCTCGATCAAGATCCAAAACTTATTGTTCTAGGTACCATAAAAGTGCTTATTTGGCCTAAAGAATTCATGATCTAACTTGAAAAACTCTGAGGCCTCCCCAGCTGTGCAACACTTCTGGGTTTTTTATTGCTACTTCCTGATACAGGAAATTTCTATAGAAGCTTCAGAGGGCATTCGTGCACATTGGTGCATGTGTGTGGGTATGACTATGTAGATTGGTATAAGGGCCAAGTCTGCTTGTCAAGACAAACACTTATCAGGGATGGTCTAGATAATACTTAGTCCTGCCATGAGTGCAGGGGACTGGACTAGATGACCTCTTGAGGTCCCTTCCTGTCCTGTGATTCTATGATTAGCATAGGGTAGACATGAAAGAGTTACTAAAGATGACAGGCTATTTAGAACTGGCTACAATCAGTGTAAAATGGGTAAGATTTAAAGTAGTTACAAGGTGTCCAAGAGGGAGAAGGCAGATGGAAGTAAAATGTCAGTTCTTGGTCCTTTTAATTCCTATAAAGGAAGGGCCTTAATGTAAAGGACCAGCATCAACGGGAATCAAATGCTGTATAGAAAGTAGAGATTCTTAACTGCAGCACCAGCATCTAGCTGAAGGAGATACTGTATTCCCCCTCTTTTTTTTTTTTTTGAGGGGGAGACTGTTTCTGGTTGGTGTTCTTTGCGCTTTTAAGTTGGATGCATGTTGGATGGCTTTGGAGATGCTCTTGTTCCTAGGAGGGGACAGTGACAACTAGGTGGAATTGGTGCTTCAAGAAGAGAATTTGGTGATAAACAGTTGACCAGAGGCGAAGCTTCCTTTTACATCTATTCAGTTATGAGGGCTAAGAAAACTTCCGTGTGTATTCGAGGCTAGATATTGAAACAAAACAGTGGAACTGAAAGGCTAGTTACGGGCCTCTGTGAATGTGCATAAGTCCTGAGTGTTAAGTCAGAATTCATGAAGTGGGACATGATGAAAATTTGGATTAGAAGGAAGATGTGGTGATAAGTGTCCTTCTGTTAAGCATAATTTAAAAAGAGGCCTGACATACTAAAGATGTGCGAAAGGCTGTTGTCAAGATGCTAAAGTGTTCCTCATTCCTGCCAGTTGGCCTGGGTTCAACAGCATTTACAGCTGAAAGTGGGATGGGCAGTTGTTTACAGTGCTTGGTCAATAGCTGCTGCAGAGCAGCTCACTGTGCTATTACAGAGAAAATTGGAATTGGAAAAGTGAAATGTATCCAGTGACTGTACTTTAAAGTTGAATGAAGTCCAAACCCACATCTGATAAATATAACAGTTGACTTGTGCATCATATATATATATATATATATATACACACTTTGGAATATTTTGGCCTTTCTATAGCTTAAACTGACATCTGAGAGGCTTCAGAAAAATGTAGCCTAGGGTCTCGAATCAAAAATGTAAATTTCTGCATTGTGAAACATACATAGTATGCTTTGAGACTTAATAGAGATCCTGATATTTTTACTTCCCAAACAAACTACGTGCACCCTACATTTTCAGTGGGGAATCATTAAAGCAAATGTGAGGATGTCATCTTCCGAGGTTTACTCTCATAATCTTGTGGCTGCCTGACCTTGTGATTTAAAGTGAGCACAGATACAAACCTGGGGCAGAGGCGGAGCAACATTTACTAGCTGTCATGTTAAACTGTTGGGTTTTGCCCCAAATACAGGAATTGTTCCCTTTATTTGAAACGAGTACCCTTTGCTGCTTATTAGATAGTTTCTCTTTCATAGAGTGTAAAACCTCATCCCTCCTGTTGAGAATATTAGTAATGACAGTGTTTATAATGTTAAAATATAGTTTAAAAGCCGACTTCTGCAGTTTGTCGTATACTGGTTAATATGGCTGTAAAGAGGAGATGAATGTGGCTACTTTTCTGAGTCTATTACTCAGGGGGCCTGTAAATTTGATTGGCTGTTACAATTCTAGCAGAATCATTCGATTTGAGAGCAATAGAAAGATAAGATATCCAATTACCCAAATGATTTGCAGGGTTAGCCAACGTTGTCATGGAGACGCGAGTTGGAACAAATTAAATTTTAAGCAATAAAATAATCTTAAAGCACGTCTGGGAACAAGAAAATTTGGCAGTGGCACTTACCTGAATTGAATCTTAGCTTGACACGCTGTTGTTTGACATTGATATACTGTGGGGGCCTCAACTTTTAAATGGCATGTTGTCTTCATGTTTTTTTCTTTTTGCAGCCATTGCCAAAACAAGGGCCTGTATTAGTTGTAAATAAATGGTTATTAATAATATATGCTTATCTCAGTGCTCAACCTGAATTCAATAATGCTTATGAACAGCAGAGTTCATAGAGTGTTAAACTTAAATATTAAAAAGCCTCAAATGATTTAAGTTTTCAGCTTGTTATATTAAAAAAAAAAAAGATTTGCAACCAGCATTTTTTAGTGTCTTTAAATAACAATTTTTTAGCAGGCATACTGGAAACTAAGAAGTTTGGAAGTGCCTCTTTGTGGTGGTGGTGGGACTTACGAGTTATGAACACATTTTTTGTTTTTTAGGATCTTGATTTTTTGAAAAGCATAAAAGCTTCACTATGTGTACTGTGTTGCTTTTTCAGCAATGCTGCAGGAATATGAGAAAATACATACCTCTGAACTTCGACTGATGAAGAATACAATTTGTAAACAGAATTGTGATGTGTGAAACTATTTTTTTTATTATTAATGCAATGTTTAACTGATTCCTGGTTTCCAGCATGGATTTAAAACAGTCAAGTGAGTCCCATAAAGAGCTTTTATCCACGTCTGTTAGACAGATGGAGATGAAAATTGGTCTGAGGTCAAGCCATTTGCAACATTCTCACATCCTTCGATTTTCATCTCATCCTCTCCACAGATCATCTCAAATGATTCAGTAATGACCAAGAGTGCAACATTGACCTTTATTCCCTGGTGGGTTAGGGTTACACAGTATAAATGGCTGGAAGTACTTTCCTTCATTCAGAAGTTCAGTGCTGTGATTGGCCTTCCATGTGGGGAAGTGCAAATGAAGGCAGAGTACTTAAATTTAGTTTCTAATGCTGTTGTAAACTTGAATTGACAGTCTATAATTTTTGTCCTTGTGTGTGTGTCTGTGTGTGGTTTTTTTCTTTAAGATACTAGTTCCAACCTTGTCACACGCTAGGATGCCTTTTATAAACAGGATAAATTTGGATAACTTGATTAGTCACTAAATTTATTTTTAAGGCCACTTCTAAATGTAATTAATTAGCTTTGGTCTAACGGGCAAAAACTTGACACAATAGGACCAGTTTTCTTCTTTTAGATTTTATCACTTGTATGCCTGCATTTCACATGCTTTTTTGTTTTTACTTTTTTAAAGCTGCTTTTGTCCTACAATAGAATTCTGGTGTAACAGTTGAAATATATTAGTGACTAGTTACTCTAAAGTGGGTTTAATCTAGTAATTCCTGTAAAAGATTATTTTTGCTATTTCATGATTTACAAAGAATACATAAGAGTATGCTCTTGATAAGCCACACTAAGGGTCAAGTCCTGGTCCCAGTGAAGTCAGTGGGAGTCTTGCAAATGGTCATCTTGCAACACTTTCTATGAATAACTTTATTTTTCTGCCACCTGCCCAACTTTTTGTCTGGAGAGACTTCATGTATAGTACGCAAACTTGTTCGAATCACAGATGTCCTTGGAAAAGTTGCAGAGTAACAGCTGTGTTAGTCTGTATCTGCAAAAAGAAAAGGAGTACTTGTGGCACCTTTAGAGACTAACCAATTTATTTGAGCATAAGCTTTCGTGAGCTACAGCATCTGATGAAGTGAGTTGTAGCTCACGAAAGCTTATGCTCAAATAAATTTGTTAGTCTCTAAGGTGCCACAAGTACTCCTTTTCTTTTTGTCCTTGGAAAAGGTGCAGAACATCGCTACAACTACAGATCTTTTATTTTAACGTGGACTGTAGGTTCATTTTAAAGCAAAGACAAGTGTTTTTTGAATATCAGGTTTTTATATTTTAGACTCTAGCACCTTTGGCAAAGAATTTACTTTTTAAATTATAAGAAGACTAACTGAGATTTGGATATTTATTCCTATTACTCCTCTTAAACTGACCTCCACATTATCATTGCATTCTAAAATGGATATGAAATGTGGCATAGAAAACTGAATAATTATAAGGAGGTTAAAAGGCCACAAATGTGGCATGCAAAATCCTGCTCTCACAAGCTTAACATACACCAGAATCAGACTGAATGCTTTCATATCTTGATCTAGTTTTGTGACCTACAGAGTGCTATTTTCAGATCTATGTGAAAAGAGAAGTCTGCCCCCAAAGTACACTAACCACGGTGTTTCTACATGATATGTTGCTAATGTTTTTTTATTTTTCAATTTGGGCTCTAAGTTTTGAGGTGCCTTTTGAAAACAGATAATGGTATTGAATGACAATATTTAACACGTCTTATTAAATATTCCAAATATATGATTTAAGATAAAGTTGGTTGAGATCTGATATATCATTCACAGGGCTAGAGGTGGTTTTCATGGATCCTTGTTGCTAAGGACACTTACGCCCTTTCTATACTTGTAGAATACTCTTAATAAATAAAATTATTGCATTATTAACATATGGTTAGTTCCTACAGTGTTACCTATGTTGGGTGCCCTAGTGTAAAAAGTTCACTTGCCTTATACTATATGTTGACTTGCCCCAGTCAGAGGAGACTTATGTAACACTGATTCAAAATGCCTGGTGTGCCCTCTATCCTAGGGCTTCTTCTAACATTACTAGGAAAGATGAGCTAGTGGTGGTAATGGTGAGAATTTGAAGTATTTTTCTTGTGTAGCTAAGGCCTGATATGGGGGTGATGTCTTTTAAGATTACATTGCGCTTTTTCCTTTCTCACCTCCAAAGCAAAAACTAGCAGTTTCCAAAAGAAACGGTTGGTTTCAGCATGGGCTTGTATATTATGCTTTTTAAAAACAAGAAAAATTGTTTGCAGGTTGTATTTTAGAGTACAGAATCATCCGCTGGATCAGACATTTGTGAAAAATTTTATTGTATTAAACATCCTTGTACAATATGGAATAAATAAATACTGTTGTATGGGTACAAACACTGCTTTATTAAGTGCTTAAAAAGATCTGTATGACAGAATCTTATACAGGAATAAGCATGGCTGCTTTGTTTTTTGTCATTTATATCAAGAATGCAACTATAGCAAAATGACACATTAAAAATACAAACACTTATGCTTAGCAACAGTTAGGTCAAAATATTTGTCATTAATTAGAAGGAACCAAGGCAAAAAAATTATATGAAGACAACACTGCAGGCTCAGCTTCACTTTGCAAAATGCAGCTGAATTCCTTCATGTTAATTTTAATGATGCTTCAAAAAGGAGGGCAGCACTTTGAATCAGGGGTCTGACAAGCTTGTCATTTGCAAATAAATCAAAAGACCATCATTGCAACAGCAAGAACCAATGAATGGAGTTGCTTTGTCATTCTTTGATAGGCCCTACACTCAAGCCTGCTATTAAAAATGAATGTATTCAAGAGGCTCTGCATTAAGAACATAAACAATTAAGGGCACTTTAGATGTTCTGCTAAGAGCTGCCATACAGATACAAGAGATTTCACATGCAATGCAGGCCTGTGCAGTCTGCTTTGCCAGTGAGCCAAAGAGAACATGGGCCATTCGTGTTCATGTCTGTGCACAAGTAGCTTTCTGCATGAATTTTTTTACCCCGCATTGTTGGTCTTCAGGCTTACATAGGGCAGTTAAAACAATCTGAGGATAGCTGCATCAAATGGGAGACTTCCCCCAAGAAACTGCTAAGAGAACACTTTTAGCAACTGCCAGATGACTAAATATAAATATATATCTTTATAAGCCTCAAAAATTGGTGACTTACGTCATGATTAGCTAAACCATTCAGACTCTCTTAAAGGATTTGAGTTCTGGTTTCCAAGCATATTTCTTTCTAGGAGAATTGTGATGTGAGTTTGTTCTTGCAATAATGGATTTAAATGGCTGTAGTCCTCCCTGGATCTGCATTTGAAATGTTCACAATTGGCAATTGTATTGGAACACAGAATACACTCGTGTTCTTTCCTGGATTGCTAAATGAGCAACTAATATTCTTTACAAGGTAATAAGGTGGTGGAGGTGAATATATAGAAACTGAACTAACTCATTACTTGTATACTTCTAGGTAGCCTAAGTTCATGGGAAATTTTTTTTTTTTTTTAAACCCTTGGGGAAGGAAGACTTCAGAGGAGCCGGGGCGAAGTTAAGTGTACTGTGGTCACTAGTCATGCTTCCAGTGTTTGAGAGAGGAAACTGACAGTTTGGATATTAAATAATCCCTTTAATAGATCAATTTAGCTGTTAATGGATTTTTGGTGGATACTTGAACAATCTCTTTCTCTGAACTGAAATTTCTAACTTTCTGTATTTTAAAAGGTCCCTACAGGCAGGTGCAAAGGAAAATTACTCATTTGGTACATGAGTCTGAATAGAGAATCATTGTTACAATAATGTCAAAATAGAAAAACGTATACGTTACGTATATTTGTACGTATACGTAAACGTATATGTTAAATATTGTGGTATTATCTATGGATATTGTAGGAATTGTGAATGTTGTGGCTAGATGTACATGATGACTATTTATTTCTCATCAATATATGTGTTACATGGTTTAGTCATTTTCATCTTTCAAGCTTAAACTTTCCAAGCTTTATATGTTCCTGAAGATACATTTTAAAAACAAAGTTTTGTTTGATTTGAGAGGATGGTGAAATCTGTGACGGGTGAAACTTGTTTTTTCCTATGTTAGTAAGCTCTTGAAACTTGGCATATTCTGGTGAAAATCGGTTTTGATTTATCAGCCCTTGAGAATTTCATTCTATAGATATGGAGTCAACTTTTTCATGAAACTTGTTGCAAAGGTGATACAATAGGCAGCGAAGGCAAGCTAGATTGTGCATGATATTACATAACTGGATTAACTATTCATCCTTTAGTTCCCTGATCTAAAACAATTTCCAGGCATTTTGGTGAAATGAACAATAAATGGGGTCATCAGCCTACTGTTCCATTATCCCTACCAAAATACCTACTTTGCTTAATACTGTATTTGGGGCATGTCCATAGGAGTTGAGGGAAGATGGGAGGGAGGGGCCTCAAAAGACCACTAATGGGCTCACAGAAGACTTATAAATTATGATTGCTAGGGTCTTCAGTAGCAAAGGGTGGGTTTGTAGGGGTGTGAACTTAAAAAAAACAAAAACAAACCCCAAACCATACCCAGACAATGTTAAGGGTTTTGCTTCCCCATTGTTTAGGTTCAGAAGGGACTTTTGGATGAGACCAAGAGCAGATATCTCTTCACTCCCCTTTGTCTCAGTGCACATGTTCATATGCTGACTCTTTGGTTTCAGGTTTGCTGTTGTGGTTATTCTAGTAGACACTTTTGCAGGGCCTTGGGAAATATGTAGGCGTGTGCATCACCAGAACAGTCCCTGGGTGCTGCTCTTATGCTAGCATGTGATTGGCAGTGGTGCTGTCTATCCATAGTTTAATCCTATGAACGTAAAGTTGAATATTAGACATTTCTTTTTCAGCTGTAGTAATAAATGTTAATTTTTACAATACTAGGGCCAGTGTCATAAAATGAAAATGAGATTTTCAAATTGATGGTGCCCCTTTGAAGTAGTAAGTTCCCATTTTTAACATGAAGAAATTGGTCCAATAAAAGATACTACCTCACCTACCTTGTCTCATGTTTTAACAACTAACCTTTCAATGTACAGTAAAAGGTGACATCAAGAGTTAAGAGTTGAGGGGAACAGTGGAAGCAGTGCATTTAAAAAAAAACCCAAAAACCTTTTATTGATTTTTTTTTTCATGTCACAAATCTCTCGTAACTTTTATTTGATTGAACTATGTAAATATCTTAAAGTTCCACAAATTCTGAAATACAGATTAGATCTAAACTAATTCTCAAAGACTTCAGAAATAATAGAAACACTTCAGTGATGTAAGGTCAGAAGGCGGATTATTTTCCCCCAGTATCAAGAGATTCACATTTGTCTGACCCATTTAGTGTTTTTTTAGAGAAAAGAAATCTGAAAATTCCATGAGAATGTTAAATTTCATGGAGAACTACTTGGAATCAAAAAGTTATCAGCAGTCCTGTTGTCTTGCTTTACTGACTTCGAACCATTTTTCATTCAATTTCTTTAATTCCTGTATATGCACAGAAGGCCCAAACCTCAAAGTGTGAGACTGCCATAAAACACCAAATATTTTAGAAAACTTGCTTTAAAAAACACATAATTAACCCAAAAAAGCAAAATCTCTAATCAGTTACAGTAAAGGATTACAGGCCAGAGAACTTAGACCAGTAGTTCTCAAACTTTTGTACTGGTGACCCCTTTCACATAGCAAGCCTCTGAGTGCGACCCCCCCCCCTTATAAATTAAAAACCCTTTTTTATATATTTAACCCCATCACAAATGCTGGCTGCAAAGCGAGGTTTGGGGTGGAGGCTGACAGCTCGTGACCCCCCCAGTTTGAGAACCCCGGACTTACTCTTCTGACCAAAACTGCTTTTCACCTGAAACGAGAACTCATCTCCTCCCATCCTGAAAACAAAGGACTCATGACCTAATTTTAATTAGGTCATTCATTCGATCAGGAACTATATATTACCACTCCTCTCTCATGGGGATGCAAGCCCATTACACAGCAGTCTACTGGCATCCTAATTGCTGGCAGATCTCCATCTCAGGAGGGGCAAGTGTGTGGGGAACATCCTGAAAAGAGAGAGTTTTGGTAACCATGTATGCAACTAACACTTACGTAAAATGCACATAATGCACAAACTGGCCAACAATAGCTTGATCATTTTTAAACCTGCTACAGACACATAACAGCTTTCCTATATTACTGTTGCTATTCATTTTTTATTTGGATTGCACTATCACTGAAGGCTCCAGTCAGACTCTGCCCTTCTGGACTAAGAATGCAAACAAAATTATCTCCACTCCCCCCGCCAACATTTATTTAAATAAAAAAGCTGTTTCTGGGCACTTACCTTTCCTTCCCATTCCACAGGATGACAAGAGAAGCAGCCACCCCTTCCTCCTCCGAGGAAAGGGAATTGCCTGCCTCCTTTCCACCCTCTTACCCCTTTAAAAAAAATTCACATTAAGGGAATACTATTGCTTGTGCTAGTCTTCAGTGGAACAGCTATCAAGTAACTGCCTGCTGGTCCCTGATTCTCTGCTTCAGCTCTGATGCAGGCTATAGGGCCCTGGGACTACTTTAACTTGCATCAGCTGGCTATAGTTCCCTAGGATGCTAAGCTCAGTGCATTCCCCTTCTCTAGCCTCCCTGCCAAGGGTTGTGGAGAGGGGAGCATTCAGACAATTCTACCAGTTCTGCACCCGTTGGGCACTACCGTACACCCAGGGAATCCCCAGCAGGGACTTGCAGGTGGCTTCCACGTCTCTTCTGCTTCCTGGGTGGTGCAAAGAGCAGAATTGGGCAGAAAATCTCCTAGGATCATTAGGGTGGTTGGGTGAGGGGGAGGTTCAGTGATTGACTCATAGCACAATCTTCAGCTGTGAATTGCAGCTAAGATCTTTGAGTAAGAGTTCCTCTATTCACCATAATATTGGAATTTGACTTCAGGTAAATGGATGGGGAATCCTTGCTATCAACAGACAGATGGGGATCTGGGTTCTTCTGATACTGACTTGCTGCAAGTTGGAGGACACTTATTGTATAATTAATAGGTGTGTAGAGAGGTATAAATGTCTTAAATTCTGTAAATAAAAAAGATGAATGTCAATGACAGTTGGGAGTAGAATTTGGGAGTTTCTGGTCCCCCAGTGCGGGGAGAGGGGGGCGGCATATGCTCAACTCTAGACTGTGCTGTGACTGAGAAGGAAGGTAAAAACGTCCTTTCCCTTTTCCATTTTAATTGAAGTCTTGCAAAATTGATAATGAAGTATTTGAGATTTGCCTCTTAAGCTCTGAACTCTACTGTCTTCAATGATACTGATCATTTTCTCCTCTGCTGTTTCTCCTTTGGTTTTTACAATTCTGTAATCTTGTTCTGATAAGTTATCCACTGCTTCAGTGATTCCTTATCCTTGCCATGCCCCCTGTATGTTTGCCCTCAGGGTTCTGTTCCCTCCTTCATCTGCTCCATTATTTCAATTGTTCCTAAATGGATGTTTCCCAAATCAATATCTCTGCCCTGTCTTGCATCTGTCTCTTCGGTATTTCGTATACACTCCTGATTCTATCTTGCTGTCTCAAAACTTCCTAATCTGTCTTCACTGTCCCTTCTCTATTAGATCAGTTTCTTCATTAGCTGCTTCTTTTACCACCTTCTCAGTCTTCATTTTCAAGGTCCTGTAAATTTTTTTCCTTCAGCTCTCAGTCCTCTGTTGCTTTCTGCTCCTTTTGTCCATGTCACATTCTTCATGCCCTTCTGTCATGCTGCCTGCCTCTACTTACCTGCCAAGCACCCTCTCCTCTTTCATATGCACCTCTTCAGTAATCCTTCCTGCTGTATCTTTTCCATCCTCTCCATTATTTGAACTGTTGTGTTCTTTTTTTTCTTGACTTTTAAATTGTAAATTCTTCATGGCAGGCAATACATCTTGCTCTCTAAAAGCATTGTCTAAACTTACAGCACCTGATAAAAATCACATGAAAGGATATTCACTTCACACGCCATTTTCATAGAACACTGTTCTGTGCAACTTGGTAAATTGAGTAATAAATCTGCCTTTTAAAAGGTTTTAGCTTGTGTTGGATTTGAACAAATCCTTTACTTGTTAATGACTTATAAAGACCAGATTTTTTTCTTAAATGTATATAGAGATTAGGTACTTGAGACATAGCAGATGTCCGAGAGTAATGAACTAGGTCAGTGGCCTGATTAGGGACCTATTAGTAATCATTTATACTTTCACTAGACATCTTTATGAATTTTTACAGTGCTTGTACTTAATATATGACCCTATAAAGTAGCTGATATATGATAACATACCTCATCCATGTTTAAACCAAAATAGTTACTTTTTTTTTTCTATAGACAGAAATCGCCAAGAGATTGAATACTATTTGTGCACAAGTCATCCCGTTTTTGTCTCAGGAAGTAAGTAAAACTGTTCAGCTGTTAAAGTGCAATTATGTTGCTTCTCTGTTTGCAAATTAGCTAGTTTTAAGATGTTAATTTTATCACAATGCTCAAGTGTGAGGAACATCTGTTATAGCTGAAGTGTGCAAACCCCCCCTTACTAATTTGGTCTAACATCTGAGTTTAAACTGAAAAACTGGTGACAATAGCTCAACCTCAAATTAATTCTCTTCAGGAAAAACTATAAAATAACAAAACAATTTTTTGTTTTCATTTTTAATGACAATGCTAAGTTCTACTTAATAGTCAAGTGTTAAGTTCTGTGTAAATAAGAATGTTGGCCTTCAATACAAAAATATTCAGATATTATTTTTGGGTAGGTAACACACAGTTGGTAACTCAAATACAAAATGTTGTTCAAGGGTATAAAACATTGCTTGACTACAACTGTAGCATATTAAAGACTACTTCTGTTCAGTTTTGGAATCTGCTTTGGATTAGACTAGGTGATGCTCTTGTTAGATTAAATGTAGGAAGCTGCCTCGTCTTTTTGTTGATACCTCCACTGTGTTCATTATATTGGATGCAGGAGTTATAAATGACTTATAAAACAGACACTAGTTTAAAGTTGTCAGAACCTTCTCATCTCAGTTGGAAACTAATGATTTAGTTCCTAGAAGATATTCTCTTCAAAAGTTTTCAACGTTTGTTACCTTTATGACTTTTGCCTCACTCTTAAACAATGAGTAACAAATGGCATAAGATGACGTATAATAGATAACCTGGGCTTCTGTCTTATTGTGCAAATTTCTGTACAAAAACTTTCTGTGCATACTGCAAATGTTTCTGGTCTCGATTTTTATGGGGTGGTAAGAGGAGAAGCTGGTATAGCTGTTCAACAGCTTGATAACACAAATTTTAATTTTTTTTTTTTTTTTAAATAGCATCAGCAGCAAGTCGCCCAAGCAGTAGAACGTGCCAAACAAGTGACCATGGCTGAACTAAATGCCATCATCGGGGTACGTGGCCTTCCAGGTCTACCTCCTACAGTGTGTATAACCAGCTTTCATTTCTTATTGCTTTGGTCGATTTAAAATAAACTTGAGAATTTTTTGATATCTAATTCTGTTTTGATACCTAATATTGTTGCTCAAACTTATTTGACTTGGCTCACTCAGATTTTAGAGGAGGTAGAATTAACAGCAGCTTATTTTGTAACAGAATGGCTTTTCATTCCCTGCACCCATATATTATATCAAAACCTTTGTTGCAAGAAAGACCAGGGAGTTTGGGAAAGATTTATTATCTATTGATCGTGGGTATTGTATGCTACTTGATCTAAGTTACCTTTGTTTTGCCTCCTGCTTTTTGTGACATTTGAGTTTTTGGAACCTGTACAACTATTCAGTCTTCTTCCTTTTCCTTTCTTCTGCATCTTTCATGAATTTTAAAGTAGCAGGCTAATGAAAAGAAACTTCTCTTGCTTTTGAAGTAGTATTAATTGTCTGACATAATGTTCTAATAGCCTTTCACCAAGTTTGTGCTTCTAACTATGCTGAAATAAGTTAATACTACTTGCTTGTGACTGGTTGTCAATCACAAGTCATTTGTTTTGCATTAATGAAGTCTCTGAACCGTACATTCCTTCCACTGCATGAGTTCATTTTCCCCATCACTAAGTCTAGAATATATCTCATGTTTTCTGCCCTTCCAGACTAAGTGAAAGAAGTAGCGGAAACAAGAAGCCGTCCTTTCTGATTTTATTCATATGTGAGCGCCTTGAGCGGATTCAAATTACTCATTTATCAATTTATGTTAATTGCTTGTGAGAAGATGCCCTGCTGGTCTTTATAGTTCCCTCAGACACTTTGTAATGATAATTAGACATGCTGCTGTACGGATTAACAGTGCCATAGTCCAATGACGTCTACAGACAATGGAACCAGTTAATCCATCTGTGCTTAAAATTACATCCCAACTGGAGATGGGGGGGGGGGGGAGACCCATAAGAGCGAGGGAGGATTAAAAGAATGAGCCTCAGCTTGAAAACTCTCCTTTCATCAGTTTCTCAATTGCAGATCTGCAGTCGGTTTGCCTGTGGTAAGCTATTGGCAGTCAATTAGGTGAAATAAACTGGGAGGGTGACCTTCATTTCCTTTTAATAGCTTTTTTGCTCCCTCAAATGGGGAGGTTCAGTGGATTTTCAGCTTAAATTTTATTCAAGCTGCTTTATTACACTTGACAGATTAGTGTTGCATAAACATACCCCCCCTTCAAATTGGAGCCCTGTTTTTTTCCTTATTTTCAAATTTTGACTGTTACTGAGTTAATTCACTAATCATGTTTAATAAAAGTTACATCTGCATTTTTCTGCAGTCTTCTCTGTGCTTTGCTTGCGTAATGAATTGCCTTATTTTGAAGATCAAATCAAATATACATGCAAGAATACTGTATGAATAATATTTGATTAGCAAAGATTAATAGATCTGTGTTTTCTTGCATGTGTTAAAAGTGTACAATTTCACTGAGCGCAGATCCTGAATAAAAAGTCCTTTCATAGTGGACTAAACTTGTAGGACACTTTTGCAGAGTGTTTTTTGTTTTTTTTAAAAAAGTGCATTAAAACGTCTTTGTCATTAGACTAAGAAATTGTCCTGACAGCGAGGACTTACTGTATAGCAAAACTCCTCTTACCAAACTCGCTATGATAGTGTTGTCCCAAGTGGCATTTGCTGAATGTGTTCTGTTCAGTTCTGTGCTCTTAGGTCTAGAACTACAGTGTACAATTAAGACTTTTTATGGGCAGGGTTTTTTGGAGGTAGGGAGAGGTATGTTAATCTGATTAATAGAAACCTCAGAATTTTTTAATTTTAAACTACCAATGATCCTTCAGTATAAGCATTTCCATTTGTTTTATGAACAAATACTCAGCAATGCTGTCATAGTTCAGATGTTGTGAATGAGGGAATAAACACGTAGTTAGTACAAATGTATTTTAATTTTCAATGTAGATCTGTGTATTATGCATACCAGAAATCAGATGCATGTCAGTGATCTTTTACAGTTTTAGGTGATCGATAATTATCCTGTGCTGCACAATAAGTTTCATGCTCTGACATATGCTTGATTTTGTTTGAAAGGGATTGTGTGCATCCTGGAAAATCAGAGTAGCATAAAATTGGGTTGACAATTCAGTGGACCTTTGCTCTCCTTCATTGAACATTCAGTGTGTCAACCTGTCTCCCCAGAGGGGAGGAGGCATCAGGAGGCTGGCTTTTCCTACAATCAGCAGCTGCACTGAAAGTAAACGCAGACCAGTTTGATAGCAGCTGTCAGTATTGTTCAGGGACCCGACTTAGTGTAAAGAACAATAGAGGGGCCATGCTCTTAAACTGCGGTGTCTTTCAGGCTAAGAAAAGAAATAGTAGTTTAAGGGTTTAGACATCTATTATGAGTGTGAAAGATCATGAAAGACTTCTTTAAAATGCAAATAGGCCACAGCATTCTCTAACAAGTAGCCTATGGCATCATAGTGCTAAAGATATTTCTGTATCATAAATGTTGGGGTTGGGAAGAAAGTTAAGCATTTTCTTAGCAGATGTTCAGTTAGGTGTTCTCCCTGACTAGGTAAAATCTGTATTCTTGGCATTTGTCTGAGCACTGATTTTCTTTCCTTTTTCAAAAAAGGATTGTGATTCTGTGACATGGTATAATGATTCAAAATAACTGTTTGCAAATTCAGTCTTGCCTCATTAATTTGTTATTAAAGAGTCAAGACTGAGTTTGTTTTTCCATTGGGCGCACATACTGGGTTGGGGGAGAAGCAAAAACCAAACTTTATAATTTAGTGAAAACGGAGGGCTGGTGGACACTAAAAAATTAGATTGACCCAGCTATGTCGCTTGGAGGTGTGCAAATCCACACCATTTAGCAACACAGTTAAACCGACTTAAGTCCCTTTGTAGACAGCACTTGGTCGACAGAAGAATTCTTTCATTAACCTAGCTACCACCTTGCTGGGAGAAACCCCCCCCCATCAGCCCAAATAGTGTCTTCACTGAAGCACCACAGTTGTGACACTGTAGTATTTTAAGTGTAGATAAGCCTTAAGACTTGTTTCATGATAGGCCACTTTTAAAATACAAACACACTACTACTTTAGTTACTTGGGAAAATTGAATTTAGAGCAGTACTGCAAGATATTGTGGGGGAAGGAGGGGAATTATCTACCTAATGTAAAGGCAATTTTAGTCAATGTATAAAAAGAAAAAGTATATTTAGATTGGAGGAATAAGGAATAATGAGTGCGTTGTTGCATTCAGAAACTTTAATGAGTAAAAATGAAATAATTCAGGTAGTGTTAACTTCTTTAATTAGATGTTGGAAGATCAGTTGTGAGATGTGTTTGTGCATATACTCATCCACAGCCCCTTACTAATGGTTACTGAAATGTGTTGTTGGGATTGTCTAATTATTCATGTCAAGCCACTACATGTGTGTGTTTGGCGGAGCTAAGTATTTTACTTTTCAGCCATTGTACATGTCTGTACGTGTTCAGCCATTGTACATGTCTGTAATTTTTTGAATTACACCAGTCAGCGTTCATTGTACTACTATTTTTCACTAAAGTTGATTGAGTGAACTAGTAGATTTGCTAGTACTTAAATGAAAAGTTTTGATTGTAAAGGATCAGTGCACCTGTTAACTCCTTGGCACCACTGATTTCAGAGGTTTGCCTGAAGTCTATGTTTGGGGGTTGGGGAGAATCCTGATCATGGCATGAAAGGATTAAGTGGATTATCATGGTAGAACTTGAAGGGATTTTTTTTTTAGATATAATTAAGCAGCAAGATGGAAAATCAGATGCCTATCAGCTCACACCAGGAAGAGCTAAGGGACAGTTATAATTAGTCTATCACAACGTCAGCAATAATGTAATTTTACAAGACTTAAATACGGGCAACATTAATAAAATCCAGACATTTATATAAGTGTACATTCTTAATTTAGAACTACAGATCTATAAATTGGAAAGGTAGAGAATGTAGCATACAGATGTGAATACTTAGTTTGACATTAGTTGCTAATGATTCTGTAAAATGTATCTTTTTGGATTGACAATACTTTTCAAGACAGATTGAGTTGTAGACCTCCAAAAGAGCTCTCCACTGTTGCATGAGGTGATTGGCTAAAGGATTAGCAAACTGCTGAATTATTTTTCTCTCCTTGGCTGTGGTTGCCAGCTATCTCTGGGATGGTAGTGTGTGAAGCTTAAGAGGATGAGGTTAACCTCTTGAGGGTTTATTCTTATGAGTGTGTAGTTAATCCTTGGAAAGCCTATAAATAACTAGGCTGTATGTTTTTTGTTATAAAACAGAAATACAGACTAGAGCAGAAATGAATGCGAAATTCTGTGCAGGGGAAGAGCTAAGCAGCTGTAGCATTACTTTAGACCCTTCTCAACAGTGATCTGTATTTTGTGCCATTTGTGGGGGGTTTTAGAGCAATGACTTATTAGCTTTCTGTAAAAAGAAGCTGAGTGCAAGATACTTATGCATCTTTTGGTACACTTCATAGTGTACCAGCCTATAAGAAACAAGCTAAAACTTTGCTGTTCAGATATTTATAGTTTTTATGTATGTACAAAAGTGTGTACACAAACTTGCTGCTGTACCTTAAATTACATGGGATTTCTTACTGTGTATTTACATTAGATACAACCCAAGTAATCTGTTTCCTTTTAGTTATCACTGCTGAGGCAGGATTCATCATTTCGAGAACAAGTGACTTGCTTAATGTTGGGGATTAAGTAGATACCTTGACTTTCAGCTCTTATTTTATAACCTGGTTTCTCCCCCACCCCCCACATCCATCATAAAAAAAGCAAAAAAGGACACAATACTTACATCACTTTAGACTGGTGCATAATTGAGCTAATCATCTCTGCATCTCAAAACAGTATGGACATGCTTGCATTGGTTATGTTTTAGAGGTGTAATGACTGAACCTGCAAATAAATGTAGATGGAGATGGGCAGAATTACAAAGATTATGTGTTTGACCTAACAAAAATTTATTCTTTGCTTTTAGTTGAAGAATTTTGAGAGCAGTACACGTGCTGACAAATTTATTCTAGTAATATTCATTAGACTTGTGAATTTCCAGAACAAATTGCACATATTTGTCTAAAATAGAAAAGCATGCTTTAAGTGTTTTTAAAGGCTGCTCCTCTGTCCCCTAAACCACTTCCAAAGTGGATTAGGCAACTGGTTTCAGATGCCCAGCCTGTAGGCTCACTCCAGATGTAACAATCTAGTTCCATGATGGAGTAAGATATTACAGAATATACCTGCTTGATTAGTTTCTAGACCTTTATGGTTAGGAACACTCTTTGAATGTCAACCAGTGTAGTATTGTCTTCAATGTTCAGGGACACTCTTGGCAAATAAGCCAAGTGTGCTTTCCTTTATTGTGCTTTACCCTCTCCCCTTTGTACTGTTCTCCTTGGTCCAATAGTCCAGGCTGCATCCTAACTTTTTTCACTTTTCACAAATTAACTCAGGTAGGGAGAAACTTACCAACAATTGGGTTATGATATTATTGAACTTAGAGATACAACTAATTTGACAGCTTCATGGACAAACACTCCAGCCTCATGGATGCTGTGCTTATATAGCTCAAAAAAGAGCACATCACAATGGTTGGGAAAACGTATTCTTCTCTGCTGACGGCCTCTCGTTGGCATAACCCAGGATGGAAGTGTATGGTATCTAAAAGATAGATTTGAGGGACGTTTGGCGTCTGCTGTCATTGGAAAGCCTGGGATAACATTGTCCTTAATGTGGGCCTTTTTGCACACTTATACTAGTACTGGGATTTGTTTTGGTATACAATGTACTTTACAAAGTTCTTTATGCTAATCAAGAACGTACTCCAGGGCACCACAGGACACTCTTCCCGCTAGACTACCTTCAGAACTCTAGGTCTCTAGCTGAAACATTTTCCTATAAGTGTGGCTGTGGAAGTACAGATAAGGGGCAATAGCGCTTAGGCCCTCTGTATCTTACAAGGTGGCTACTGGCTTTAACTTTCCTGACTGCTAATATACTTTTGAGTGAGCAACTAGAGCAACAGTATGATTTCTTTTTGACTGTGCTTCCGAAAGGGTAAGCAGCTGTATACAACACCAGGTGGAGACCCAAAGTGGCCTGTAAGATTAGCTCCAAAATCAGTGGATTTAACCTTGAGGCGACAAAGATGTATGTATCCTTGAAGAGTGATGACCATTTTTGAGCTAGCAGGAACTGAAAAAGGTGTTTCTGGCCCCTGCTGCTTTTGTTGTCATTCAGGAATATTGAGGAGTCCAAGAAAACCCTGAGATTTTCTTAGCTATCATGAGTTTCCAAAGCTGTGGGTTTTTTAAAATTGGGTGCTTATATTTAAACAAGGCAACACTAGCACACATGAGGATGAAGAGGCAGTGAAGCTGAGTGTAGCAATAAATGTTTCCAGACTTTCTATTTTGGCTGAATTTGGAAAGTCTCTTTCTCGCAAAAACAGGTATTTCAAGGCTTTAAACGGTATCTGTGCTTCCCAAGCATTCTTCAGGAAATCTCCCACCTTTTCAGTACCCCTGGAACAGCTCCAGTGGTAGTAACAATGGAAATATTGCGGGAAGGGCATAGGTGCCTTACCATTGTGTTGTATGGACATGCTTAGAACTAGTGGCTGTGACATGGTGGTAGAAATACTAGTCTTTTCTGTGCTAGTACTAGAATCCTGCCACCATCGATGGAGCTGCTCTAGTAGTGGTGCAGAGTCAGAGACTTCCTGAAAAATGATTACATAGACAAGCAAGGAATCACAGGTGTTAGAACACTTTCAGAACCACCCCCCATTATTCTCCATAGGATTCTCCATTCATCCGTGGCAGAATCCTGGAGGGCCAAAAGTCCTTTAAGCTCCATGCTCACCAAGATTGATGTAGAGATGGAAGTGGGAAGTATGACTATAAAGTTGGGGGTGTTTTCACTCCGTTATCTATCTCAGTGCAGCTTTGATGTATGAGAACACGCTTCTTCCTTCCCTTTCAAATTCAGCACCAATTGCTAACAGGAGGGTGTGCAGAAAAGTTCAGCTTTCCTTAGTTAGGACCCTGTTCATTCTGGGGCCAGTTCAGGATGTGAGACACAGTGACATAGCCTTTTTCCTTAGCCTTCCGTATGATAAGAGACATTAATGGCTGTTGGAAGAAACATATGCCTGAGACGGTTTACGTTTTGCAACGTGTACTCTGTTCTTATGACCTGAGAGAGGTTATGAGTTACAGGAATGAGGGTGGGAATTGGGGTAAAGTTAGATAAAACGCGTATATCCACACAGAAACTAAGCTCAGTTTGTTCTCTAGGAAAGTGCCACTACTTCTTCCAAACTCCATGTAGGTGTGCCTGTTTTAATTAGCAATTTACAAATGTATTTACGAAGAGTATGACTTTCTGCTCAGAGTGCACGCTGCACATCTTTGACCTCGCATTCTCTAATGGAAACACACAGCAGCATGTACATAAAACACAAAAACCAAACACAGCATTGCAATACACATGCACTTCCTCCCTGAGGGAAAGGATGTGAGAATGAATGCCATGTAACAGATATTAACTATGTCACTTAATACGCTACTGGAAGGTGCTCAGACACTATCCTGATGAGGGCAGTATAAGAAGTTGGAATTAAATATTTCATATGCTCATATACGTTCATAGCTGTTGTCATCTGTCGTCGTCCCTCTCCCCCCCCCCCCCCCCTCCGGTTTTAATTAGATGTTCTTATTATTGGGGGAAAACCATCTGGATACAATATTTTTGCTCATAGTCCAGATTTCTAGGGTTGCAGTAGAGGTGGGATAGAACTTCAACTAGCACAAAAGAAGGTGGCAGAAAGACTTGTGGCTGTGGGGAAGGCAGCTTTAGTTTTTGAGGTTAAATCTGGCAATAGCAGTACTTATATCTCTCCTACTCATCTTGAGTTTCACCAAGGTAGTCTGAGCTTACCGCTCTGTACATAATAGGCATTAAGAATATGGTTCAGGCTTCTGCTTGGGTGGTGAGACTGTCTGCACTAGCCTTGCTCTTTGGTAGGTGCTGTGTTGATCTCTGGCTTGGAGATAGCCCTGCAAATTCTACTTGCACCAGGGCCTAACTGCAGTACGACAAATCCCAATTTAAAAGTCTGCATCTACCCCATGTCCAGGCTGCTGAGCATACTTCACCTTTTGAGTCTGTAACCTGGTCTCAGCCCAGTCAGGTAACCTCTGAGTGCTTGTTCATTTCTAAGTCCCTGGCTGCTGGTTTTTCCTCTCTACACCTTGACTCTAGCCTGCTGCTCAGAGCAGGGACAGAGAAGCTACATCTGCCCATAATGAGACTAGTAGGATCTGTAATTTATGGCATTTTTAGTGGTGGGCTGGGGATCACCCTATAGGAAGAGCTGAATATGTACTACCCATAACCATTTTCAGAGCTTAGTGCAAAATGCATGTTTTTGAAAAAACATACAATCCTAGGAAGTACGAGGAGTGTATAAAGATATAGGAATGGCACGTATACTCTATACTGTGCTGTCTTTATATAATGTGTGACTATATTCATGCACTGTGCATATGTGACAAGGTGGAGCTCTCCCAAGATGGTAGTCCCCCCTCACTTGCTCTACCTCAACTCCTTTATGCAGCATAGATAAGGAATGTATACAGCATCAGTCACCTTAATATCTAGGCACTACACATGAAAAATAAGGGACACAAGACATAGATCTTCTGGGGCTCAGCCACTTACCTAGAAACTAAATATGCTTCCGTTACAAGTGACTGAGCCCCAGAAGGTGAAAGCAGAAACTGCTTTTTCTACATCTCATGCCCTTTATTTTTTCTGTCCATTGGCAAGATCTTAAGGTGATGGATGCTTTGTACATATCTTATATCAAATTGCATAGAGAAGCTGAGGAGGAGAAAGTGAGAAGAGACTTCTGCTGGGGAGCTCTCCACCTTGTTATGTATGCACAAGTGAGAGAGACTACTAGTTTGGGAGTGCTTCCCTTAGTACTGCAGTAACTGAGGAGGGGTGGAACTGCTGCTTCTGTCTCTGCTTGACAGGGAGACAGAACAAAGAACTTACTAGACAATTGCATGGAATACCTCAATTTTTTTCCATTGTCAGGAACTGGGAAAAGAGGGGAGTAATGGAAGTCAGGCTGCGGGGGAGAGAAGGTTGAAGAGGAACGTGGGATGTGGGGCAGGAAAAGGATGACAGAAAAGCCCGAAGCTATCAAAGTGAACACGTAGTTCACAGCAAGATGGGGTGTAAACCTGCCCCTCAGTAGCGTGCTGTGCAGTAAGTGTTCGCTTAGAGAAGTCCTTAGAAACTTAATGTAATCACTGTGTAGGGAGGAGAATGGGCTCCTGGCAAAGATTGCTAGCCTTGGGAACCCTGGATTAAATTCCCTACTCCACTACAGGCTTCCTGTGTGACCTTGAGCAAGTCACTTTAGGACCAGATCCACAAATCTACTTGGCTGTTCCTCCGCTCAACACCTAACCAATAGGTGCCCTCTGCCACAAGCTGTGTGCTCACATTCCCTAAACAGTGCATGAGGAGAGAGAAAGAGATCCTCAGAAGTCAGCTGATGGGAAGCCACCTAAACTAGTCAGCAGTGAAATGCTGGGGAAGGAGGGATTGGTTTGTGCGCCTGGCTGACAGGCTGGAGATAAATGTTTCCCTGTGCTTAGGATGAGTCATGAACCCTGTCCAGCAGTTAGGTGCCTGACCCAGGTCAACTGTTTAGATAGCCCGTATGCTAGCAGCCAAAATCATTTGCACAAAATAGACACATTTAACAGCTTTTACAATAAGGGAGTCCCCACAATAGCTAGTAGGCCAGGGGTTAGGACACTGACTGCACATGTGGGAGACCCAGGCCTGATTTAGAGCAGGGACTTGAACCCAGGTCTCCCACATCCTGGGTGAGTGTCCTAATCCCCAGGAGAGAGATGGGAAGACACGCACACAAACATCCTACCTTGTCCCCAGGTGTCTTGTGCTGGCTGTACTATACTGGCCCCCTTCTGCAATCAATGGCCTGCATCTGGCCTTACTTCTGCAGGGTCTGATGGTTCCTAGCCATACTCAGAGCATGCCTACAGTACTGGGTTATTCTAAAGAGAGAGGTACTTCCTCTGCAAAGCTTCAGGGCCTCTGTAGCTTTGATTTAAGGTATTGCTCCAAATAGCTTGTTAGTTCTGGGATGGTGTCAGGGCTTAGGTGGCTTTGCAAATGGCAACGGGTGGAAACTTTGGGGACTTAGGTGCCTACAGCATTAGGTGGCAGCTCAGTGATGGCTTTGAAAATGTCAGTGTCTAAGGATCTTTGTCGGTCTTGGCCCGGGTCTTGCCTTACCTTGGCTTCCCATCTGTAAAACAGGGGTAACAGTACTTCCCTACCTCACAGGGTGTAGTGAGGATAAATACATAAGAGTGTGAGGTGCTGAGATACGACTGTGGTGGGAGCCAAATAAGTATGTAAGATATAGACATAGGAACCCCAGGCTAGGTCAGTCTGTATGGGGTAAGTACAATCATATGCTAATGTGACACACCTCTGCAGACTTAAGATGTTTGAGGTGGTAACCATAAGAGAAATATTAGTGGTTTGAATCATTAGAACCTCTGTTTAATAGATATGAATAATCTAGACTTAAAGAGCATCTTTCAAAGTAAAGGATTCTAAATCTTATTACAAACTTGGAGTCTTGCTCTGCAACCTTTAGTAATGTGGCCCACTGAAGTTACACTCTGTTAAATTTGGTGGAATGTGGCCCTTGATTTTTTATATATATACATACAGAGATCCATTTTATCCTCCACAGAATTGCAAGTGCCTCAGAATTTGAAACATAACCTCTGTTTTAGTAGCATACAATGTACTACACAGCAGTTGAAGAATGCAAGAACATTGGAAATGTAAAACTACAGGAGAATTTAAGTAGGCCGTGGGTATTTAGACACTTAAGAAATCACACTATATAGATGTATAAAAAGAGCTTACAATCTAAATAAAGTAGATGAGTTAAAGAAAGGAAGAAGTATCACCATTTTGCAGATGGGGAACTGATGCACAGAGATTAAGCCTGCTCAGCAGATCACAGGAAACGCCTGACAGAGCTAGGAATTGGACCTAGATTTACTCGGTCGCAGTCCCATGCTTTAAACAAAACTATTTTCTTAATGACTAGAGTTGTACTTTGACAACACCCTTACTCCAAACCAGAGGACCAGTGAAATATTGCCCCCTGATAGTATAACTGAGTTTTTTAATACTTGGTCTTTTGGGCTTTGAGGGTGAGGGGAAATTGGGACAGAAATTTTGAGGAAATAAACGCTGCTTGAATCAGCTTTCAAATGATAAACTGAATTGTTCTTTTGCCAATATTAAAAGGATTTGGGGAGGCAGGGAAAGGTGGTTGTAACAAAGCAGTTCTGGTCGAATTAGAGATTATTTTTAAATCAATACTCTGCTTAAGTACCACAACACAATTGCTTGTGCATGCATCATTGCAATCCCCACCCCCCAAAACTGGACACTGCTCTTGCTCTGCAAGTAATAATAGTAATTGGTGGTAAGGCAGACCTGTTACTCATCCTTCTGAGCACATTTCTTATGGTAGGTGTCTGGGTTTTAATTAAGTGCTAATGAGCATGCCTAGCAGACCTTGATACTCTACCAACTTCTTCAGTTTTATGGCTCACTATTGCTAAACTCTTAAAAAGAGACAGAGCAGGCATTAGTGTCTTTGAAGTGACAGGTGGTTATACGTATAATATAATTGTTACCATCCTCTAAAGTGGTGAATGCGTATTTTGTAAATATGTCCTCTGATTGTTGCTGTTATCTATTCTGCTCCCTCTTTTCATTTTCCCCATTTGCAGACAGCACAGGCTGTCTGTTTGGAGTGGGTGCTGGGGAAAAGGACTAATATCTTAGGCTTAGTCTACACTGGCACTTTGTCGGAAAAACTTTTGTCATTCAGGGCTGTTAAAAAAAAAAAAAAAAAAAAAAAAAAAAAACACGTCCCGAACGATAAAAGTTTTACCGACAAAAAGCGCCGGTGTGAACAGTGCTTTGTTGGCAGAAGCGACAAACAGCCGCTACACCGCTCTGCTTTTAATGGCATGGCTGGAGCAGCACAGCTGTCAGTAAAAGATGCGTAGTGGAGCCATACCTTTAGTAACCGAGTTTTTCTAAAGGACACAGAACATGAGTTCTTTGGGGCTTGGATTGTCTTCATCTGTGTTTCATATAGCACTCTCAGTGCTATGCATGGCTGGAATATAAAGTAAGTTGTTTTAAATTGAAGCTAGATTCAAATCATACACATTCAAGTGCAACAGCTCCAGTGGTGCAAGAGACCAAATTTAGTCCCTTATTTTATAGCAATTATCAATTTATAATCATTCTGCAGATCGTTATATAATGGAGAGTCCTTACAAATAGGCCAAGGTCTGTCCCTCTCTTAGTTGCTGACACAGCACGGACCAAGATCAGTTCTGTAAAGGATCATGTAGGATTCTTCCGCAGTTCTACCGGAGAAAGCGTTTTCCCCATGGCTGCTGCTTTGATGTTTTGGTGAAAACTTCAGAGTACAGCAGGTGAAATGAGTGATTGCAGTCTTAGCCCTGGTCTACACTAGGGGGCAGAGATCAATCTAAGTTACGCAACTTCAGCTACGTGAATAACATAGCTGAAGTCTATGTACTTAGATCAACTTATCATGGTGTCTTCACCGCGGTGAGTCGACCGCTGCCGCTCCCACGTCGACTCAGTCTGCACCTCTTGTGGAGCTGGCTTACAGGAGTTGACGGGAGAGCGCTCAGGGGTCGATTTATCGTGTCTAGACTAGAAGCAACAAATTGATCCCCGCTGGATCGATCACTGCCCACTGCTCCAGCAGGTAGTGTAGACATACCCTAATTAAGGAAGAATACCCTACTCTTTGATTTCCCAACAAAATGCATGCCTGGCACCACTATGAATGGATGCAGGAACAGATGGCGGATACCAAACAAATTCAGTTTTAATATTGATATACTCAAATGCTTTCACCAAACCTTTACAGCTACTGAACTTAGCTAAAAGGAGAGTGAGGTATAATAGCTGCCCCAAGGGAGGGAGGGAAAAAAAAGCTAGTTTAACCCAAGCACTTCAGGTGATGTACACTAGAGAATGCAGGTATCTACAACAGACCTGGAATGCTCATAACATTCCAAGTATTGCTACAGCTTCGGCTGTGCAAGTCCAATAACTTTACTAATATCAGTTCTGTCTGAACTCTTGGAGTACTGCTGTGGGCTGGAAGCTGCACCATTTCAGTCAAGTAGTGTTCCTGGTCCACAATGCTGTGTCAAGTGATAGCTCTGATCACTTAAAGGATTGGATCAGTCTGCTTGTTAAGGTTACCTAGCTGGCTGTGTGTGGGCGCAAGGGCAGCTGAGAAGATACTTGGCTGGTCTTGGCTCTGCTCCCTTCCTCCTCATTTGACACCGCAACCCCAAGACAAGAAAGAAGGAAACAGCTTCTTTAAACCACAGTTTTAATGTAACCTTTCCCCCCTTCCACCTCATGTGTACAAGCCCAGTCAGTCAGTAGGGGCTAGAGATCCTCAGCCATATGTATGGATTGTGTGGAGATGTAGTAAGGCATAACTTTTCCCTTTCCACCACTTGTGCAAGACTGTTCTTTTTGAAACAGTAATTGGACCAAATAATAATGTGAATCAGGTGCAAATATGCATCTTGTGCTAATATTAGATATGTAATATTGCATAGCTCTGAGAAATGTAACCAATGCTTTACATGTGAACACACAAAAGAAAAATATTAAGGTTGCAAAGTCAAGCACTCTGAAGTTACTATGGTAGTCTGTGCAACATTAATTTGGTGTCCTTGTTTGTGTGCATTATGATGCAATCTTTAATTACATGATCACATGCTGTTTTTTCCACAGGCCTCTTCCCTCAGAGTGTACAGAAATAATTGATCACTTAATGAGCAACTGTTCAGTATTTTGTTTTCTTGTCATTGATCATGCCCCATTTAGTGCATGCTATTCCAACCCTGCTCTGCGGACAGAATTATTAAATTTACTCTTGGGCTTTTCTGTGACATTCATTGCCGTACTATTCAAGTGCATCACAAATATTAAATTTATTTTCACAACATCTTGAGGAGGCTGTTTTAGATGGGGAACTGAGACACAGACGTTAAGGTCAAAAGTATCTACTAAATATGGGTGCCTAATTTGGGATGCATAGATCTGAATTTTCCTCAGCCACTTGATCTTATGGAGTAACTGATAGCACTAGTAGGTTGTCATCTTCTGTGTGGCCCAGCACATTCCAGAGGGGAATGAAACGCACTTTGTCAGTGAGATTTCACAGATGTTTGCAGACTGAGGAGGAATAGGGAGACACAGGAATTTTGGGTTCCATTCCAGGTTCTGCAGAAAAGTGTCTATAGTGGTCACAGATATTTCTGTCAAGCCTGACTCCCTTCTGCTCCTCCAGCCTGTCTCTCCCCTCCTCTTTCTCCTCCTCCCAGTCTCTATCCCCATGGTTTCTTGTCCCAGACCCAGTTTGCTAACCAGTACCAGTCTCCACACACTCAGCCCTTGAGCCCAGACCCACTCTCCTTGACTGGTCAGTCCTAGTCTATTCCTCTCCCAGGCCTATTTCTTTCCATCACCCAATGGCTCCTTGTCCCAATCTGTACCCTCTGCAATGTCCCCTTGCCCCACAGACTGGTTGCTGTTTCCTCTGCACTCCAATAAAGCTACTCTTTTCCACACTGCCATGGTGCTAGCACAGGGTGAACTGAAAGCACAGAAGAGATGAGACAAGCCCTTAGAGCAGGGAGACTTCACTGGCAATTTATAGCTGTAGCAAAGCAAGAACTCACCACTGCAGCACCTCCTGCTGGTTATCTCAGGAATTAGCTCTTCCAGCCCAGAGCACCCTCTGCAGGCCAGTGCCTCACCTGCTGCTGGGCCCTGTGTCCCTCTCAGACCCCCGGTGCCCCTTTACCTTGGGGTACTGCCCCTGGCAGTGCCCCCACACTCTGGGTCTCCCCTCCCAGGGGAACCCCCCAACCCTCTAGCCACACCCTACCTCAGTGGCTGTTGCCAGTCAGCATTTAGCCTCTGCTCACTGGGGCAGACTGCAGTCTGTAAACCACTCATCAGCAAGGGGGGTTTGGACCTGCTACCTTTTGCCTATTCTCAGGCTACACCTCTGTAACCCCAGTACCTTTCCTGGCCTTAAGCAAGGCCTGGAGCTCCTCTAGCCCTACCCCAGCCCTGCTCCACTCCACTCCACTCCAGGTACCCTTTTCTCCCAGGCAGCCAGGTCCTTCTTGCTAGAGAGAGAGAGTGCCTCAGCACCTGGCTCACAGCTCTTCTATAGGGCCAGCTGTGGCCTGATTGTGACGTGGCCCCAGGTGTTGCTGTTTTCCCAATCAACCTAGAGCCTTTTCTCTCAGCCCCAGTCTTCTCCAAGGGCTGGCTTTTAACCCCTTCTGAGCCAGAGCGGGGTGACTACCCCGCTACAACAATGCTGTAACTTTCTCGCTCAGGAGGGTGAAAAAATACCTGCCTGAGCACAGCAAGTTTCAGTGTTGTAAAGTGACAGTGTAGACAGTGCACCAGCGCTGGGAGCTACGCCCCTCGTGGGGGTGCGTTTTTTGGAGTGCTTTAAATTGCCAGTGTAGACTAGCCCTTAGTTCCTGCGCCCAGGGCCACAGGTGTGCATAACAGTCAGGATCAGCAATTGCAGGAAAATCGCTGCCTAACTGGAGTGGCACAGGCCCTTTACAAGTGAAATCTTTGTGGAAATTAGCTGCCAAATTCTAACAACTGCACATTTAGAAATTTTGATGGATTTACATGGGGCAGTAAAAGGCACATCCTTGAAGTGAAGGAAACCCCCTGCCAAATTTCAAATCCCTACTTCAAAACAGGAGTTCTCAATAAACTAATTGAAGGAGTTTTTTTAACTTGAGCAGAACAACTTATTTTCCTCTCATCTTGTTCTTGAAAATGGCAGAACCGTTTTTTGCAGAAACTTGACCCAAAAATTTCCATTTGAGGCACGCCCCCAGCATGGGAGATTTCATCCTGAATGGTTAATGTTTGGTAAAATTATAAGCAACTTAAAACAGAGCCTTATAATAGGAAGTGTTAGACAACCTTAAATATAGGCAGAGGTATTCACCTGATCTAGGAAGCCGCACCTGAAATTGAGAGGTCATAATCCATAAGCACCACAATGCTTGCAGGGAGTGCTGTATTTGAATACACAAACTGCCTGATGCTAGCTAGGTTTTTTAGAGTGTAGACACTAAAACATTTTAGGAATACAGGTTCTATAAAAGCTCAGTTGGACTATTTAAGCATGAAAGGATGTCTTGTATGCTGTCTTTTTGGTAGACATTTTTTCTTAAAAATGGCACCCACCATTTCATCGCTGGTGGCAGTGCTGTTGTAGACAGGGCTAATGTGTTTTTAACCACTTCGTTTAGCTTTACTCAAATCAGGAGTAGGAGACACGCAGTGTGGTGGGGTGGAGAGGAGAGGAAGATGGGTAAAAATAGGATATTATTGATTATGAATAGCTAACCAACATTTTTCTTCTCTTTTCTTCCTCAACTATGTGCTTCGCATACTTCCTCCTGTGAATAACAATGCCATCCATAACAGCAGCAGCAGCTGCAGGCTCAGCATCTTTCCCATGGCCATGGACCTCCAGTGCCTCTTACACCACACCCATCAGGACTTCAGCCTCCTGGAATTCCTCCGCTTGGAAGCAGTGCTGGCCTTCTTGCCCTCTCTAGTGCTTTGGGTGGGCAGTCTCACTTGGCAATAAAAGATGACAAGAAGCATCATGATGCAGAACACCACAGAGGTGAGAGGCATGGCAAGCCTGATTAGGACGTTGTCAGATTCGCACATTGCTGCAAATTATGTGCATCTCTAAAGAAATCGAATTATATAGAATGAAAACGAGAACAAACTGTTGTAAAAAATTTTTTTTTAAAAGTGTGTCTGCATTTCTACCACTGAAGCAAAATTAAGCTTGGAAGTTTTCAGTATTTGAAATAGGCTATCCATTAGGTGTCTCCTGCTTTATAGATTGCAGGGCATTTTGACATCCTGGGGAATGATTAGTGTAACACCAGTGCCTGCACAATATTGTGGATAATTGTTAAACTGCATAATCGGGTAAATTTTTTCAAAGAAACTAATGTTGTTAAATGGGTGGGGAGAAGGGAAGACGGGAATGAGAATTTAAATTTTGAAGTGAATGTGTTAAATGAAAGGTTTAGATAACTGTATCTGTTACTTTAGTTTCATAGGCTTAAGTTCTAGTACACATTTAAATATTGGGCAAAATTGCACTTGACTAATTTTTGAAAAAAATAATTTATTCTGTCATGAAATAAAAACTAGGCTTTGTGTATGTTTAAACTGTAAATCTATCATGTTTACAAAATACTGTAATTTTCAGGAAATCACTGTATTAGGAATGTGCAATGACTTATATAAATAAAAGCCATTTTAAAACTGTTCGGGGCTTGTGTTCTAATTTTTCCCCCCTTTTTTTATTTCTGTTCTTGCCTCTGTGTCTGAACGGGCATGTCTGTGCATTTCTTGGTTACTACGGGAGCAGACAGAGAGCCGGGCACAGTAAGTACCAATACTTCTGTTAACATTAAAATGTTTCTGCTTCAACAGTACTTGATAAACAAAAATTACTCACACCTGTTCTTTCTCTGTAGGTGTCCTTGTTCTCCCTCCTGTGTAGTCATAGTGTGATATGATAGGCATAATATGTACCCTGTTCTGATAATGCAGTACTTTTTTTAAGTTGGAAAAATTAAAAGAAACTGTTTAATTACAAAATTTCTGTGGTCATGATAAAATCATGGCAATGGCGGAGATTTGAACTTTAATCAGACTTGATTTGTTTGGCTTCTGGAGCTACTTCTTTTTTTTAAGTCATGTTTATTGCTGCTCACATTTTGAGTGGCAGTTAAGGTGTTTTTTAAAAAAAAAATCTGCAAAAGTTTAAGTTGCAGAACAGGTGAGAAATCAAAATCCACACATTACTGCTGTTTGCAGTCTCTTGGGCATTGTAATTTCTCTAACTGAATCTCTCTACCCATACAAATGTCTTCATTACTTGATTTATGCATCATTTGCAATTTCCCTTGAATAATTTTCTTTCAAGCATGAACTGTAATAAAAATTTCATTATAAAATAAGGATCTGGCTTAGCCCCCACCCTTCTGTCCCCATCCCAAGAAAAGTCTGCCAAAGGGTGGTACTTCGTTTTTTCTTCACACTTTTGTGTCTGAGTAATGATGTCAAATTCAGGTGTCAGCAGGTATTTATTTTGATTTATAAAATGAAACTGTATTCACTAATGCCATGGTTGAATTTGGTCCTTTTATGCAGCAAAATGAGTTGTGATTATTCTTTCTTACTCTCAATTAGACAACAATGTAAGATGCAGTTTCACTGGGAAGGGTTATTCATTGTCTGATAGCCTTAAGACACTTACCTCTTTTTGTTTATAATGCTTGTAAATGCCAGTTATTTGAATGGCAGGGCTTGAAAATATCTTAATTAAAAATGTCCTGCATGCTTTTTATATGATAAATTGATCTTTTTCTCTTGCTTCCAAGTTGGAATTAACAGTTTTTGTTCATTTCCTTGCTCAGTGCAGTGGCATCATTAAAGTCAGTACGTCTGTGGAAATGGTTAAAGGGTAGGATTCTCAAAAGCACTGAAGGGATTGAGGAGCACAAGTCCCATTATAGAACGATGGGATTTTATGTTCCTAAGTCTATTTGGTGCTCTTGAGAATCCCACCCTCAGTTAAGTATTTTCTCAGAGTCAAAAGATGGATCTAACCACACTTTTTTTTTTTTTGGTTCTGTGTAAAATACTTTGCTAAAAATATTCTGCAAATAATTTTAAGAAAAATGTGATAATTTGAAAAATATGCAGTATGCTTAAATAGCAAATATGCAAAGGATACTTGAGATGTGTTGACTTTAAAGTTTAGGTGCCCAGAATGACAAAGCAATGTTATAGAATGCAGACTCTGTGTGCAACCCTTCATTATGCACAACAAAGGAAGTAGATGCAATCTAAATCTGGTCATCTGTGTAGCGCTGCCAGAAAAGCCTTTTTAGTACATTGGGTGGGTTGCAGTTTCATTTTCTTAATTATAATTCAACTCATACAGTTAACTAAAACAGTTCCACCACAGTCACAACTTGCCACCATACGTCAAATCCATGTTACTCCGCTGTGGGTGTGAGGTAACTAGTATAAGTGCATTCTGGGGTGTCACTTAAGATCATGCAAGCAATGTGGGACTTCAGGGCCCTGAAGAATGAACAGTAAATGTAAAGAAAATTACATGCTGATTGTCTTTCTTGCTGTTTGGATATGCCACCTAAAATTGGATGTCTGCCACTCTTTAGATCCCAGTTCAGCAAAACAGTTAAATGGGTTTACACGTTTTGCTGAATAGAGATGACCTTAAGCATGGGACTTAACACATATAAAATGTGTTGCTATTTTGGTGTATCCGTTTCATGGCAAACAGAAGTTTGCTTTTTTATTTTTTTTAAAGATATTTAGAATCCATGGAACGTTATCCAAATTCAGATTTAATATTTGTGGCTAACATTTATTTGACAGCGAGTTTTGGTTGGTTTGAATTTTCTTTCTCAGTCACATCTTTAATGTCACTTTGAAATGGTTTTTATATTTAAACACCTTTTAAGGCTAATATTTAAGTGGTCATAGTTACATAAGTCATATTCACATGACTATAAATCTTATCATAGTGTTTCCTAACCTAGTACTATAGTCTTATCTTGCAGATTACTATTTAAATCATTCATCTTAGTGACCTACATATTTATTTCAATGAGGCTTTGCATATTAAATGCATATGGTGATGCTGCCAAAACTGCTGACAGAAATATGCTCTGATCACTCAAGACACTAGAAACCATGTTGTTAATCTAAGGTAGCTGCAATATTGCTTTGCAGTACTTCACTATAACTTCCAGTGAAGTTAACTGGTGTGAGCTTCCAGTGAAATCAATGGGTGTTGATTATTCTAAGTTGCAAGGTAAAAGTATTCAAATACAAAGCAAGCTTTTAATGCTCATCTGTAATTAATGTAAATTAATTAATGTAAATTAATGTAACTTAATGGATTAAAGCTGTTCAGGGTTTTTTTCGTGAGGCTCTTTTTGGAAAAAAAAAAACCAAAGTGCACCCAGACTAATACATGCAGTCAGAGTTTATAACTATGGTTTGAAACAGATGCATGAGATAGTGAAAGCTGGGAGTAAAATACTCCACATGTGGAGGTGCATTAAACAAATTTATTATAATTCTGGATGATTATGTGTGGGCAATGCCTATAGAAGTTGCTACTGTACATACTCTCACTGCATCTGGGTGGCTGGACTACAAAATCTTTTTTTCTCCCTTACCTTGTCACTCTTCTTACCCTAAAAATCCGGAAATTGGTATAAGTGAAACTTGTCTGCAAGATTTTATTTTTCAAAAAGTTATTTTGTGCACAATTTCTGATGAGAATAATAACTTTAAAATTCAAACTGGTCGGTTTTGAAGGCAGAGGTGTGCACTTATAACCTCAGCCAAGTTTCCACTGATGTGATCTCAGCTGTCCAGAATTGAGCCACCTTAACAGAGTTTGGTGGGGGAATGCAGACATTTTAACTATTGCGATCCTTTTGGGGTATGGCTAATGAAGATGACCAGTCAGTTATGCTAACTAAGTTCTGTAACTGAAGTTTAATAAGAGTTTTAGGAGACTCCGATGCAAGCAAGCTTTGTCCAAATTTTTCTGTAAAGGGTACAATAGCAACATCCATCAGACTCATCTCATGTATTCATTTATCACTTGTGCTGTCACTGTTCTAGCAGTCTATTTGGACAACATAGAAATGCAAATGTTTTCAAGTACTGTATTGTATCAACAGTAATTCATAGATAGTGGAGTTTTAATCTTTTTTATGCACTTGCGATTCATATTGTCTGAAGACAAGAATTCCGACAGTAAAGTATATAGAGTATATAGTATAAAGTATAGTATACTTATAAAGTACCTTTAGGTTTGAAAGTAGTTAATTTTTGCTTTGATTACCATTTGTGAAAACAGCAATATTTATAAAGCAGTCACGTTCTTTGTACAGTGAATAGAAAACTCTTTCTCGCTCCCCCACCCCACCCACAAAGAACTCAAACAACACCCAAAGACAAACATCCTAAAATATTTCTTTGGGTGCTTCTCTTTCTTGGGGAAGGTGATTGTGGTGGACATAATGTTTTAAGTAAACTATTTAAAATGAAATTTTGAATAAATAATAATTTGAAAAGCTTAGTATGCATTTATATATTAAAGAACCAATACTTTAATATCTTCACAAAGAAGATAGTACCTTTCCTAGAGCTTGTAAGAGGGACGCTACCATGCTTCCTTTAACCATATGTTATCCCTCTCTTATTTTTAAGGGCCATGTCAAGTTAAAACATAAGGCCCAATCCTGTGTCCAAATGCATGCACAATACCAATTAACTCTAACCAGAGTTACCTGCATGCAAGGGCTGTGGAATGCTGTGTTGCAGTCTAGTGTGAAACTAACTAGAAGCCACAAGTGCTGATGGCTGGCAACAAAAGTTACAAAACAAAAGAGGAGAGCAATGGGCAGTGGAGCATAAATATTTATGGATAATTCCTGACCCCCATTTTCACAGGCATTAGCTAGAAAATATTGAATTCAACAGAAGCCTTATTTTATCCGTTGTTAACCTCTTCTGATTATTAAAGCACAGAGGAAAGCAATTTAGAATTTCTCACTGTGCTCATATTATCATGTGACAATACCAGTTTTTATGATGGTGGTTGCTGCCATTATTAGTTGAAGTTCCAATTAAACTTTTTCAAATACACTTCAGTTTTTATGTAGGAAGCCTTCCTCATTCTGTGCAGGTCATTACCAGTCTACAGTAGTGGTTTCTGTAGCTTATGATAGGTTCTGACAATTGTGATATTGTATATGTAAATAAAAATAATTATTAAATTAGTGTGCACACTCATTTCAGTTAACCTTTCCTCCCCCCAAAAATCCAACAATGTACTCTTCAGTCTGTTTCTCGGTGTTTGAAACTTCTGCCCCTGTTTTCAGGCAACTTGTCCCGCTGAGCAGGTAAATAACTGGCAGCTTTTTAATAGTATCTGAGGTGATGCTCTATCCTGTAAAAATATAAAATATTTATAATTTCAAGTAGAGGAAGAAAACAGGGATGCAGGGTATGGGAGGATAAAAAGAAGAGAAATGAGGGAAGATGGCAAAAGAGCAATAAGACTTCATATTTAAAACAAAATCAACTTATTTTAACATTAATTTTCTACAACTTATTTTTCTGGAAGAAAGTTCTAATATCTCAGGGTGGTGGGGGTTGGGTAGAGAACACTGGTAGAGTTGTTACTAACTGCAAGTTGTTAGGACTTCAGTCAAATAAATCTTTACTCTTAGGCAGATATTTTAAAAATTTACACCCTATAGGATCTGTGAAATGATCTTCCCTCCTATTCAACTCATGCTGTTTATTCTTGTTTACTAGTGGAGCATGAATAGTCATCTTTCTCTTGATAGTGAGCACCAGAGCTTACATTGGCCCTCTGATATTTTGGTTGTAGATGTTAGATTTGCTCCTGCTTTTCTTTCTGACAAAGGATAAATGTTTGTTTTCCTGGTATATAGGGATGTTGGCAGATAATGCTGGTGTGCAGTGCAGGAGATCAGGTCTACTGTGTTAGCTAAATGTACATAGCAGCCTTTTTTTTTTTTGTCTGCTGACAGTGCAGACAAGTGTGAGCTCAATCTCTTATAATGGTTGAGGTCAGTCATTGCAGTTGGTTAGATGTTTAGCAGAATCTGTAAAATGACCAAGCACAGTGGAAAAAATCCAGCTCTAGAGAATGTCTTAATGGGTCCCAGGTATAGTTAAAGCATGCACACAGATGTCATGGGAACTCTGCTACCTAATTGTTATGTTCAATGTAAAGCTAATTGTCAATGTGGTGTGTGTTAGCAAATTAACTTCCCTATGCCATAGTATAACCGAGGATAAATGAGGTGTTTTGGGCTCCCAGTCTGTACTGCTGACACAAATACTTTTCTTGTGGTTTGGAAAGAGTTCCTAAGGGGAATCAGAATGGCAGCTAAGGAAATCCATTTGAATAATGTGCATTATATTCACATTAGGGAACCTGCCTTCTCTTTCTGCATCCATGAGCGGGTTTTCTTTTCACATTTGTTGCCGATGGTTTCAGTGTTCGAATTTTGTTGGCAGCAAAGTCGCTTTGAGATCCAAGATTGCCTTTATGCTGTCTGGTAACAGTGACAGGAAGTAATGTCACATTAAGCTTTTTTTTTTTTCCCCAGGAGTTACTGAAGAAGGGAATCTATGCAAATAAATAATAATGTTGAGCCATTGGAGAAAAATAAAATGTTAGTTATAAAATTGATTTAATCATTTATGCCAATCTGGATACATTGTATGTAGACTTTGCATTCTTAATCCCTGATAAATTGGGTTCTTAGCACGAAAAGAAGGATTATCCTCAATTAAGTGTCTAGTCTACTGAAATTAAGACACAACAAAAATTGGTGTCATGCTGTTTTTCTTCTTAGTGAGTCAACCAGATTTTTTTTGACACACAATCAAATCAGTTAACAGTGTAGATTTCAATCCAAAATGAAAAGTCTGTACTATTATCTATAAAATCTCTATTATTCCTATAGGGAAAATAGTAATTCTAACATTTCAAATTCAGTCATTTGTAGAATGGTAAGGCTACCTTTTTTATTTCATTTGTTGTATTTAAATTAGGCATAAAAGAAGAAGATAACTGATTAGATATCTCTAGAGATATCAGCCTCATGAAGGTGCTGTGAAGCTCCTGCTCTTTCATGCTATCAGTCCTATATTATACCATTTAGGGCACTAATCATGTGGGAAATATAGACAGTACTTGACCTGACATGATGGGAGAATCTTCTCAGTTTGCTGTTCTAATTGGTAACTGTTCTCTGAACCCTCAAGTCACTTCTGCTGGCAGGAGGCATGCTGAGCCCTGGGTAAAAAAATTTGATACTGTCATCTGTGTCCTAGTTTTTTGTTTACTGTCATTTGTGTCGCTTCAGTATTTCATAAAGCGCTAGTAACATGAGTGGAAAATGGAGACCCTTTCATACCACCCGACGAAATTCCATACAACTTATACTCAGAACTAAAGAAGGAGCAGTTTGCAGTAACAAGTGTACATACTTAAAAACATACTTTCATCAATTGTTTTGAAGCTTGCTCTTAACTCTTTAAATATTTTAATGTACTGTTTTCATTTTTTGCCCAGACTAATCATTGAATTTACTGAGTCTAAATCCCTTTATTGTCGACTGTGATTTTATACAACCCAGAACAGTGTTGGCATAATCTGGGAATGAACACCCAAACCATCCAAGATATCAAACTCTAGGATGTTGGACATGTCATGTAGGAATGTGAGCAGGATCAATTAACATCAAAGGCCTCAGCACTTGTCAGGGAGAAAAGATTGCCAATAAGTTCAGTCTCTCAGCTCCTTGCTACCCATTATCCATCCCCAGGGTGACCCTCCAAGGTAGTGAAACTGTACTGGGGGTAGGTCTAACATGCCTTGCCCCTCCCCATTCTCATTCTCATTCTCTCTCTCTCTCTCTCACACATATTTCAAACGACTCTCTTCCTTCCCCTACTCCTTTGCCCCCGATATAAATTTTGGTGAAAACAGTTTCTGCATTTAAGACCTGATCCAAAGTAATTGGGAATGTTTGCAATAGATCAAGTCTGCATTTAGTACCCAATAAGATAAGTTATTTTTTCCAAGACCTTTAAAATAATTATCTTGTCTGCTACACCCCAAACTATACCGAATCAAAATGGTTAGGTTTTAAAAATATGTTGGAAGTCGCACATAGCTGACATAAAGAAAGCTAGGTAGCATTTGAAGTGACCGTTAAAAATGGTGATATTAACACTTTATAAATAAGGTACATTTTGCTTTATTGTTAATGCCCCAGAGCAGTGGTTCTCAACCTTTCCAGACTACTGTACCCCTCTCAGGTGTTTGATTTGTCTTGCATACCCCAAGTTTCACCTCACTTAATAACTACTTGCTCACAAAATCTGACATAAAAGTGTCACAGCACACTATTACTGAAAAATTGCTTACTTTCTCATTTTTACCATATAATCATAAATCAATTGGAATACAAAAATTTTGTACTTACGTTTCATTGTATAGTATGTAGAGCAGGATAAACAAGTTATTGTGTGTGAATTTTTTGTTTGTACTGATTTTCACTAGTGCTTCTTATGTAGTCTGCTGCAAAATTAGGCAAATATCTAGGTCAGTGAATCTGCAGCCCGTTGCCACTTGCGGCCCAATCAGCACCGATGTGCGGTCCATGTGACATCCTCAGTGCTATACAAGTAGTATAGCTATTATGTGGTTGCAGCCCACATCACTCAGAGAGCTGCATATGTGACCCACAATGGTAAATGGGTTGAGAACCTCTGATTTGGATGAGTTGATGTAACCGCTGCATATCCCCAGGGGCACACGTACTCCTGGTTGACAGCCACTGCCCCAGAGCATTGGGGAGCCAAGAGGTGGTGCTATATAGGAAGTTTGCAGATGCTCTTATCTATTTGACTAGATGTTTTCAAGATCTATAGTCTTCCTGCTTTTAGGAATTCCAGTTTGTAACAAAAAATAATGGATAGGATGACTAGTGGTTATTGGGATGGGGAAGTTACATCCCAGAAACTGTGGACCCTTGCCCCTTAATTACTATTCTGTAAACTAGTAATTAAATGCATATCATAGGAACTGCTTGTGTGTGTGCATGAGTATGCTTTCTGGGTTTATATAGTGCCATGTATGCTTTTTGGATTGATAAATAAGTTTTTCTTTGTTTTTTAGAATACTGTATTGCACAGAAGTGTGTCAGCATTGTTTTGTATAGACATGTGCATGTAAACATAGGTAGGATACACAAAAAGAAAAGGAGTACTTGTGGCACCTTAGAGACTAACCAATTTATTTATAAATTTATAAATTGGTTAGTCTCTAAGGTGCCACAAGTACTCCTTTTCTTTTTGCGAATACAGACTAACACGGCTGTTACTCTGAAATAGGTAGGATACAATCATGTGTGCAGGAACTATGCATTAAAAGGACACTAAATTTAAAAATACAATAAAACCTATTTCTTATCTTTGTGAATACCTGAAATTACTCTCTACATATTTTAGGCACAGATCTTGCAAGCTTCTTGCATGACTGGAATCTACACCCATGTGGAGTAATTTGCAGGATCCAGGTCTTAAAAATACAAATTAGTCTTTCCTTTTTTGCAGTTATTTTCTGTGAGTTTGGACAATGAAAACTAATGAAGTCAGTTTTACGTTTTGTTAGTTTCCCTTGTAGCTTCTCAATACTGCAATATTTGAGTTGAGTTAAAAATTATTTCTCAGCATTTTTTTTAAAAGGTATTATTTCTGTTGGCCTTGGGTTGAGCAAAAGCAGGCTTTTTTTTTTTCCTCACAACTTTTTAATTTGTAGTCAAATTTGAGTTGACAGTGTCTCTTTAAGCTAAAAGAAAAGGAGTACTTGTGGCACCTTAGAAACTAACAAATTTATTTGAGCATAAGGTTTCATCAGATGCATGAAGTGAGCTGTAGCTCACGAAAGCTTATGCTCAAATAAATGTGTTAGTCTCTAAGGTGCCACAAGTACTCCTTTTCTTTTTGCGAATATAGTCTAACATGGCTGCTACTCTGAAACCTCTCTTTAAGTTGTATCTTCTATTGCAGACATTGGGTATTCATTTTAAAATACAAATCCATTTTTCATCAGAAATGGATTTTAGTATATATTGCTTCCAAAACATTGGCTTCCTTATCTTTGTGTGTGTGTGTGTGTGTGTGTGTGTGTGTGTGTGTTTGGAAGGAGAAGATGGGTTAAATTCTGCCTATACTTATCAAGGTAATTAGTTCAGTCATCCAACAAGCCCACCTTCTAACCGCAAAACATTGTGGTAAACACATTACTGTGAGCTTCTTTATACTGAATTTCATTGGACCCTCCCATATGCTTTATGTAAGCCCTCTGGTATTTGTGTAGCTTGAATAGTCATGAATAAAAGAGCTTAGAGCTAGCTTTAAAGTACAGCCTCTGAAGTAGGCAAAAGAGGATTCAAATTGTCTTGTGTACCCTGTTTTGTTTTCTTCCTCCATGTGGTTGAGCATTAATGTTTGAGCACTGCAAAGCTTTGGTTTCAAATGCGGAGTCATTCAATGAGTAGTAAACTGACTATTAGGTTATTGTTTGATATTTTAAGAGTAAATATCCATGGCTTTTAATTATATTTCCTTATGGACTCACCACTGTATCTGATTTGGCCTGAAGTAAGTTTTCTTTTAAGTAAGTAAATGTATATTGGCACCATGCTTCCTTCTTGTGGTGGTTTTTTTTTTAGATGGCTTTTAGAAACCAGGCTTATCAGGTCTTTTTAATAGGAGTTTTTTGCACAACTCATTCAGCATTGTTCATGGCATTAACACATCACTGAACAAATTGCCCTCTTGCATATGCTAATCCCGTACTTAAAAGAACTCATTGTAACATGTTTTAATGCTTTAGCTGGAGGGGAGATGGGAATCTGAGGCATGTCCAATTGTGTCATGTGACCCAAAAATATTTAAAATGCCTTTTTTTCTTTGGGTCAACAGTTTGTACTTAGCATATCTGAATGAAAGTAGCCTGTATCATTTGTAGAAAAGATTAGTCTTTGCTCTTGTCTTTGTGTGTGTGTGTATTGGCCTCAGTTTTTAAGTCCAAGACTGATTAAACAATGTGATAGCGTAAAATTCACACTAAGGGTGAATTTTATGTTGGCAGTGAAAATATTTAATCTTTCTGTTGAGGTTATTATCACAGCTAATAAATAAATGAGCACTGGGTAATTTTACTCTGTAGCTAACACCTACTTAATTGTTATTGTTTTAAGAGGTAGTGTTCATAATGGTACATGCAATGGGCAGATCCTCCAAGCTTTATTTGCTTTTGACATTGTAAAAATGAGAGATCCATCCTTAGGTAATACAATATAATTGTAAATTTAAAGTTATAAATGCCATTGTATGTTTGTGTGTGAGAGAGTACATATAAAATACTGTATGCTCACAAATAAACATTGTTTCTCCTAAAGTAAAACAATAAGGCGAGTTAAATTAAGTAACCTCACAAATAGTTACTGACGAGCGAACTAAATTTCTGATAGGTTGATGTATGGAAAGATTAAGCAAAATGTAAAATGCTTGAATCTCTATAATTTGCCTTTGAAGACTTCGGTGAGTTGAATTAAATCGAATGAGAGATTGAGACGGTATTACATTTCTAAAATATTTATTGCATCCAGTTTTAATTTTCAGGTGTATATGAAGGAATTCGGGAAGGAATTTTTGGTTGACCTTGGTTTTTTGTCTTTACAGAGTAATTCTCTGTTGGTACCGGACAGCCTGCGAAACACAGATAAACGCAGGAATGGTCCTGAATATTCCAATGACATTAAAAAAAGAAAGATGGATGATAAGGATTCCAGCCACTATGTAAGCAAATCTGTTTCAAATAAATGATTAATTTATTTGCACATATTTTGTGTGTGAGCAGTTAAATAGTTGTTAAAAGTAGGGCAGATTGATTGATTTAAATCAAAGTTATTTAAATCACCCATTTTAATAATGATTTAAATGAGCAAACAGGCAACCTCATTTAAATAATCTATTATAATCTGGTTTTGTGTTTTATACTTTTTGGTTATTTTCCTCAAGAAGGTTAGTTCTCATGTTGAATCACAACTAAATATAGCTTCACATTAAATTTGGTGTTTGTTTTTGCTAATCAGGAGGATACACCACCTTTATTTAAGCAGTTATATTGAATAATGTACATTTATTTGGATTCTTAATTTTTCTTCATTCATTTTTAATTTTTTGTTAGAAAATGTGAATGGTGCATTTCTTATTTATTAAGTGATTAATTTTAACATAAGATGTACGTCAAGCTCTATTTTGATGGAATTTCAGTTAAGAGCACAAAAATGGGATACTAATTTTTAATTAAACTGTCTTAAATGTACTGCATACATAATATGAAATTTTATCAAAACATGATAAAACTATTCAAATTTTATCAAAAATTTTAACAAAATATGTTTTGCATTTAAAACAATCTGATTTATTAAACAAAAGAAGTGTTATCTGTAGTTGGTGAATCTGAGTGTTTCTGGTCACCATGTCTTTAAGATTTTAGAACTAGTAGATCTCATAGTCTCAAACCTAGCTTTCATTCATTGATTGGAAGAGGAAAACAAGCTTTCCTGCATTTTCAACTTCCATTAGTTCCTTAATTTTGAATGAACTAGTCACTGAACTGAAATAGTTGAATAAACTGAAATGAAGAAAACTCTCTGCACTTTCAAATATGTACTGCTTAATATTATTTTTGCATTTAAATTAAATTATTTTAATACATTATAATAAGTTTAGGCCTCACCATAGGTTGTCATAATTCCAATTTTAATTTTAAATAGGTTTATTAAAAACAAAAATAAAAACTGATTTAAATTCAAAAAACCTGTTTAAAAAAATCCACCCTCGTTAAAAGCTGTATTTCAGGTTTCATGTGGTTGTTGCCACACTTACTGATATTCTTCATATTCATTCATTCTATGTAGTGTAATGACTGAATAGCTTAACCTAGTCCCAAGATTATTACTGTCACTGGATTTTAGGGAACCAGCTGTGCCTGCCTTTAGGAGTCAAAAACTTTCTAGGATTCAGAAGCAAGTTGTTTAGCTCCGTTTCTTCCCCTTATGTAAGTTGTAATAGTAGCCGCCATTGTAGCTTGAATGTGCCTCAGGGTCTGTGAGGGTACATCTACAAGGTAAGCAGTAACCTGTGGTGAAATCCATCCCCTTCCCTAACTTCGGAGCCCGAACCCAAATGTCTGCACAGCTATTTTTAGCACTGTAGTGCAAGCCTCTCAAGCTTAAGTCTGTACAGTCTCTGAGACACACTGCCACAGGTTTCTGCTTGCCATGTAACCTAACAAAGCTACCTACTACTTACGCTGGTTGAAATTACAAAATTACTATGAAAAGCAATGCCCCCCCGACCCCCCCCAAAAGAAACCACCAGTAAAATGTTTGTGCAACTTGTGTGTTGTCTTTTGACAAGCTTTATTTGCCCCTGAAGTTCCAAAGAACCAACAGCCGAAAGGGTCGTGGATCATATGCACTGGCTGCAATAGCTCAGCATTTCTGCCCTTAACCTTCTTCTAAGATTATGATAAATAAGCATGGGAGGAGCAGAATTTAATGTAAATTAAATAGAAATAATAGTAATTGGAGAGGGAATGGAGATGTTAGTCACACAGAGAAACAGAGGGGAGGGCTGATCTCTTTTTATTAAAAGTGCAATTGTGACACAATTGTACAGTGGCAAGAATGCCTTGGGTCTGTGGCTTCAGGCATTAGCTGCATTGCTGGTCACTCTGACCCAAGAAAATTAGATTCTATTGTAATTCTCAACATCTGTGGGTATGATTTATCTCCTTCACTTGATCCCAAGTTTTCACCAGATGCTTGTGTTGATCACAATAGGTTCCGTTCTATTCTCAGTGAAACCCTTGTAGTCTCTTTGATTTTGGGGTTGCATCAGAGCAACTGTAAGCAGGTTGGGGCACCTTCCCTCTCCTGTTAACCTAGCCCTGTATTACCACTGCATCTTTGAAACCAAAGTCTGTGATTTCTTCCATCTTGTATCTTGTTTTGTTGCTGGGAACTTTTGACAAACTTTCCTATTTACTAAAATCTTTCAACTCACTAGTGTCCAGATGCTAGCAGTTTTGGGGGTATTAGTAACCTCATTTATTCAAAGGAGAGCGTGCTTAAACCATTGTCTGTTTCCTTGGGAATCATATACAATGTGAAACTCTTGATTTTTTGGAAAACAGGACAACTTCTCTTTTTGGTAGAAGCACTAGGAATGGAATTGGATTATTAGTAGATAAAATAAATACTTAACTCTTAAAACAAAGAGTTTAAAATATTTCCACTCTGGAACAGGCTTAATATTTAAAGATTTACTAGATTTCCAACTGTACTCACATGTTTGCTGCTTTCCTAAAAGCAGCACTTTTAATGTCAAGGAGGCATTTGTGTCTAGAAAGCAGAAATAAGTTGGCTAAGGGGAATTGTGGGATTGGAAATAGGACAGTAAGTTCAAGATCTTTCAATTTAATTTCTGCTCAAAACTTTTTGATATTATGAAGCTTTAAAATGGAAATTGGGATGGCCTCAAACTGGACTCTGGACTTCTCCAGGAAAATTACCTTGGACTTAGAAAAATCTTCTGAAACAAGTAGTACACATAGGAAACTTCTTTGAAAATCCTTGCCATTGTGCTTTACATGTTCAAAGCACTGTGAAAACTGTAACTAATTCTGCAACTCTTCTTTTACAGTTGCTAGGACTAAAATATACAGTTTAACAATGAGAGCAGTTAAGGATGTCTTTTTCCCTCAGAGTGTAAACAGTCATTGGACTAGCCATACATCATTTATATTTTATAGTTAAATACAAATATTCTTTCAAATATCTCAAATGTAATGTAAAGCTAAAAGGAAGAAAAGCTGTGCTCCTATTTTCATCAAATTTGTATGTTTGCCCTATCATTTATAAAAGTGGCGAAGGGCTCTCTGCTGTTAATGGTGTGGCTCTCCTCTTTCTGTCTGTCTAATTTGGGTAGGACAGTGATGTTTAATATTCAGGTTGTGAATACAGCAGATGCTTAGCCTTTTCCCATGCTTTTCAAGTGTATTAAATGGAATAAACAATTTTTTTCTAGGACAGCGATGGGGACAAGAGTGACGATAACTTGGTTGTGGATGTGTCCAATGAGGTAACTCAGTTTTCATTTTTTGCATTTTTAACATTTGCCCAAGCATTGAAGGAAAAATTCACTATCATCTAAATGTATATAAAAATGCTTGCCTATTTTCTTTTTACTGATATTGGAAATTAACCTGAAAAACCTTAAAATGTAATGCCTGCTGGCTGCCATATTACAGGACAGAGCAAATTGGGCTGACTTATATGCTCCCTCTTGCACTGGTTCATACACATTTCAGCTTTCCCATAAGATGCATTCCAACATTTTACAGCCGCTGTCATGACTGCCTCTGTGTGGTGGGGAAGAGTTAAGATGAGGATGTATGTACAGGACCGGGGTTGATCAGGCAGTGTTTTTAAATCAATGTATCTTTGGCAGGGATGAGGTTGGAACACAGGGTTAAAGCAAACTGAGAGTTGAGAAGCAACTAGAGATGTCCACAGAATTTCCTAGGGCGAGTGGCCATTTAAGAAAACCCTACTATTCTTCAGGAAAGACAGTGTAGGTAGCAGCAGTTCCTGCCAGCAGCACCACAGTGGAGGGGGCTAGTCCAACTCCCTCCTCCCCGTCTTTTATGTCCTGCAGATACAAGACTTTGGGAGCATAGGATGCCATCAGTCCTCTTCCCTTATTCCGATCTGCCTTGGGAGGCAGGGCCTTTACCAAGCCATGGTGTACAGAGGAGGTCTACTCTGTCAGCCGTCAGTTTCGTAGGATTGGATGGTGGAAAGTGGGTATCTGAGCAGGGAGCTAGGTAACTAGCAACATCTTCAGAAGCCCAGACCACAGCAATATCTGAGCATATGATACAAAATTGATTAATAGACTTTCTGCTCTCCTGCACCTGATACCACCTGCAGGGGTCCACCCGACCCCCAGGAGAGCAGCAGAGTGTGGAGGAACCATTGGAATCCTGGTGGCTTTGCAGCCTCCACCCAGGGCAGGCACCCGGGGGGTGGCGGGGAGAGGAGTGAGGGGAAGGTTTGCTACACAGAGGGGTAATATGGACAGTCTGTATAGAGGAAAGAAAACAATAGACAATACATATTCTATGGGCCACGAGCTGAGGGTCATTTTCTTTGAGGGTGGGGATAAGCAAAGTGGGTTATCATTTGACAAGAAATTTTTAAAATAATGTTTACGTTATTCAGAGCTATCATGCTGTGGACACTATGAACTGCATAATCTTATTACTGTTACTCTTGTCCTCCCTTCCCTCTCACTGTTTGTCACACACTTGTCATATTTTATCTGTAATTAGATTGTAATCTCCTCTTTATATATTTAAGAAAAAATTACCATGTTATTTAAAACTCACATGCAAAACTAACTGGATTTATTTTAATCAGTGGGCTTAACTGCCCCCACTGACCAGATGAAGAGGAGGCATTGTCACAGAGAAACAAACAAAAACTAATATTTAAAAAAATTATTTATTTAAACTTACCTGTTTAAAACCTTACAGTTTTTCCATGGTGATAATTCCATGGCAGTGCTCTGTACAAGCCCATGGCCATAAAGCAGTTTTCTGCTGTCCTTCCTCCCCCCATTTGTATTTGTTTTTTGTTTTATTAGTATTATTATTATCTTAGGATCCTTCATCGCCACGGGCAAGTCCGGCACATTCGCCACGTGAGAATGGCATAGATAAAAACCGCCTGCTGAAAAAAGATGCCTCTAGCAGTCCAGCATCTACAGCCTCCTCAGGAAGTTCCACTTCCTTGAAATCCAAAGAAATGAGTTTGGTGAGTATTAAAAGCAGTCTGTAGCCCAGAGGAAATACCTATCTATTTCTCACATGTATGGTCTCACTACTAATTACTGTGCATAGTGGCTTGCTTGTTGGCTGCGGATGTCTGATTTTATACACTTGAAGTTGAAGCATGTTCTTGTTCCCCTAGACCTTTATAGTACTATACAACCCTCTTCTTCGCTGATAAAAGCTTCTACTTCACACTGATCTTTCCTATGCACTTATAGCTAATGGTTTCCAAATTTACTGTATAATGCAAACTGTTCACTTTAAACAGTGTTTTCTTTTTGGAGCTGAAAATAGCTTACACTTATTCTTCACTATAGACAAAACATACACACACAGATCTTTTAAATGTTCTGCAGAATCATGGTTCCCTTCTTCTAAATAGGTTGTTTTACTCTCGGTAAAATGTCATTAAATTATTTGATCATAAGATCTTTGGTTGTTATACTGGCACAATTTATTAAATTATTTTATTTTAGGAGATTATTAATTACGTATCACTCTCTTTTTGGACTTTAATCTGGGACATTAGACAAATTGTTTTCTGTAATATTTGAGATGCCGATTTTAGACTGAAGGAATTTGGCGATACATAGAATATTGTCCTGAATTTAAATTATCTCAGACATTTTTAATGCTGTGGAGGAAGGAAAAAATGATCTTCTGCATTTTTTCCTTGTTTAATTTTGGCAGGAATAGGAAAGGTCAGCATTTCTCTCTCACAAGTTAATGCTAACAACATTGTGTGGATTTATGAAAATTGGCTGAGGGAGTAGGTAGTAGGTGCCCAGTGTCCCAGCTGCTGTTGTGATAAATTGTGTAATATGGCCTGGATTAAAAATAATACTCATTTAATTTGTTTAATGATACCAGCATGAAAAAGCCAGCACGCCTGTTCTGAAATCCAGCACACCGACTCCTCGAAGTGATGTGCCAACTCCGGGCACTAGTGCTACTCCAGGACTTCGTCCAGGCCTTGGAAAACCTCCAACAATGGACCCTCTAGTTAATCAAGCTGGTAATGCATTGCTTTTCATGTGCTTTTCTCAGTCTTTCATTAATCTTTTACTTATGTAATTTGTGAATACTAAATAAATGTATTGCTTCATTCTTCATATTATTGAAGAGGTTTGATAAGAAACAGATGTTCAGACTTAGTTTTCAGCAGCTTGTACCTCTTTCAGACTGACTGTTTACATTTGTTTTTATCTTCTTTGAAAATAATCTAAACTACGTAATGACTTCCTTAAAGTTTCTGATAAATATTCTGAATGCAAGCTCCTTCCTAGCCCATTATCCTGTATTTGAAGCAGCTAATATTTGCTGAAATGTAAATCCTGACAGATTCAGAGAGATATTCAGACTTCAGACGTCAGTTTTCTAAACTATACCTCTCAGTCTTATTGCAGGAATTGGAGAAAGACCAAATAACATCAACAATGGGGAGGAGGAAAATATGAAGGAAGGAATGGACAGTCTGTGTAGGGAATATTAAAAGTAATCAGAATAGCTATGCATATAAGAGCTCTCATTTACACAGAGCCAGGATGAGTGGTGGTGATGAGCCTAGTTCAGAATGTACCTAACAACATTAAAAGGGACTGTGGACAGAGGGAAAGACTGGGTGTTGCAAAAGACGTATCCATCTGGAATTACAGTGTTTTCTTCTCTGTGTGCAGAGAAATAGAAAGAAAATTACTTGAATTCACAATGAGCACATTATTTCATTAAACTGCAGCTGCTGGCTTGAGGACACCCTTGGCAGTATCAGGACCATACCCTACTCCATTTGGAATGGTACCTCATGCTGGCATGAACGGAGAGTTGACCAGTCCAGGGGCAGCTTATGCCAGTCTACACAATATGTCCCCGCAGATGAGTGCTGCTGCAGCTGCAGCCGCCGTGGTTGCCTATGGACGATCTCCTATGGTAGGAAACACATTGCTTGCCATCTCAATAGGATGAGGTTTGGTTCACTGGGAAAGGCTACATGCCTTATTTAACATTGTCTAACTCCCAGGCCATTACAATGCCAGAGGCTTAACTACTTCACTGTATGTTTCATTTTACTCTGTGGCTAGAGAAACAAACTTGTGCCTTGAAAACAAAGAATCTCAGTGTATTTATGAATGTTTCAGTTTTTGTTTGCCTTCATTAGTGCTTTGGTTCATTAAGAAACGCCAAACTATTTATGTATGTATTTATTTATTTGAATAAAAAGGTAGTGTTGGAAGCTACAAAGCACTTCATTGGTTCTCTGGACATCTGTGTTTCTCCCATTGGAGCAGATTTGTACACTTTATAGACATCCTAAATTAATCTTGCAGCACATAGAAGGCTTTTTATCCACTTTTCTGTGCTTGTAGTTTCATTTTTTATGAAAATAAAAATTTGAAGTTGGCTGGTGTCGTTTTTTTATTGCTTTGTGGCCTGGAAAGTTAGAAAATTCCTTATGCCTGGCAACAGTGCAAATAAGGTAGTCTGTAGTCACCACTACCATAAAGTAAAACTAAGTAGGGGCCCAGTTCTTCAAACATTTAAGCGTATGGGTAACTTTAAGCACACAAGTAGTCCCAGTGAATTAATTGGGATTATTTATAAGTAAAGTTGTGTGTCAGTATTTCCAGGATATGTGAGGCTTGGTGCTATATTTTCTAAATTCTAGAATGAGGCTCATCTTTTTAACTGGAAAACAGTTTTCTTGAGCAGGAAGGATGGAAATTGTAAGTGGCATATACATGTCTTTAAAACTACATGCATTATGGTTTTAAGTTATGTATACCGTTTCAAAGGATGAACTTGAATGCACTTTGGCCCATATTTGTTGTAGGGATTGCTTGAAGTGTGTATTTATGCTAGATGAATTAATATAATAAGATTTAAAATGCTAGGAAATCCTAAAGTAGTACATAATGTATTAAGCATATCATTACTGTCATATTTAAGCTGTTACGATCATGTACATCTATTGGTTCAGTTTTCAGTGTGAACACTGAAAAACAAAAAAATAAATCTCTTCAGAGAGTCCCTTTAATGCATTCCAATAAGTAACATTTGCATTTCTAAAATGCTCTACACCATATTTTTTTTTTAATATATAAAATGAGTTGGGGGTGAAGGAAGGGGAAGTTGTGTTTTTTTCATTCAACAGGCTGGAATTTTATTCATTTTTCATTACCAGGTTGGATTTGATCCTCCTCCTCACATGAGAGTACCTGGAATCCCTCCAAATCTAGCAGGAATCCCTGGGGGGAAACCGTAAGTAACTTTTAACACTTTAGTAACATGTGAAACGGCGAGAGCATTTAGTTATATTATGTCAGCGAACAAGACTTCCAAATGGAATGATATCTTGGGTGTTTTGAAAGAGATTGCTGTTGTCCTCTCCTGATAAGGAGTATTTCTTATAAAGTCTCAACTGGCAGCTGTAATCTTAATCACATTTGTGAACATTTAGTTATTTCTGGAGAGAAGCTGTTGGTGGGAAACATCCCTGAGTTTCCTTTCTTTCAAGCTTTGCTATTGAACTAGAGGTAGGTCGGGGAGTTGGAAACTAGTAGAGCTCACCTTTAAATTTGAAACATGTCAAGCTGTCTTTCAGCCACTACAAATAGAGGGTGCAAATCACATCCTCCTTGTATTGGTAGATATTTGAGCAGGAGTGAAGGTCTGATGAAATCACTGTGTCTCCAGCTTCAGAAATTTAGGTGGTACTTAATGGAGATCATAAGTACTGACTTTGGCAAATGGTACATAACTTGCATAATGAACTTCTGAAAACTACCTCAGAGATATGCAGCTGTAGAGCAGCAGGATACACAGGCAAAGATGTACAGTGAACATATAAATGTAGGAGGATTTATTTTCACAGCAGCGCTTGAAATTAGATGCTTGTATTAATACTGAACTCACTATATAAAGAAAAGGGCACTTAGCACGGTCACCATTAACAAAGTATTTTATTCTGTTTTGGATTTTTAGAGTAATTTCATTTTTTACTGAGGAAGTAAAGGTAATAAAATTAAAGCAGTCTTACAGTTAGCTAATATTCTATTCTGTCAGATGAATTTTGAAATTCTCTTAAAGATGTCTTGCTTTCTGGATTTTCACAATATAGTGTTTTGTTGGCATATTAAGCAACATTTTAAAGTTATGCCACTAAGATATGTGTTTCAGTTTGGTGGGTGAGCATTTTGTTGAACCTGCAGCATTTGCAGCAGTTTTATTTCAGTAGATTGTAAAGGTTTAAGTAGCCTTAATTAAACCTGGTTAGGTTCCACATTTAGGGTAGAATCATAGATACATACAGCCTCTTTTTAAAAAACAAACAAACACACAAAAAAACCAACCTCTAAAACTTCTTATTTTAGCAGTTTTCTTAAATATTTTTAGAAAATAATTGTACACAGTTTTAAACAGAGCATAATTTCCAAAGAATACATTATTGATAAAACTTCATTTTCTGATGGTATTTCCTTTAAAATAGGTATATAGTTTCCCTCTCAACCTGCTCAGTCTCCTGGCAATGTTTATCTATAATACCTGCCAAATTTGCATATGGGAAATCCTTCCTGTTGATTACAAATATTCTGCAATATGGTTCTAGTTTCCATTAATCTATCTGCCTGATTTAGTAGTGAAACTGGTTTAAATTTTCTCCCCGTCACTTACGTCTTCCTCTCACAGATGCATCATATGTCTCCCGATTGCCTCATGACTTTATTATGAAGCTTTGTGCTTACACATACACAGATTCACTTGTCCTGCACAGCTTTCAAAAGAATGCAGTCACTTAATTTTTGGTATGAATTGTAAGTTCTAAGAAACATTTACTGTGTTGAACCTTACAAGCTGAACCTTTACAAACATACCTTGATTTGCTTCCACCATGCTTTTCAGCCTCATGTGCCGCCGTGCCTGTCATCCTGACTGATTAAATTGTGTAGGGAATATGGTGCCTTGTGTAGTGCATGTTTCTTCTCCCTCTTTTTCCTCTTTCATAGGAATTAATGCAAACCATTCCTCCTAAATCTGTTTTCTTTGCTACTTATTGCACTTTTACATGCAGACTCCACGAATAGGTTGGCACTCTCAAGCTCCTGCTTGGACCGAATTTCATGTATGAAATCCCCACCTGAGGGAAAGATTAGAGAAGAGATACTGAACGTACTGCATTACTAACAAGGGTCTAAGGATGGTATTATGCATCAAACATTGGCTGTCAAGTTAAATATTGCAGAGCGGACTAGTTCTTAAAATAGATGTTTCTGTTTATGGGGCCAGATTCATTCCTAGTGACTTCAGTGAAATGTGGCCCACAGTTTTATAAATAAATTATTGTTGGATCATTCATGGGCTAATAGATATGGGTAATTTTAATTCTTGGACTTCATTTATTAAACCATTTCACTATTTCTATTTCATGACTTCCAGAAATATTTAATCAAAAGTGTATTGGGGAAGGGGGCTCAAATGTAGATGTCATTTTTGCAGTGTTCAAGGCACATCAGCCATGTCTGTTTCCTATTGCTTAAAAAGTACTATTTGAATGAAAAATATTGTGTTCTTTATGGTGTTTTCCTTCTGGTCACTTAGCTTTAAACTCTCGGTCAAAATCTTAGTTATTGAATCTGCTTCTGAGAACCCTCACTTGCAGTTAAAAGTTACATACTCAGTCATACTCCTGGTCATACTTTCTTGCCTCCTTTGCTGATAGTTGCTGCCTCCTTTTCCTGTTCTTACTATAAATAGACATGGTAAACTTTTGAAATCCCAGGAGATGGGGTAGTCTAAAATTGACTGCGTTAGGATTTAGACTTATTTTAGCCCTGTTCATCCACAACTAGCAGGATGTCTTCCGTTGCCCAGAGTAACTTTATGGTTGCATCTTTTATCTGTGTTAAGTCTATTGACATTTTCTGGTACAAAGTATGGGTGTAATGTGGCATCTGTCACAGAATTTCACAGACTGCAGGGGAATTCTCGGTTTTGTATTTGAAACCAACTTTCTCCCAGACACACACATTGAGATGCCACATGAGAGACGGCATTTTAGTTGTGTATCCTGTTGCAGGTGGGATGGGGGAGGAAGTTTTTCAGTTAGAAATACTGAATCCCCTGCCATCTGTCTGCTGGTTACTGTAGTTATCCGTAGCTACTCTGGGGCCCTTGTTTTTTGTTGTTGTTCTAAGTACCATTGACTCAGTTCTCTTTTTCCAAAGGACCAGCATTCTGTGAGCAGCTGTTCTTCTTTGACCACTCTATATTTTTCTTTTGTCTGCCTTTAACTGCTGTTATGACTTACTACTTACACACTGAGATCTTATTAATAGAATAGATTGCTGTTAGAAAAATAAGCTGCCTCTTAGGAACCTGCTCTTGTTTTTCAGTTGGCTGCTGTTGAAAGAATTCCCTCTGGAAAACACCTTACTTTCTACTGCTTCACCTTCTGCTGTGTCACTAAGTTTAAGTCCCTTACTCCCAACCTTTTCTGGTTTTGTTTTTTTTAAAATCTGCCACTGGCAAGTTCGTTCTCTTCAGAGCCTAATCCTGTTACCAGTGACTCTGGGCCATTCCATGCTGACCTAGAAAGCTGTAGGGTGTTTCAAGTCTCAGTTCCCCTTGCCACAAATTAGCTGGTCTTGGCAGATGAGAGCAGGTGCCCCTTAGACATTCTTTTATTTTATTTTTCTGTGTTTCTCCCTGGGAACCATTCCTTCCATTTTCTCTTCATCCTGCTGTCAAGCTGTATTTAGTATTTATTCTTCAGTTTTCCTGCCCTCTTTCTGTGGTTGTGTGACGTTTTCCTTTTCTCCTATATCATTGAAGCCCGCTGCTAATTTTTCCTATTACTGTGGAACTCATGTTTCTCTATTTTTCTTTTGTCTGCCTTTAACTGCTGTTATGACGTACTACTTTTTAGAATTTGTCCAGTTTCATGCTTCCATCCTCATACCGAATGATTCAAGCTCATACTTTAAAATCTCATACTCAGTAGTGTTTGGAAGAGGTCAGATCTAAAACTACTTCAGTTTCTTTAGCTATTGGCCAATTATTAATTTATCTTGTGGTATATTCATCATGTTGCACAAGAGTGAATTTCTTTAGATTTTCCTGGCAGCACTTGTTCTGTTGTTTTTCTTTTTCTTCTGGTGTGGTCTCCAAATCAGTAATTAATTTTCTCCTGAAATCAGTACTATTTTCAGAGATGACTATCTGGTGTATGACAAATTGTGCACCTTGTCCTTTCTCTCCCTACTGTACAGTGAGCAACATGCAGTATTTTATACTCTTTTTGGCTTAGTGCCATATTCATATTTGCTCATTTGATTAGTCATTCCAATGGAGTTTTTAGCTTTCTTTACAGTCCCCTGTGGTGGTTGTGTTAACGATCTTACAGGTTTTCCCAGGGTGAGAGTTCTGACTTCTTCTAGCACTAGGTTGCTGCACTTAGCATTGATACTAGAGTTACAAAATGGTAGCAACATTGTGACAATTAACCTGATAATTAAAGAACATGCTATCTTAAAACAGAATTGAAATGATTGCAGAGTTGATTTGATTTAAATCAAACTGATTTAAAACACTAGTCAGGAAGACTCGATTTAATCATGGATTTCTACATAAAAGTGCATTCTTGTTGGTTGTTATAACCTTAATACATATTCCTCACAACTCAGAGATAGAGGTAGGTTCTTCTTCGAGTGATTGCTCATGTGTATTCCACAACAGGTGTGCGTGCTCGCCATGTGCACCGATGCCGGAAGTTTTTCCCCAGCAGTACCCATGGGGGGGGGAGCGCCCCCCCTTCCGCCCCCCGCTGACCCCTGGAGTGGCACCTGCCTGGCACGGTATAAGGGGAGCTGCGCGCTCCCCCCACCCTCAGTTCCTTCTTGCCAGACAACTCCGACAGAGGTGAAGGAGGGCGGGATATGGAATAGACATGAGCAACACATCTCAAAGAACTCCAGTTACGGAAAAACTTTTCTTTTCTTCTTCGAGTTATTGCTCATGTGTATTCCACAATAGGTGATTCCAAGCTATATCTGTTGGAGGTGGGTAAGAGTTCACAAGTTCCCAGGACAGAGGGCAGCCCTGCCAAACCCAGTGTTATCCCTGGCTTGGAAAACGATTGCATAGTGCGAGGTGAACGTGTGAACCGAAGACCACGTGGCAGCCTTACAAATGTCCTGGGTGGGGATGTGGGCCATGAAGGCAGACAACGAGGCCTGCGCCCGAGTCGAGTGTGCCCTCACAATGGGTGGTGGGGGACACCCGCCAGCTCATAACAGGAGCGGATACATGAAGTAATCGAATTGAAAAGCCGCTGAGTGGAAATCGGCTGGCCCCTCGTGCTCTCAGCCGAGGCGACGAACAGTTGCAAGGACTTTCTGAACGACTTGGTCCGCTTGAGGTAGAAAGACAGAGCCCGCCACACATCGAGCGTGTGGAGACGGCACTCCTCACTGGATGCGTGAGGCTTGGGGCAGAGGACCGGTAGAAAAATGTCCTGACCCATGTGTAGGTGGAGACCACCTTTGGGAGGAATGCAGGGTGGATGTCGTGGGCTATACAGAAGTCTCACAGCCTGAGGGCTTCGTGGCAGAGGATCAAGCCTTGCCTTGCCTTGCCTGTTGATATAGAACATCGAGGCCATGTTGTCTGTGAGGACCCTGACTACCATGCACGCCAGCCACACCGCCCTGAGCTCCTTGAAGTTTATATGTAGGGTCGGGTCTTGAGCCGACCACAGGCCTTGGGCCTGAAAGTTCCCCACATGGGCTCCACGCACACCTAATGCGGAATACACATCAGCAACACATCTCGAAGAACACCAGTTACGGAAAAGGTAACTGTCTTTTTCACTTTTAGAAGATGCACACTATACATTTTTAAAGTGATTTATTTTGAAAACTTTTCAGATTAGTTTTACATCTATATCAGAAAAGCAGGTAATTGAATCAGATATTTATGAAGTCACTGGGAAGTGAACTATCTCCAATTCAACAGGTTAATTAATAATATTTGGAGGATTTTCTTGCCACGGTGTATTTGGAGGAAAACATCATCAGACAAACATTTAAAGTGTTTTATTTTAACTAAAACAGCAACGTTATGTATTCTGGATTTTTTTCTTCAACAGCAAACATATAATATTTTAACAAAACAGGCATATGAATTTTTGAATTTAGTTAAACATCCAAGTTTTTTAAAGTCAGGTTTGTTTTTGATAAGTGTTTTTAACTGAAATAGTTAAATGAAAAATTTTTAAAAAAATTAAATCGATTATGTCAGCCAGGTCAACAGGAGAAACTTAAAATATTGGTTTCTTCAGCCTACTCAGTCATCTTCACCTTCATTTTCCTGTTTCTTTATAATCTGGGGGGAAAAAAACAAGCTTTCAGGTCCCAAACGATTTCTCAATTTGGAATGAATTAGTCAAAGAATGAAAATATTCTTTCTACACCATCTGAAGAAGCTATTCTGTTAAAAGTGAGATTATCACTTCAACAGTCTCTGAATCCAAGTGGTTAATTGACTTCCAACAGTTCACTGGTGTGACTTTCTTTAAAACATTATCAGCAAACATAGATTTCCTGAATGGTTCACCCTTAGCTCTGAAGTTTATTATAGTTGGCATTATGGAGGGATGATTGCTGGATGTCCATGTCCTAGCCAACTCCTCTAATTCAGCAGTTAAGGTTTGACCCTGGTACTGAGTAATGAGAATATTCACAAGAAAATGAGCTGGAGATAATGCTTGTCCTATTTGTTTTTTTAATGCTTGTAATTTAACTCTATCATTGCACATTTTTCTTTTTAAGATCTCACTCGGTTCCTTCCAAATTTCAACAGCGTCAGGAATAAAACAGCTATTTCACCTCATTTTGTTCAAGGCTACAGAAATAGGCTTCAGGGTACTCGGCATGTGTTCAACATTTCTCTTAAGCCCAATGTTGAGAACTCTAGCTGTGACAATGCTATCTATTTTTTCACTATTTTGTTCACAAACTGTCATCAGATTAGGCCAGTTCATAGAATCATAGAATATCAGGGTTGGAAGGGACCTCAGGAGGTCATCTAGTCCAATCCCCTGCTCAAAGCAGGACCAATCCCCAATTAAATCATCCCAGCCAGGGCTTTGTCAAGCCTGACCTTAAAAACTTCTAAGGAAGGAGATTCTACCACCTCCCTAGGTAACGCATTCCAGTGTTTCACCACCCTCCTAGTGAAAAAGTTTTTCCTAATATCCAACCTAAACCTCCCCCACTGCAACTTGAGACCATTACTCCTTGTCCTGTCCTCTTCTACCACTGAGAATAGTCTAGAACCATCCTCTCTGGAACCCCCTCTCAGGTAGTTGAAAGCAGCTATCAAATCCCCCCTCATTCTTCTCTTCTGCAGACTAAACAATCCCAGTTCCCTCAGCCTCTCCTCATAAGTCATGTGTTCCAGACCCCTAATCATTTTTGTTGCCCTTCTCTGGATTCTCTCCAATTTATCCACATCCTTGTTGTAGTGTGGGGCCCAATGTTGAATAGAGGGGGACGATCACGTCCCTTGATCTGCTCGCTATGCCCCTACTTATACATCCCAAAATGCCATTGGCCTTCTTGGCAACAAGGGCACTGCTGACTCATATCCAGCTTCTCGTCCACTGTCACCCCTAGGTCCTTTTCCGCAGAACTGCTGCCTAGCCATTCGGTTCCTAGTCTGTAGCGGTGCATTGGGTTCTTCTGTCCTAAGTGCAGGACCTTGCACTTATCCTTATTGAACCTCATCAGATTTCTTTTGGCCCAATCCTCCAATTTGTCTAGGTCCCTCTGTATCCTATCCCTGCCCTCCAGCATATCTACCACTCCTCCTAGTTTAGTATCATCCGCAAATTTGCTGAGTGCAATCCATACCATCCTCCAGATCATTTATGAAGATATTGAACAAAACCGGCCCCAGTTCTTGATATAGTGCTCAAAACAGTCCACTACTGAGTTCCACTGTATGTCTTGTGGGAGAGTTAGCTTGGTTCCTCCCACTTTTTTCAGAGCAGCTGCTGCAAAGTGGTTATTACGGAAGTATTTTGCAGTTTCAACAATATTAGCCTTTATTTCTGGAACACTGAAGTCTTTGGCTAGGAAGTGCATCAAATGAGCACTGCAACCGTATGTTATGAGCTTGGGACTCTCTTCTAAATAATTTCTTCTCATCTTGAATACATTTGCAGCATTGTCTATGACCAAGCTGCGTACTAGACATTTGAATTTTTTTTCACAGTTTGTTATAGCTTTTACTGTTACTTCTTCTTGTAAGTATTCTGCTGTGTGCACATTTCCTGATGTATCAGTTGTTTCTGTAAGGAAGACATCCCCTTCTTCTGTTTCAGAGTAGCAGCCGTATTAGTCTGAATCTGCAAAAAGAACAGGAGTACTTGTGGCACCTTAGACACTAACAAATTCATTGGAGTGTAAGCTTTCGTGGACTAAACCCACTTCATCGGATGCATGCAGTGGAAAATATAGTAGGAAGATAGATATACACAGAGAACATGAAACAATGGGTGTTATCATACACATTATAACGAGAGTGATCAAGTAAGGTGAGCTATTAACCAACAGGAGAGGAAAAAAAACCTTTGTAGTGATAATCAAGATGGGTCATTTCCAGCAGTTGACAAGAAAGTATAAGGAACAGTATGGGGGAAAAATAAACATGGGAAAATAGTTTTACTTTATGTAATGACACATCCACTCCCAGTCTTTATTCAAGCCTAATTTAAGGGTGTCCAGTTTGCAAATTAATTCCAACTCAGCGGTCTCTCGTTGGAGTCTGTTTCTGAAGTTTTTTTGTTGAAATATTGTGACTTTTAGGTCTATAATCGAGTGACCAAGGAGATTGAAGTGTTCTCCAACTGGTTTTTGAATGTTATAATTCTTGACACCTGATTTGTGTCCATTTATTCTTTTACGTAGAGACTGTCCGGTTTGGCCAACGTACATGGCAGAGGGGCATTGCTGGCACATGATGGCATATATCACATTGGTAAATGTGCAAGTGAACGAGCCTCTGATAGTGTGGCTGATGTGATTAGGCCCTATGATGGTGTCCCTTGAATAGATATGTGGGCACAGTTGGCAACGGGCTTTGTTGCAAGGATAAGTTCCTGGGTTTGTGGTTCTGTTGTGTGGTGTGTGTTGCTGGTGAGTATTTGTTTCAGGTTGTGGGGCTGTCTGTAAGCAAGGACTGGCCTGTCTCCCAAGATCTGTGAGAGTGATGGGTCGTCCTTCAAGATAGGTTGTAGATCCTTGATGATGTGCTGGAGAGGTTTTAGTTGGAGGCTGAAGGTGACTGCTAGTGGCGTTCTGTTACTTTCTTTGTTGGGCCTGTCCTGTAGTAGGTGACTTCTGGGTACTCTTCTGGCTCTATCAATCTGTTTATTCACTTCAGCAGGTGGGTATTGTAGTTGTAATGCTTGATAGAGATCTTGTAGGTTTTTGTCTCTGTCTGAGGGGTTGGAGCAAATGCGGTTATATCGTAGATCTTGGCTGTAGACAATGGATTGTGTGGTGTGGTCTGGATGAAAGCTGGAGGCATGTAGGTAAGTATAGCGGTCAGTAGCTTTCCAGTATAGGGTGGTGTTTATGTGACCATCGCTTATTAGCACCATAGTGTCCAGGAGGTGGATCTCTTGTTTGGATTGGTCTTGATGGTGGGATGGAAATTGTTGAAATCATGGTGGAATTCTTCAAGGGCTTCTTTTCCGTGGATGATGAAGATGTCATCAATGTAGTGCAAGAAGAGTAGGGGCGTTAGGGGATGAGAGCTGAGGAAGCGTTGTTCTAAGTCAGCCATAAAAATGTTGGCATACTGTGGGGCCATGCGGGTACCCATAGAAGTGCCGCTGATTTGAAAGTATACATTGTCCCGAAATGTGAAATAGTTATGGGTGAGGACAAAGTCACAAAGTTCAGCCACCAGGTTTGCCGTGACATTATCAGAGATACTGTTCCTGACGGTGTCACATAAGCACACACAACAGGATCATTGTGGACATTTCTCCACCCATCAAGACTCAGGTAAACAATTTTACCCTCTAGACCTTTTGCACAGTGCTCAATTTCTCTTTCGTACACTTTATCCAGCAATCTGCCTGTGACATCTGCTCTGTTGGATGGACGGTATCCTGGTCTTAATGTCTCATTAATGAAGTGTGGGTTCTCAGTCATACTGAAAGGAGAGTTTGTTGCATAAACAAACTGCAATTTTTCATCAATTACCTCCTTTTGCAATCTGCTGGTTCTTATCACAAACTTATCTATGGTTGTTTCTGGATGCTGGAGATTTTTTTTCTTTTTGCTACAGGTGATGTACCGTGGCTATGTGACTGGAACACTATCATTGGCAGATAACTCTGAAACTATAGAAAATGATGGTGATCTTGAAGGTGGATAGTCTTCAGAATCCTGTCTGAGGATGGATTCTCCTAAACAAAATATATCAATGCAGTTATTTAATTATTATTACCATACTACTCATTTAGTATTACTCATTGCATTCACTGACACTCAGTACTACTTTAGAGGTGAAATTATAAAAGTAAGATCTGCCTATTTCAGTTATTTATTTTTTTTATCACAGCTGCATCTAAAATGATAGTACCATTGAGTAATAACTATATTTTTTAGTCCAGAAGGAAGACAGGCAGTCCTTAAGAAAGAAGTATGAAATAAAAAAGTTTATCAACCTGAAGATCCTGCATGTTCAGACATGTTCCTTTCATCATCTTCAATGCAGCTTCCTCCTGAGAAGGAACACTTCTCATGATGCTGTTTCAATCAGGCAACCAGGCCTTGCATTTCTTTGTTGCACTGTTTGCATTTTGTATGCATGCCTGTCTTATCCACAGGTAGAAGACCTTCATTAAAATATTCCCAAACTGGGTCTCTTTTACGGCCTTCTGCCATTAAAGGTTTTTCCTTCTAGTGAGAGAATGGTATGGTAGATCTCAAATCAATGAAGGTTACGCTCAGAAAGACCTCAAGACTTCTGGAGTTTGCTGCTCAAACAGTTTCACTTTTGTTTCTACTGCCTGTCCCTCCCTTCCCACATTTATCTCCAGACTTCTTCTCCTTGTCCAGATCTATTCCACCCCCAACAATCTTCTATTCATTGAACTTTTTGAAACTTTGCACTTTTAGAGAGAGGTAAGGCATTTGACTCTGTGTACACGAATTTTCAGAGGGACGATAGGGTTGAGGTCTGTTATTTCTCCTCTCTCTGTATGTATGTATGTAGGTATGTATTTATTTATTTTTTTTAAAAAAAAATTTTTTTTGCTGTTAACAAACATGTTATCTCTGAAGACACAAATCCACAGTTTGAGAACTGCAAAACTAAGCATGTCTGATTGTATCTTCTAGACTAAGCATTGAGTCCCATTGGGTAGAAGAAAGATTAACCTAAATAATCTATACAGAAGCCCCTGGAACCCCATAAGATTGGGTCCCTAATCCATGAACTATTGGAACTCATTTACAAATCTTTTCTTAAACATTACGTGACTAGATTGTCGTATACTATAGAATTAGAATTTATAATCCCTATTCCATTATAAGATATCTTTGAGCTATAATGTATCTTAATAAAAACTACCTTTAGGTAGGTTTTTTCCTCAAAAAGCATTTTATCAAAAAAATCTGATCTAAATTAATAAAATCCGATTTTTTTTAAAGTAATTGATTTTTATCCACCCTGAATGATTGTATTAAGGACTTGTGTTCTTATTGGTGCTCTATTTGTACTTTTCTAATCTAGTTCAGAGCATATAAATGTTATAGACAAGATTTAGATGGAGGCAAAATGTAACTTCTTTTTAAAATAATGTCAGTAATTTTAATAAGGAAATGGCATTTCATTTGTTTAAATGTTTAGCATGCAAGTCCTAGTTATAAGCTGTCTGGGACACTTTCTGCAGAACCCAAAACTATTGCATTTTTGCAATTTTGTTGAACAACTAGAGTGAGAGAGCTGGTCAAATCAGTTTCTTGACTTTGAGGAAGAATTAGCATGATAAATATGATTAAAGTTCTGCAGTTCAATTTTATTATGAAAACACTATTTCTAGATATTTCTCTGAAATGGAAAGAACAATTCTGGACTTCTCCTGGGAGGGTCATAATCATAAAACAAAATTATCCTATTTGGAAAATGGAGAGCTAAAAGTGCCAAATTTAAATTTGTACCAAATTAATCTGAGACAAATTAATACATTACTATTATTTGTATTATGGTAGTGCATAGGAGAAACAGTGTATTCCTGGTACCAATCCAAAATCCTGGGTACAAATGGAAAAGCAACTTACTGTCTCAGTAAACCAGGGTCAGAGAGACTGCTTCAGGGTGGATTGATTTAAATTAAAATGAATTCAAATTTATTCATGATTTAAACCAGCAAGCAAGAAACCTTGATTTTTCTTCGAGTGCTTGTTCATGTCCATTCCAATCAGGTGTGTGCACATGCACGTGCATGGTGGCCGGAAGATTTTTTCCTATAGCAGCATCAGTCGGGTCAGTCTGGGCGCCCCCTGGAGTCATGCCTTCATGGCACTCAATATAGAGCCCTGCGATCCCGCCCCTCCTTCAGTTCCTTCTTACCACCAGTGACTGTTGGCTGGAACTTCCCGTAGCCCTTGCTTAGCAAGCGCATTCTACAGTTCTTTGTATGTAGTTTACCTTAGTTATTAGTATTAGACTAATTAGAGTTGTTGGGGGTCCCCTGCATTTCGACTCTCCAGAGCCGTGGTATGCCGCGGTCCCCATGGTTTAAAAACACACCAATACCTCCAGCCTCGGCACTGACCTCGGCACCAGTGACTCGTCCAACTTCAGTGCTGGCACCAATCTCGACTACAGCGCAGGCATCGATGCCGGCGACTGGCCCGCCACCTTCATTGGTGCAGATGGGGTTTGGCACTGGCTCCATCGACATTTCCACCAGTGTTGCTGATGGCTGCGCCAACACTGGGTTTGGCGTCGACAGCACTAGCAAGCACTCCGTTGGCGCCGACACTGCTCCAAGGGTCACGGGTCCCCTTGGGAGCGGATGGCAGGGAGCATCCACTTCTTATAGGTGCTTTCTCCTCATTGTCACCAGACGAGGCATTGGTGGGCACAGCTGTAGCCCCGGTGCTTGAGGACAACAGAGTACTGCTGCAGTTGCTGCAAAGGGCTGCTCAGGATCTGGGCATTAAGGTTGAGGAGGCTGATCCCATGGTGGACATCCTCGCCTCCTCAGGACCTTCTCGTATTGCCCTACTACTTATTAAGACTATTGTGGACACCACCAAGACCCTGTGGCAAACTCCAACTTCCTTGCTGCCCACTGCCAAGCGCAATGAGAGGTGTTATTTTGTGCCCTCCAAAGGGTACAAACATTTGTATTCCCACCCATCTCCTGACTCTCTTGTTGTGGACGCTGCTAACTAGCGTGAGAGGCAGAGTTTCCAAGGGCCTTCCCCAAAAAACAGGGAGGCTAAGCGACTAGACCTTGTCGGGAGAAAGGTCTATTCTACTGGGGGTCTGCAGCTCCGTATTTTGAACCAGCAGGCCATCGTCAGCCTGTACTCTTATAACACCTGTGTGGCGATGGCCAGATTTACAGAGCTCCTCCCTTCAGACTCCTGAGCAGAGTTTTAGGCCTTGGTGGAGGAGGGGAAGCTAGTCTCCCAGGCTTCCCTCCAAGCCACTTTGGACTGTGCAGATGCCACCACTAGGGTCCTGGCTACTGGCCCCAAGTCTCTGGGCTCCCTTATGAGGTCCAGAAGACTATTCAGGACTTCCCATTTGAGGGTGTGACTCTTTTTTTTTTCTGAAAAGACAGACAAGAGGCTACACAGCCTGAAAGACTCATAAGGCACCCTCAAGTCTTTGGGCCTTCACACTCCCGCCACACAGCGGAGACACTTCAGACTGCAGCCTCCTCCGAGATTCCCTCAGCAGAACCGCCAGGACGGTTCTCGGAGGAGGAACAGAAGTGGCAGGAGGAGACAATACCCATCTTCAGGCCAGGGCTCTGGCCAATCCAAACCGCCTTCTGGCCCTAAACCGGCCCTTTGAAGGTGTGGTTGAGGATGGTGCACCAGATCAGAGCTGGGTCTACCCCACCATACCTTTTCCACCCGACTGTCCCCTTTTTACCGTGCATCGTCCTGTATCATGTCGGACTGCTGGGTGCTCTGCATGGTAGAGAGGGGATACTCCATCCAATTCTGTGCCCTTCCACCCTCCTTCCCCATCCCTTTTCAGGGACCCTTCTCACAAGCAGCTCCTTATCCAGGAGATTCAGTCGCTTCTAATACTAGAGGCAGTGGAGGAGGTTCCTCAGGAACACAGGGGAAAGGGCTTTTATTCCCAATATTTTCTAATACTGAATACCAAAGGCGGCCTCAGGCCTATCCTGGACTTGCGAGAACTTAAGTTCATGAAGTAACTCAGGTTCCGCGTGGTCTCCTTGGCCTCCATCATCCCCTCGCTGGATCTAGCAGACTGGTATGCCGCCCTTGACTTGAAGGACGCATATTTTCCTATCAAAATCACTCAGCCCCACAGGAAGTACCTCAGGTTTGTGGTCAACAGTACTTTTATTTTTCTTCCATACTTGTCTGTGTGTGTGTGTGTGTGTGTTTCTGTGTACCAGGGCTGTAGGCCTGGGGTTGGAAATACAGTTCTTCTGTAGAAGCAGCAGAGGAGGTTGTCTTTATTTATACAATGATTAAGATAAGAGGTAGCCTGGAAATCTGCGAGGAAAGTTTGAGGAATAAATAAAGCCATTTGCACCTGCATTGGCAGTGCTGTACTTGTTCTGAGGAAGGATCACTTCATTTTCACAAGTGTTAACATTTTTTTTAAAAGAAAAAAAAAAGAAGCAATAAGTTGTTATGCCATGTTGTTGGTTTAGAGAGACAAGAGGAGTGAGGTAATACCTTTTTTTGGCCCAGTTTCTGTGGGTGAGAGAGACAAGCTTTCAAGTTTACACAGAGCTCTTCTTCAGACCTGGGAAATGTTAAAATAAAAGATATTCCCTCATCCTTGTGTCTCTAATATCTTGGGGCAACATGGCTACAACAACATTGCATATTGTTGGTTTGATATGTTTAATAATTGAATTACTTGCATTAAAAGAGAATGAACATACACTGGCATGAATGTACAAGCCTTAAATTAGGTTCAAGATTTTACATTCTAGGATTAATCATTGACATATTGAATGTGCACTTTACACACACAGGAAGATATTGTCTCTGCCCCTCCTCTTCCCCAGGACTAACAAACTTTGCATATTAATTTATAAATAAACTGAAATATTAGAAAATCTGATGTTTTGAAAATATTGGGAGTCAAGCAGTAACCTTCAAAAGTAAGATTTTATATATTGGAAAAAAAATTAATGTGCACAGGTATGATTATTACTCTGAAAGGTGCCTGAAAAAAATGGCTTCTGTGGGGGACTTCATGTTTCTTACCTCTGTCACAGCCAGAACAAATCTGGTCAATCTACAAGTAAAAAAAAGAATGTCTTCATAACTGCCAGCCCTGCAAAACCAGCATGAGATCTAAAAGTCGAGTTGTGTTTTACTTGTGTATCTTTCTGCCTGTGTATTTTCACCAGTAATAAAAATTTTGCAACTGGAACTTAAACTTCTGCTTGTGTGTGTGTGAGAGAGAGAGAGAGAGACAGAGAGCACGCCAGACTATAAGCCCAACTACAGCCTCTCACAGCTGTCATGATTCTATACCTGGATTCTCTTCCTAGATCTGACCTGTTGTGTGACCTTGGGCAAGTCACTTCACTGCTCTATGCCTTTGTTTCTTCTCCCACCCTTTGTCTGCCTAGTCTATGTAGATTATAAATTCTTTGGGACAGGCATTATCTTTATTATGTGTTTGTACCTTGCACAATGAAGCTTTGATCTCTGTTGGAGCCTCTAACCACTACCGTAATACAATCCTGTGTGTTTAATGAGGCAGGAAATATGTGATCATGCAATTAAATACTTTATTGTAGTTCATTGGCAACCTCAGTTTTGGCATTTCCTAATTTTAAAGAGCTTGATTTAGTAACCTAAATAACGTTTAGGGTTTTTTCAGGCAGGAGTGGGGTTGTTTGTCATATGTTTTTAATTTAATTACTTACAGACTATCTGTTACTTGTCCATTGTACACAATTAGAAGTTTCCAGCATCCTTGTGGGTTAATCTTAGCTCTTGTGTATGAGGAGACTTGGAGGAAGAGTAAAAATTAACCAAAAAAGGAAGGGGGTAAGGAATTAATCTCTTCCTACAGAATGTAAGAAATGTATGTTTTGGTGGTGTTGGTTTAGTTTGTATGTGTTTTTATTATAGCTGGGTCTGGTAGCAGTGTCTATTATTAAGATTGCCTGACATGTCTGCTTATAAGACCCTGGTTTCAGTTGCTTCTAACTTTGCCAAACTTCAGACGTTTGGGCTGAAGTTTGCCATGCCTGATGTCTGCCTCAGGCTGAATTTAAAAAAATAAATTTCAGAAAAAACAATTCAGTCACTTCCGAGAATGAGGGTAGGGAAAAAAAATATTGTTTTGTGCATGTTAAAAAATTCTGGTGACATTTTCAATGAAAACTCAAGGACCCCATGCTTTGGAGCGGTGACATAAAATTTGACAAGGGGTGACCTTTGTGTCAGGACTCTGTCTTTTGCCATCCCTGGGAAAATCTGCCGAAATATTGGGATTACAAGCCTTTGAAAAATCACATCCGGTCAATAAAGACTTCTTCGATATTAGCAACTAAGTTGCAGGGACTAGCTGGGCAGTGAGATTGAGACAAGGAGTTGGAGTAGGGAGACAGTGAGATTGGATGAGGAGCCTGAGGAGAAGCCTTGGACTGGAGCCCCTGTGGAAGGGAACATGGGTGTGCATGAAGACCAGGGAGACTAATCAGATTAGGAGCCAGTGGGTGAGGGGTGCTTGAACTGGCTGGATAAACAGACTGGGACTGGAAAAGGGACAGAGACTGAGGCTGGAACGGGGAGTCTGAAGGAGTTGAGACTAGGATTTGCTGGGCAAGGGCACTGGGATTGGGATGAGAAGCCTTATGAGTGGAGCCTGGGACTGGATAGGTGAGGAGACTGGGACTGGAATGAGGAGCTGTGTGGGGAAAAAACTATACGCACGGGCTGGGCGGAACAGAGCAGAAGGGGTCAGTCTTGGGGGGGGGGAACAGACAGACGGTGTCTGTGCCCACTTAGATCACACTCCCCTCAAGAGCCTGGAATGGAACTCAAGATTCCAATTCTTCTGCTCTCAGTAAATGTCTGTGAAACCCACTGTAGGGCTGGTCCACATAGAGGATGATAGTCTTCTATCAATTTCTCCCTGAGCTCAAGTGGCACAGTGGTGTGCAGTGTGGTAGATATAAAGATTCCAAACCTGCTGATGACCCCTGGTGGTGTCAGCCTGATGGAGAATTTCAGCTTTTTCAGTTTATTACTTTTAAAAACCTAGGAAATTTCACACAAGAAAGCAATGTGTAAAAGAATACTAGTAGAGTTGCAAAGTCAAAAGTTAGGAAATGCCAGAATTATGGTTGGCTGTGCAACCTTAATTTTGTTCCCATGCACATGCATTACGGGACAGTCTTTAGTTACATAATCACATAGTATTTTTATCACAGAGCCTCATTTTGTTCATCCCTTTGTTTTTGTTTCTTAGAGTAACAACGTTGGCAGTAAGTATGGTATTTAGAACGGTGGGCTTTTTGAGTGAATAAAAAACTGCCCTCTAAATCAAATACTAATGGTATTTATAAATACTCATTGGATGAAAGGAGATATAACTAGTGGAGTCACCTACAAGATATTAACTGTTGAGGGCTAGTGTTCACTTTGTTCCTGTGCCCTGAAGGAGGAAATGAACAAAAAGGAAGTGCTATAAACCTGAGACAGTCAATAAAACAGAGAGAGGGCAATAGGCAATATGAGTCTGGCTATCAGCATCATGAAGATAAATAATATATTCAGTTCAATGCAGGGAATGTATCGTGACAAAACTTGAACATTTTATATTCAAATTATTTTATTAGGGGGCTTCAGAAGTTTTCCCAACATCTACTATTAACCAATGTGACAAACACTTGTGCCGTCACAGCCCCAAAAGCCATGCCCTAGACAATTTAAAAGAATACTGTGTTTATATTTTGCATTATCAATCTACTTCCCATTTAATAAGTTTTGCAGCAATATAACTTTGTCTCCTGTGCTTTTTCTTGTATCTTGTTTCCCCTTTTTGGCTTTACTCAACTTTTCCATCCTATTATATACATTGTGTTGTTTGGAGTGAGTATCCTTCCATTCTTTTTCTCTTCATGCCCTTGTATCTTTTTCTCTTTCTTTCCCAATGTTATCTTCTATTCTTTACCGCCAGTCCTACATTTTCTCTTGCGCACATCTGCCTGAAGATCTTTCTCTCCTTCACTTCTTAGCTAGTATAGCCCCCTCATTCTGTTTTTTGCTGTCACTCTCATCCGTACTCATGCACTGTGTGCATTCACTCAAGTATGAATTCCACCACATGTGGCCAGCTATAAGAAACATCCATGCCTTAACATAAATGCAGCTTGCTTCCCTCTACTCTTTTGAGAAAACAATAATAGCACGTGGGCTGCTCTACTCTCAGACTTAATCCCTTCCTTCAAGGGAAGGAGCCAGCTGTTCTGTCTATTCTCTCCCCATCCCTAGTCAGCATACTCACCCCATTTGAGTGAGTTTTTCAGTCCCTGGTTCTAGCACATGATATTACAGAAAACACAAATCGGAAAAATCTGAGAGTAACAGTTGTAGGATAGAATGCCAATTAAATAGTGCAATATGTAAAAGAAGTGTATGTAATACTGAATTTCATCTGATTTACACTGACTGAGAGGCTGTAGGAAGGCTGTATTTGGAATATAGGGTAGGTACTTTGATCATCCTTTTATGAAAAGGATATTTTAAGGAAAAAATAAAAGGGATAACCAGGGAGAGCACCAAACAGTGTGACTCAAACTGCCCAATTTGTATTAGTGAGCAGGTAGTTCATTCTCCTCTCCATGTTCATTCAGTTTTTGGCCTTTTTGAGACTGTCATAAATGTGGCATCAGCGTTGATGGTAGTATTGGTCTTTGTGATGTGAATCAGACATGTATTAAAAACATTAGGATAAAATTAGGGATCTCACCGAGGCAATAAAATGTGTTAAGTTAGTGAAAAGGTTTTGTCCTATAATGGTATTTGAGCTATAAAAGAAATACTCAAAACACTAGGTCCTATCTACTATTAGTGGAGTATTCTGAAAGTAATACATGTGGAGCATCTGCCTATCTACATTTTTTTCAAGGAATATGTATCTTTATTCAGCTACCATTCTCCACATCCCAGCCCATCAGTTTCAGTTCACTCGTACTCAGACGCTGGCAGGAATGCAAATATCAAAAGCTGTACAAATAATCAGAAATGCCTCCATTTGTTCATAGAATCGTAGGATTGGAAGGGACCTCCAGAGGCTATCTAGTCCAATCCCCTGCATGCATGGCAGGACTAAGTATTATCTAGACCATCCCTGATAGGTGTTTGTCTAATCTGCTCTTAAAAATCTCGAATGATGGAGATTCCACAACCCCTTAGGCAATTGATTCCAATATTTAACCACCCTGACAGTTAGGAAGTTTTTCCTAATGTCCAACCTAATCCTCCCTTGCTGCAATTTGAGCCCATTGCTTCTTGTCCTATCCTCGGAGGTCAAGAAAAACAATTCTTTTCCCTCCTCCTTGTAACAGCCTTTTATGTTCTTGAAAACTCTTATGTCCCCTCTGTCTTCTCTTTTCCAAACTAAACAAACCCAATTTTTTCAATCTTCTCTCATAGGTCATGTGTTCTGGACCTTTAATCATTTTTGTTGCTCTTCTCTGGACTTTCTCCAGTTTGTTCACATCTTTCTTGAAACATGGACACAATACTCCAGTTGAGGCCTAATCAGAGGGGAGTAGAACAGAAGAATTACTTCTCGCATCTTGCTTACAACACTCCTGCTAATACTCCCAGAATGATGTTCGCTTTTTGTGTAACAGTGTTACACTGTTGACTCACATTTAGTTCATATTTGCAGTCTAGGTGTTTGGTTAAATTCCCTGAGGCTAAAAGGTGATTAGGAAGTTGCTATGACCTCATGTATATAGACTTTTTTTAAGGGGACTTGTTAATCGTACCACTTAATGCACTTTTATTTTTTGCTCTAGTTACTTCTCATGCAAGAGGAGATAGAACTGTCTGCTTTGAGTGGTCTCATCCCATCCCAAATTTTCTGTGCCTATAGCATTTGGCATTGCAGCTTACATTGATTATAATGTGAAAAATAAAATTAGCCAAGCAAAGAATCTGCTAAAGGTTGCTCTTATTTCTCACAACTCAGCAATGTAATGGTTGACCTAATTCTCTTTCTGTCTCTTTCTCTCCTCTTCCCTCTTTCCCAAAAAAGAGCATACTCCTTTCACGTTACTGCAGATGGTCAGATGCAGCCTGTACCTTTTCCTCCTGATGCCCTCATTGGACCAGGAATCCCTCGCCATGCTCGTCAGATCAATACTCTGAATCATGGGGAAGTAGTGTGTGCAGTTACCATCAGCAACCCCACAAGACACGTGTACACTGGGGGAAAGGGATGTGTCAAAGTCTGGGATATTAGCCAACCTGGCAACAAGAGCCCTGTCTCTCAGCTGGACTGCCTGGTAAGCAAACAGGAACTTGTGCACAAGGGTAACTTCTCCTTGGAGATTCAATAAGGAAATAGCTCTCCAGGCCTGGATTTTATTCATATTATAAGGAAATATCAGGCAGTTCTGTTTCCTGCTTTAGGTATGTAACTATTTTTTAAAATAAAATGGTGGCAGTGGTAAGAGAAGAATCGTAGTTTATTCATCACAAATATGATCGGTAATAATCATATACTGCACTAGACAGATGACTTTTAAATGTAAATTGTCCCCCATTCTCCCTCTTACAGATAATGGGGGTTTCCCCATTAGATGAGATGAAAGTGACAGAAAGAGAATGCAGTCAGGCTTGCTCCGTGATGCCTAGAACATTCCATAAGTATTTCTCTTTTGCTACGGTTCACTTAAATAGAAGGTAGTTACAGTGTGCCTGATTATAGTACGGGGAGTGGTCTTAAACTTAATATGTATTTGCTCTTGTTCTGAACATAAACGTACATTTGTTGAGAGCTGACAATGAGTTCAGTGCTGTATACATCATGGAGCAGGCAGGGTCTGCCTGCTCAACTAGCTCAGAAAGCTTCATACACCATACTCTGCTCCACAACCAATAAAACCAGCTGAAAAAGTTTGGAAAGAAAGGCAACCAGTAAAATGTGAACTGTGAAGGCAAGTGCTCTACTAAGGGTATAAGCTATAAATCCCCACAGTATCTATTTAAAACAGTTTGCTCTCAGTATTCAGTGGTGTTGGTATGAGCCAAGGTACAAAGTCTGGCTTTGTTACTACTACTATCCCAGTGCTAGCCATCAAATATCATTGCTGAATATATAGGATGTGCTTTGTGGAGGATGCAGTCCTGGAAGCAGTATTCATAGCTATCTACGTGTAGGTTATGTAGTCTTATTGCTGAATATAATAAGGCAGGCAAGGATATAATACAGCTACTGCAAAAAAATGATTGTTCTGCTGTTGTAAGGAAAGTGGAACGCAAAACAAATAGTAATATTGCTTTCTTGAATGTTTTGAGTTATAGGCTTTATTCTTTTGGCTGCTGCACAGTGCTCATCGCAGTAATTTTGCTATTTAAAATGGGGAAGTCATGACAGCCAATAATTTATGGAGTAAAACTTGTAATGGCTGAAGCCTGGACTGTTTCCCCTTAGTACTTTTTAGTCAGCGGCATTATCACAAGTGTGAAACCAGTTATGTGGTAAGAGCCCGGCTGACAAACGAAGACCCAGTCTCAGTCCCAAGAAACAGGTTAAAAGCAGTCAGGACATAAAAGGTGCAGCGTTTGTAGCTGTAAATAGTAAGCACAAAATAGTGTTTAAGGAAAAAAACTCGAAGGCGGCATTGGTTTTACAAACTGCTTTTCATAGATGGTTTCTTCACACTGCCAAAGTAAGAGGTCATTTGCTCTTTCGAAAATATTCCTGCAGTGTTGGCAGTCGTAGCAGAAGGAGTGCACTTGTACAGCAGGCAAGCTCTTGGCTCTGTTAGCTTGGCTCTGTCAGTTAGTAATGAGATGTAAGAATTGCTACCCATCAGATTCAAAACAAAGTAGGCTTCCGTACTTGCAATATGAAAACTGTAGCTCAATTTCTACAGCTGTACTCTCTGCTCAGTGGTGAAAGGTAGGAGATGGAAGCCATTTAGAAACTGCTGGTGAATTTTGTGTACTTTGGCACCAGGAAAATACAACCTAGTGTTTAAAACTTGGATGCACCATGGATCATGTCATTGGTTATTATCAGTAGGCATTTATTAATGTAACTGAGGTGGCTTGTATTGTACAGAACAGAGATAACTACATCCGCTCCTGTAAATTGCTGCCTGATGGATGCACCCTCATAGTTGGTGGGGAAGCCAGCACATTATCTATATGGGACCTGGCAGCACCAACTCCTCGTATAAAAGCAGAGCTGACATCATCTGCTCCAGCCTGCTACGCTCTGGCTATCAGCCCCGATTCCAAGGTCTGCTTTTCCTGCTGTAGTGATGGGAATATTGCAGTGTGGGATCTGCACAATCAGACATTGGTCAGGTGAGTTATTCTTTCTTTACAAAAGGATTTTTACTGAATATTCATTGTTCCTACATAATGTATTTCATGACAAAAGTGTTAAACGTAGATAGTTCCTGTATCTAGAGAACAGATTGAATCCTTGTTTAGTGATGATCTCAGCCTAGTCCTGGAAGACATTCTCCCAGCTCATAAAGGGCCTGATCCAAAGCCCACTGAAGTCAATATAAAACTTCTCATGGACTTCAGTGAATTTTGGATCAGCCCCAAATCACTGCAGACCGTGGCATATATATCACTTTAATCTTCATGGTTGATGAAGGGTGAATGCAAACTTCGGGGTAGTATTGAGGTATGTTTCTTTGGCTTGTTTTGACCCTTATTACATAAGTACCTGCTTATGGTAACAAAATTGGACTATCCAAAAGTGATTTAGAAGAGTGTGGATTCTGCCAACTGTATCAATAAGGCATGAAATACCAATAGTCCATTGTGCTTGAGAAATGGGTGTTGACAAGGCATTATACTTTTGACCATGTGTTACTGGAACACAACAGCAAAGATGAAGGAGATTTTTTTTAACATACAGTGGATTATACTGGCATTGGGATGCACCAAAAGTGTTAAACGAGGCTTGGAGCAGCTCTTAAATTTTGTTTAATTTAACCATAGTATAAATAGTGTTAAATTAAAGTTGAAACAATTTCATGTATTCTGTTTTTTTCTGCCATTCCTCCCCAGTTTTCTCCCCTCACATTTTTAAGATACTATTTTTGACAGTTGGTCTGTTTTTCTGGAGGCTAATAAGTAATACTCTTTGCACCAATCTCTGATTCTTTTAGGATTGGTTGGCAGGGAGTATGATTAACTTAATGCCCAGATAAGTCATTTCCTCAACTGACTTCCTTTTAAGACTTCAAGACAAAACAGTGACTGTGCTAGAGGCAGAATCCATTTCTAAATGTGAGCGCCCGGCATGGTAATGTTATCCCTTTCTGCCATTATGCAGAGGCTGGATTTGGAATTGCCTGGGATAGCTTATAGTATAATAATGCTGTGGTCCACTGAAAAGCTAAATTTTGGTCCATTGCTACTAAATTTGTAGAGATCCATGGTACTGTAAGGAAATGGAGCCTAAATTAGGAATGGCCCTGATTGTCTGTAAGTGTTGATTACACACTCTGGGCCTATTTAAAGGTCTCCGAGTGGGCACCAAAAAAACAGAGGCACCCAAATCCTAGTCACTCTTTAGAATTTAGGCCCACATACTTGCACAAAGTATAAAGCCTTTTTAATGTTTAGATCCACAAATTTGATTTTGGCATGTCCTAAGATGTGGATGTAAGAGCTTCTGTGTACGCTCTTCCTACGTATTTAAATTATGTCTGTGTACAAATAAAATCTTTCTAAATTTTATGATACTCTCATGAATGACCAGGACTAGCTGCCATAGTGCTGTGATGCACTTCTTACCTCTGTATGTTTGCTTCTAATCTTCCATTGCCTGCTACTTTTACTAATTGATAACTCCTTGTGTTTTCAGATCAGTGACTCAAAACCAAACATGCCACATGACCTTTATTGTGGCAGTTGTAATTTATGATTTATAGTTGACTCCCAAAGTCTTTTCTCCCCCTCCCCACCACTCCTTCCACCTTTGACACTAAGGCATAGGACTTCCCCAAAGCCAATCACCAGTGAAAAATGCAAGCATCTCAGAGGATGTTGGTCTGTGGATCAAGGACAACTTGAGTTGACCCTTTGATGCTGAGAGCTGGGAGTTCCTAAGGCAAAGCTTTAAAACAAAATATGCTCTTTAGTGTCAATGGGATCTCACGATCGACTACCACTGAGGGCATAATTTTGCTGATTCAGTCATGGTAGCAGTGTTTGTTTTTAGTTTTCTGGATTCCTTCCTACTAATATTTATGTAACCAAATCTGCTAGGTATTTATCTTCTTGATTCACAGATAAATAAAAACGCAGAAATAACTAGTTTGTACCCTGGATAGTCTGTTCTTTTAATCTTGGTGTTTCATTCATTTTTTCCAGGTGTGATGGCTAACGTACTTGTACTTTGGGTTTTAAATAGCTTTCCTTCCTCCCAAAATCTGATAGGAAATATTTGACTGCTTTTGTTCAGCTAGCTGTACTACAGATCATTTCCCTAACACCTGCAAAGTGGTTTTTGTAATGTGTGCATTTCATGTCCAGCCAGGGGGAGGGGCTGGCTCTTGCACATCAGCAGACTCAGAAGAGATGACACACACAAACGGAATCCAAAACTAACAACACAACAGTGTTTACCTTGAACTCTGGCAGGAAATCATTATTCAATCCGGTTTGTTTTATCAGGCAATTCCAGGGCCACACAGATGGAGCCAGCTGTATTGACATTTCTAATGATGGTACCAAGCTCTGGACGGGAGGTTTGGACAACACTGTCAGATCCTGGGACTTGAGAGAAGGTAGACAGCTACAACAGCATGACTTCACATCACAGGTGACTAGTTTTTCCTATAATTTTTTTTTTAAATTTGCCAGTTTATTTAGGATGATACTCAAGAACTAAACCCGGTGCAAGTGTGAAATTTTATATTGCTGTTAGACGACAAAACATGCATTATGTTTTGGAATTCCTATAGATTATTGGCTCACAAAAATGCAACGATAGCCTAACTGACATCTCACTTCCCGCTCTCCCCTAAAGCATAGTTTGAATTACATGAATAGATAACTAAATATTCCCCTATTCTCTTATTGGAATTGGAACTGTATTCTTGCTGGTGAACAGTTTGGATTTGGTTTTAGTCTCTTTCCTCCACTGTGATATTTCATTCATTAACATTGCAAAAAGATAAACATTTTCCTCATTTAATTTCTCCAGATCTTTTCCCTTGGATATTGCCCTACTGGTGAATGGCTAGCTGTGGGGATGGAGAGCAGCAATGTGGAAGTACTACATGTAAATAAACCAGACAAGTATCAACTACATCTGCATGAGAGCTGCGTGTTGTCACTTAAGTTTGCTTATTGTGGTAAGTTGGCCTGAACATGGCACTGGAAGCCAGGTGTTCCTGTGTTCTAATCCCTGCTCTGCCAGTTACTTTATGACTTGGGGAAGTCACTTCACCTTTGTGCCTCTTATTCGCCATCTGTAAAATGATGGTAATGCCCATCTACCTTCCTCCCATGGCTGTTGAGAATTAGTTAATGTTTGTAAAGTGCTTTCTTCTTACCAAGTCGTTATTTTTTTTTAAAAGTATTATTATTACAAGCAGCATTCCTCTGAGATGGGTCTCATATCCGCCCCCCCGCATCTCCCGCCCACACAGATGTAAGCAAAAACCATGTTGATTAGTACCAAGAGCTCTGAATAGTGCTAATCAGGCAGCTAATAACCCCTGAGGTTAATATGCCTATTGAGTTAAACTTCATAAATGTGAGTTGAAAATGTAAAATCTGTCAGTTGTTGGATGTTTTTTTATATGTTATCATTGCCTTTGTTACATTTCTAGGTAAATGGTTTGTGAGTACTGGAAAAGATAACCTTCTTAATGCCTGGCGGACCCCCTATGGAGCCAGTATATTCCAGGTAAGAGTAATAGCCCCCTGCCCCTTTAATTTCTTCACAAAACAAAAAGTGTTGGAGGGACGGTGAAGAAAGGATTTTTTATTTTAATGTTATATTTTTCTTTCAGTGATTGCTCATGTCCATTCCACTTCAGGAGTGTCTGCACCCAATGCACCAAAGTTGGAAATTTCCCCCCTAAAAGTACCCACTGGGGTGGCATATGTGCCCTCAGTCCCCTCATGACACTGCCCTAGTTCCTTCTGACCTCCTGGGATCAGTAGTCAGAGCACATGGGCATGCTGCTTCAAGTTTCTACCTTTACACGGAAATTATCTTCCTTTATGTAAATAGTGAAGTGATATTCATTGGTGTTAGATTACTGTAGGTTTTATTGGTTGTTTTTCTTGAAGCATTGGTTCCCTCTTATTTGTAGGTTACTGACATCCTGTACTGAGGTATACGTTGGTCTCTGGGTTTTAAGTCTTGTGCTGGCACCAAGAAATCTATGCCAGTGAATGATCCTCATTTCACCGGCCTGAAGTGCCTCATTCTGGGTCACATTCAAAATCCCTGCCAGATTTGCAGAGACTTCAAACCCCAGAGGAAAAAGGACAGATAGGTGAGATTGTGCCACATCCTCCTGGAGGCCGCTCTGCATCCACCTTCTGTACCTTCCTGTCAAGGAGGGCATCAAGTACTTTGGCATTGGTGAGGACTGTCCCTTGGGACACTGCTTCTGAAGGTCGGCACCAATCCCCTTTTCTAGTGGCAAGAAAGAAGCATGGAAGATCAGATCATTTATCAGAGGAGCCGAATCTTGGATCTCTTAAAAGATCAAGGTCCCTGGGATCATCCATCAGTAAACAATCTGGAGGACAGAATAGGATATCCTCTGGGAAGAGAGGCTCCTTGTTACCAACCTCTTCTCATCAAGGGTTATCAACTCCAGCACCCATGCCTGAGCCATTGAGAAGGACCCCTGCTACAGTGCTGAATCCTTCAGTACCACAATAATAGCACCAGGAAAATCTCTTGGTATTGATGACACTGGAGACCTATGTGGCAGCACAGGGTCTACTCTGTCTCATGGTGCCAGATTCTCTGATGGTCCAGGAGACAAGCTATCTGGTACCAGTGAGAGGCCCTGTCTGTGGACCTACCTCAAAGACAAATTCAGCCCTCTATACTGTTTGGGGCTAGCTCTTTGGAGTGTCCAGCACTTTCTCGTTCAGTTCCATCCAGAGGTAAACAGCATGCTGTTCCCAGTTCCAATATCTCTGGAGAGACACCCCCAGGCTCTGGCACTGCTTGGCACATTACCACCATAGTCCTACAAATCAGGGTCCTCCTTGATTGTGAGGTAGGCTCCTATGCCCCTTGCTCCTGGGTTAGCTGACAACGCTCCCCTTCACCTTCATTGCAGGAATTCCGTTCCTCGTACCTATCACATGTGCAGAGACATGGATCCTTGGAGTAGTTGTGTCTGGGGTCCTATGCCATATCTATGCCTTACTGGAACCTGTGGGGTATGCCTCCCACTTCCAGATCCTCCTTGGTTTCCTAGCTTTATAGATCCCCTAGCAGATGACAATCACAAGGTCCATACCAAGAAGACTCTCAATACCAGCTTCATACTTCCGAACATTGATCCACTGCACCACAGGAGGATTAGCCTCAGCCTCCTCTGTATTTTCCCTCATCTCATCTGATGAGTCTGTAGTCCCCCAGGATTCCTCACCTGTAGGGGATGACGTCAGGGCTTATAGAGAACTTTTAAAAGAGAGTAGCTACCTCTTTTGATATTCCTGTTGAAGTGATTCCAGGAGAGTTTCCCATAGGCTTTTGGGTTCAGCATTATGGATTCAGCAGGGCTTTCCAGAGTGGCTCTGCCCATCAGCAACATCTACAAAATCCTTGTGGCAAATGCTATTCTCTGCCTTTGACAGCTAAGAGAACTGACAGAGGGTGCCATGTCCCTTCTCAAGGCTATGAACGTTTTTATACCCATCCTTTGCCAGGTTCCTTAGTTATCTTGGAGGTGAATGAGAGTGTGTCAGGGTTGACCATCTTCTACACCAAAGGAAAAAGACATGAAGAATTGGACATTTTTGATAGGAAAATTTATTCTACATCTGGGCTACAATTTCATATCTTTAGCCAACAAACCTTATTGGCCAGATACAACTTCTCCCTCTGTGACAATATTCTGTAGTTCTCAGACGAGTTGTGAGATGCTGCTTGACAGGAATTCCAAACCCTGTTTGATGAGGGCAGGCTGGTGGCTATGACCTCTCTGCAAACATCCTTAGATGGGGTAGATTGAGCAGCCAACACAACGGGATCTACAGTATCTATGCACAGATGTTCATGGCTTCAGTCTTCAGGTCCCCTGCAAAAAGTCCATCAGATGACCCAGGGTCTCCCCTTGAAAGGTCCTACCCTCTTCTCTCAGAAGATGGATGAGACGGTCCACAGCCTCGAGGGCCACATTGACATTGTTGGGAATTTACATGCCTTTCTTTAAAAGAAAGCAGTCTGCTCTCAGTCTCTTTAGAGATCTCTGTTTTCCCCACCTATGCAGCCTGAACATTCTAGAAAATGAGGGGAAAAACCACAGGATAAGACCACCTCCTCCTCAGATTTCTACTTCAGTGGGTTCTTTGAGACAGTAGGGAGATCCCCAGCAGTCCGTTAGATTGTCTTGTTGGGGATGGAGTACTGGATTGTGATGTGCCGGTTTCTCCCTCCCATATTTTTTCTAACTTGTTTTCCTGGTCCCTATATCCTTGGTCCCATATTACCACAGATCAGTGGGTCCTAGGTACTGTGAAACAGTATCTTGCTGTTTATTTCCACTCCCCCCCCACGCAAATTCCTTCCCCACCTCTCTTCAGAGAACACTCTCACAAGTATGTTGTCCTCTGACAAGTGCAGTCTCATCTCCATTTGAGAGCTATAGAAGAGGCTCTCCTCATTATAGAGGTTTCTAGACACATTATTTCCTGATTCCAGAGGCAAAAGGAGGTCTCAGACCCATCCTGGACTTGTAAAAATTTTAAAGAAAGTAAAATAATGTATGATAACCGTAGCCTCCATCATCCCCCTCCGTGTATCCAGGCGACTGGTGTGCTGCCCTCGACTTGAAGAATGCACATTTTCATGTGGCTGCACCTCAAAACTACAGGAGATTCCTAAGATTTCTGGTTAACAAGACCCATTATCAGTTTGCAATCCTACCCTTCTGCCTGTCTGTTGCCCTACGTCTGTGTATTTATAAAATGCATGGCAGGGGTAGCTGCATTCTTAAGGACAGCAGGAGTTCCAAGTCTTTCCTAACCTGGATGACTGGCTGGTACGGGATCGATCCAAGCTACAGGTGGAAGTTAGATCCAGGATCCAATCCCTCTTCAGTATTCTGGTTATGTTGAACAATCAGGACAAGTCAATCTTCTTCCCAGTTCAGAGAATACAATGTATAGAACAATCCTGAATGCTCCAGTAGCCCGGGTGTTCCTGCCTTTAGCCTCGTTCTGCTTTGAACAGGGGGTTGGACTAGATGACCTCCTGAGGTCCCTTACTTCCCTGATATTCTATGATTCTAAGTCCTCATGGACAAAACTGCAGCGTTGTTCTACATGAACAGACAGAGAAGGGCCAGGTCAGACAATCTCTGTCAAGAGGTGATACATCTTTGGGAGTTTTGCAATTAATTTCAAAGCCTGTCACCTTCCTGGTGTTCAGAGCGGCTTGGAAGGTTGCCTGAGCAGTTTGTCCAGCATAGATCATGAGTGGTCTTGTCAGGTCGGAGCTTGTGAGGTTCATTTTTCAAACCAGGTCTCTCACATAGACCTGTTAACTACTCATGAAGTGTCAGCTCTTTTGTTCACAGTCAGGGATTGCTGACAGATGCATTCCTGCTTTCTTGGAAAGACAAACTGCCTTCCCTCCTATTCTGCTACTTCCCAAGCCCAAGAAGAGTCATGTTTGTATGGTCCACATAGCTCCAACTTGGCCGCGCCAGCATTAGTTCTCCAGTCTGCTGAGCCTCTCTTCCAGGTTTCCTTTGATGCTATCTACAGAACCCAGCTTGATTTCCCAGGACCACAGTTGCCTGCTACATCCCAACATGGCCATTTTCCATCTTACTGCCTGGATGCTCCATGCTTAACATTTTTAGAGGTGGAGTGTTCGGAGAATATGCAAATGTTCTCATGAATAGCAGGAAGCCATTTACTAGATACACTTCCCTGTTGAAGGTGAAACAGTTCTTCTGATCAAAGCTGAAAGGTGTTTTTGCAGTCATGGCCATTATCCAACATGTTTTGGACTGTTTGTTCCATCTGAACAAAAAGGCCTATTGATTACTTACATCAGAGTTCATCTGACAGCTGCTTCCATTCTCCACCCACCAATTGCAGGCCACTCAAGAGTTTTCTAATCCTATAACAGTCAGATTCTTAAAAGGTCTGGACAGGCTATATCCCCATGTCATGGATCCCATTCCTCCCTAAGACCGAAATCTAGTGATAACAAGGTTGATGGGTCTTCCCTTTGGACCAATGGCTACCTGCTCTTTACCACATCTCTCTATGAAAGCAGTGGTTTTAGTAGCTATTACCTCCATGAGAAGGATGGTGGAGTTATGAGTTTTGGTAGCTGACCCTCCTCACTCAGTTTTTTTATGAGGACAAGGTATACTTGTGCCCACATCTGAAATTCCTGACTAAAGTATTGGAATTCCACCTCAGTCAGGCCATATACTTACTGACTTTCTTTCCTAAGCCCCGTCCTCATAAGGATGAGGAGAAGTTCCATACCTTGGATGTTAGAAGAGAATTTGAACAGAATTAGGTTTTGTAGATCATTGTCCCAGCTGTTTGTGTCAGTTACAGTAAAAATAAAAGGACTTCCAGTCTCAACTCAGAGGATTTCATCTTGCATACATCTGTGCTATGGTGTTGCCTATGTACCCCCTCCAAACAGGACGGTAGCACGCTCTACAAGATCTCTGGCAGCTTCAGCAGCTTTTTTGGCTCATGTACCTATAATAGACATTTGTAGAGCAACTTGGTCATCAGTGTATCTTACTATTCATGAGACTATATCTCAGCATTCCAAAGATGATGCCACTTTTGGACAAGTAGTTCTTCAGTCCTTGTTCAGGTAGACTCCAAAACCCACCTTTGGATTGTACTTCTTGTGCGTCACCTGAAGTGGAATGGACATGTGCAATTGCTTGAAGAATTAAAAATGGTTACTAACTTGTTCGGTAACTGTTGTTCTTTGAGACGTGTTGCTCATGTCCATTCCGTGATGCACCCTCCATCCCCTCTATATTGGAGTCTGTCTGGTTAGAAGGAAATGAGGGTCTGGGGTGGCTCTGTTCTTTATACCATCATGCAGCAGCATGAGGTGGCTGATGGTGCATTCACCTCCCCGAAGGGTACTGCTAAAGGAAAAACCTCTGGTTCACTGGGCACACACAGACCTGAAGTGGATGGACATATGCAATACGCCTCAAAGAACAGTAGTTACTGAACAAATTAGTAACAAATTTTTATGTTGTTTTTTTCCCCATCTAGTCCAAAGAGTCCTCATCTGTGCTTAGTTGTGACATCTCTGTGGATGATAAATACATAGTCACTGGCTCTGGAGACAAGAAAGCTACAGTCTATGAAGTCATCTACTGAAAAATGTGATGGGGACATAACTTATAGAGTTGAACTGGGCCAAATGTTCTTAATTTGTAGAAGTAGAGAGGTTTTGCCTTTTTAAAAAAGGAACAAAATATCCATTTTCAGACCTTGACATGAAACAACTCCAAGTATACAAAATAAAATAAAAGGCAACATCCAGCAACTAGGTATCAGCTACCTGGACCAAATGAAACACAGAGGCAAGATGGACAGATGTAACCTAGGTTTGGGGGATTTAAAAAAAACTGAGTCTGCTGATGAATGTTGAAGCCTTTTATTTTTCTTTCTTTCTTTCTTTCTTTGTGACCTCATGCAGATCTTTCTCATTGCCTGAATATGTGGGATTACTTTTCTTTTCCTTGCGGTTCAACTTGCATTCTGTCCTGTGTAGAGCGGTGGTGTCTCAGATGAACTTGTTTTCAGGTTTTGCATCTTGTGATATGTTTTTGTATTTTTGTTGAAGGTCAAACATTTGTATAAATTGTAAATATATTTGGTTTATTACAGTAAAGGCTTTAGTACCAACAGTCTTTTTTGCTCTCACTTATTAAGTGATCTATTTAAAAACTTTTTGGCGATATAAATACCTTTTATAGGAAAATGCAAAAACTATGTCCTATGCTTTATTTACTAACCATCAAGTTCATTATCATACCTGAAAATAGTAGTTTCACAGATCCGTTTATAAAATTCAGTAGGAACTGTTTTATGCTACAGAAAACTGAAAATAATTTTTTTTTGTAACTGATCAATTAGTGCCAATATAAAAATTGAAGAACAATTCATAAAGATGTGCATTTAACTCTAATTTTTCTCAGATGTCCAGTATGTATTTGATTTGGCAGATGTAATATACATATGTGTGCCTAATTATAACCCATTGAGCTCTCTCCAAAACACATACAGTAAGAGGTGACTTTTCTCACACACCTAATTAATCAAGTTCACTCAGAACTACATTTTAAATTAATACATCAAATCTCTCGTGTATTAAATGGAGATTAAAGTGAATAAACATTATTGGACAAATTATACCACTTCAGATTCTAGTTTCTCTTTGAGGAAGTGATGTGGCCTGGCAACTTATGGTCATTCTGTATGTCTAAGGCTGTGTGAAATATTAGTGAGGGCTCCCTGAGTTAAATTGGATCGTATCCCTGCCATTGACTGTGCCACTGTTATTGTAGTTTTGAAGAACTCTGCTTTGATGCCAATTACCAAAGCTAGAAGCCCCCAAATTATCTGACTTGGCATCATGTGCTTTAAAGATAGAGCTGGGAAGAGAGTTTGTGAGGACTACTGCTGATGCACTTAAATTGTGTATATTTTGGAAAACTGCATCTGTTTGGTTATGATAGACAAAATCCTATTAATTAGGACTAATGTTTGCATGATAAACTCAGCTACTATGCTAAGGAGAGTCACATATGTACCTTGGTCATAGATAATAAGCTGAATAACAGCATGTTATATATGGAGAGTACAGAGGAACAGGAGGGAAGTCTTTGAACTGATGCTTCAGGTTATATAAATGGCAAACTAAGGTTTATTGGCAAAGAACGGATTTTCTTCCTGATGTTTCATAAGTGGCCCACATCTCTGCTCTTACAAAAAAAGACAAGTTACCAAGAAGACAAGGCTGTGGTTGAGAGATTCATTAGCTGGCTGCAGTGTGTCCCGTGTGGGAGAAAATTTCCTCTCTGGTTTCCAATGCCTGCCGAGACATTAGTTTTCTTTTCAATTTATGTGACCATTCTACTGAAACCATTTCATAGCACTATGGAATTGTAATAGCCGTAATATAGAACTTTGCATTTCGAATGTAAAATGTTAACCATTCTTGATAGTCTAGTTTTGTTGCCGTTTAAAATTGATGCTTTATCTATACAAATCCATACATGTGCCTAGTGCTGTGCATCTGTATGACAATGATAGACCGACCAGATGTGGTTAAAAATTTTCATTCTCTTTTGGTACATTGTTAGGTGTGAGGCTGAAACACTCTGGTTTTCACCATCCAGAAGCATGGTTGATATAACTGCACAATCGATTTTTTTTAAAATGTTAAACCATTTTTAAAAAGAAGAGTTTAAAAAAAAAATGTACAAGCTTACTCCAAGTTACTCTTTTAAAAATGTCCCTACTATTCAAAAATTTTAGTTATTGGGAGCCTACTGTCTGTATCGCACTTTGCTAACCAGTAATTGTAGATCCCAAAGGAGACTAATGCTAGATGGAAAAATAGGGCTAAAGATTTTAATATGTTAACTTTATTAAAGTTTCCTTTTATATTTTTTATTTCATGCGTATTTTCAAGGAAATGGCACTGGAATGCTTTGCTTTTGATAGTCTGGGATGCTCCTTGTAATCTTTGCAAATGCCAGTTTGCATTAAAAAAACCAAGAGGGATAGGAAAACATAATTACACCTAAAATGTCCCCCGCCACCTTTTATGTATAATGTTTAATCCAATGGCAATTCACTAACAACCCCTGATTTGTGTGGTTAGGCTCTGCACCCACAGAGTTGGAATGTTATTTTTGAAGATAAGCTTACGTTACATAAAAGATTTGGGGAACTTTTAAATCCAGTTTCTTGAGGAGAACAACTAGATCCCTTATCACATTTATTTCAGGTTCTGATCCAGGAATTTTTTGGTGCCTTTGGGGAGACTGCTGTGTCTACAACCATCCCCACTGAATCCACTGGGGTTGATTGTGGGTGCAACAGTCCTCTCACATGTAAGTTGACAGATCAGGACCTTAATATTGAATCCATATTGTTGCTCTTTGGTCTCAGTCATTTCATTTTTCTGGGCATTTTTGTAAGTTTTGCAACTGTATTTCAACATGACTATCAAGCTGTCAAGCTTTTCCCATGAAACACGGCAAAGGACACATCAACTTCCTAAATGTTTCCATTTTTTTTTTTTTTCATAAAGAGATGCTCCCTCACTCAGTAAAATCTTGGAACACTTCTGCAAACTTCTCAACAAGAGCCAGCAGCTGTAGAACCTGTAACTTTTTGTAAAATAATGGGTGGAGTAGGGATGTGCATTGGGGAGAGAAACAGGCCAAAATTCTTCCTGTGTTGTGTGCTGCTGCAGTAGCAGAAATGGCACTGAAAGACGCACCCAGAGACATGAGCATTCGGGATATTCTAGGAGTAACTGCAAAGTTGTTTAAAATATTTATCGTCTTCTTTGCAGTGTTGTTGTTGCTATGTTGGGCAAGGATGGTTTCCCTAGCCTCTGTTTGCCAGATGCTGGGAACGGGCGACAGGGGATGGATTACTTGATGATTACCTGTTCTGCTCATTCCCTTTGGGGCACCTGGCATTGGCCACTGTCAGAAGACAGGATACGGGGCTAGATGGACCTTTGGTCAACCCAGTATGGCCAGTCTTATGTTCTTATATTGTCTTTCATATCCTGGGACCAAGGTGGGTGACATAATATATTTTATTGGACAAACTTCTGTTGGTGAAAGAGAAAAGCCTTTGAGCTCCACAGAGCTCTTCTTTGGGTCTGAAAAAGTAATTGGAGTGTCACAGCTAGGTTTCTTCCAACATGTGTTAACGCCTTATGCTTAGCAATCTGTTCCTTCTTGTATTTAGCTGTGACACTGATTACCTTTTCCAAATCTGAAGAAGAGCTCTGTGGAGCTCAAAAACTTTTGTCTTTCACCAACAGATAGATACTATCTCACTCACCTCGTCTCTCTATTTTTCTTCTTGCCCTTCAGTTATAAAGGAGTCTCCTTTTTAGCCCCTTTCTGGAAATACCTACCTTGACTTGCTGTGTGGCCTTCAGTACTTTGTATTGCCTAAACAACACACAAGAGCACTTTAATGTCAGACAGAAGCAGGGAAGCCTTATAGATTATATATTGGTTGTCAATGCAAACAAAGACTGATGGAGACAAGATTTGTGGAAATATCAAAGACATTGTACTAGTTCACACATCTATTTTGTCTGTTTATATTATGAATTACAGCATGACATTATGAGACATTTCCCAGTAATGTATCCTATTTATATAAAATCCTATTTATATCATTCAAAGCAAAGAACTTCCCCCCCATCAACCCAAAAGCCTCCAGCCCTCAATAAAAGACCCTGAATATGTCTGAATACTTGTGATGGATTCTTTTAAGAGGCTTTAATATTTCTAGAGCTCTTATTTTCAAGAAGTATGTGTAGCAAATGGAATATTAAGTGCATAGACATTTAAAATGGTAAAATTACATTTTGCCATAGTGTAAATGTCAAAACTGATTCTCTATCATGCAATCTAACATACACATTTATATACAAAATATGGGCCATCATTGAAATCACTTCACTATATTAGCAACATCATTTGTGTAAGTGGGTACAATTTTCAAAAGCACCCAAGTCACTTAGATGCTTTTGCAAATTTTACCCAGTGATCCTACTGAACTCCATGAGACTACTCACATGATTAAAGTTATTCAAATGTCTAAATATCTTCAAGATCTAGTCCAGTAATAGAACTAGAAAAATATTTAATACAACGTTTTGTTCTGTGTTTTGCTTTCATTTTTGTTTGTATTTATTGTGTTGGCAAATTTGGTTCTGCAAATGTATAATAATGTAAAATAAAAATACTTTTAAAAAGCCCACTCTATAAATTATGAACAGAACAAATAATGAAAACACACAAAGGATATGAGAAAACTGAATGAGAAGCAGTTTGTGTTCAGAGGACCCAGTATTGTGAGAGATTCTTTCCTTGAGACAATGTGTGTGTGACTGTAGTACTTCACAAAGCTGGATTTATATTTCCTTGGGTTGGAGTTAAAAGTGCAATTCTGCTCTGCGAAAGTGACTGTAAAATTGACATTGTGGGGTTCTGTGTTTGTTATCTCAGTGACCTCCTTATCAACTCTACAGTTTACAACTAAGAAGATGGCTGGCTTATATTTCTAATTGCCAGCACCACAGGCTCTTCCTAAAATATGAAAAACAAGCTTTTCTTTCTGGTTCATGGATCAGCAGCAGTACAGATTCTGGAATTGCACCTTAGTTAGCAGATCTGTTGGTGATGCATGGGCCAAAAAAGAATCTGGTTTATTCTCCCACTTGTGTGTTGGCTCTGCAGCACTGACAAGAGTAAATTATAGTATCTTACTTATCTCATTGAAGTAAGCAGAAAGGGTTTGAAAACTGCTCAGGGAAAAGCCTGGAGTAAGAAGGTGTCACTGTTTCCTACATACAAGAACAACCACACTTTTTTAAAATGTATTTTTCAAATACCAGGTAATCAGCATACTTAGTTGTTTGGTGGTTTCTGTGGGGTAAATGTAAAATAATCTGAGATGAACTCTTCCAACCAGAAATGGTGGGATATGAGTTTGATGGTCTGTAACAGTAACTTAGTCTTGCTTTCATTTTTGAAAAAAAAGTAGTTCTCAACATTATACAGAATATTATAAACGTTATAGGTGTGGTGCATCTCTCATCTTTTCTGAAAGCAAGGAGTACAAATGCAGGTGCAGTAATCTCTTGAACTAGTCTGTGCATTCTGGCAATCTGTTTCTTTTTGGGCTATCTGCTATGTTTGTGGGTGAGAGGGTCTGCTACCTATTCACCCCTTGTAAGTTTTGGATAGAGAGACTAATCCTTTTTTGTAATTTTCCATGCAAATTTTGCCCATGTTATGGCCACACTAATTCATATCAAGATAATGGAATCAGTACTATGAAATTCTGATACTGTACATAGCTTACCGAGGGCTGCCTTTTTGCTGTGTCCACAGAACAAAGGTGTTATATTTCCTGAACGTCTTTTATATCTGTGAATTCTGCCAGGAATGAGTAAGAGATTAAGATCACAAACAGTTTGGAGATTAAGTAATCACACATACTGCTATGCTTAGTCTTTTGATGCACTCTGTTATGAGCATAGAAAATGGAGATGGTAGCTTGCAACTGAAAATAATAAACATTCATGTTTCTTCAAGGAGAACATTTAATGGCAGGAAAAAACTAGCAAGCAAACTGAAAAGGTCACAAAGGGAAGTTAACCTATATCATGGAAAACTAAGAAATCATTTATTACATCCTTGGTAGTGGGCCTAATTTGTTTAAAATAAAATCCATCTGTTCGTTTCACACTCTTTGTTCCACTTCCTTGCAGCAATCCACAGTGGATTACTCCATTACTGTAAAAATTGATGCAATTTTGATAAACTAATAATTCTTATTTTTGTGGGTAACTGCATCAGGATATTTTGGAAAATGCCCAAGCTTCCCTTTATTCTTCTGAATGATCCCAATAATTTGTTTTTCCAGTCCAACCCAAGAAATTTTTTTAATTGGGTTTAAAGTAAATGCACCATTTTATTGTTGGTGAATTCTAAAAGAACACTGGCATTTAACAAAATGTTTTCATTGCGGCTGATGATTCAGCTATGCACTTCTGTCCAGAATGTTAGTAACCTAGCACACAGCATACCTTTCCAGGACTTTGGGGTCAAATTATTCAGATTTCTTACTTCCAGCTCACATGAAATAAAAATGACACTTGTTTCTTCCTGGGACAGAGTGTGATCACATTCCATGCAGTGACCCAGTGCAGTACCATGCCTCACTCTGCGTCCATTTGAGTGCATATCAATTCTCCTGAGATGTTCTAACCCATTATACAAAGTGCTTCCAGTGAAGTAACCTAATCAAAGTAGAGTGTAATAATTTAATACAGTGCATAATGTGTGCTGCTGACATCAGTTGGGTGATCTGGAAGATGATTGAGTCTTTAAATATGTACTTCACTCGATATAAGTCCATATACATTTATCCAGCATTATTTTTGATTTGTTAAACTCCACTCAATCATGGTAGCTATGATACCAGTGCATGTTGCCAGTCCAGCTAATTAAGCAATGAGTAGCTTGCTTTTTTATTTAGTTTTGATTAGCGTTATCATTTGTCGGCTATTTTTTATGTGCATGTCATTGTCTTGATACTGTATTTATAATTTATAATTTCCCTACTCCTGCAATGTTTTTAAATAGCTCACTAAAAGCTCAAATATGAAATGGCAAGTGGTTTCAAATTGAGGATTTGAGAATGGATGTTAGAATATTTCAACATTTGTTCACAGTAACTTTATATTTTTCATTACTGAGATAATTCAAAAAATCCTTAGGGCTGAATTATAGTAAAAGTTTATAAAGCCCAGTACTAAGTACAAACTAATTTTCTCTGCCAACAGACAGCCTTAACTTAAATGGGAATTTTTTTATTCTACCTAGTTTATTCATGTTGAGGAATTTTTTTTTAACCTTGCTACTTCTAATGACTATAATTTCCTGAGTATTCAAATTATTTTAAATGACAAAAATATCATTTAGAAACTTGTTCACTTATAAGGTGCCATTAAAAAAGATGTTTACATTATTTACCCTTCTCCTACAATTTTCACTATACTTGAAATGGGAAAAACAGTAGTAAAAGTAGCTGAGGTTAATTTTTAATAGTTCTTTCAGTGTAAATTGTTTTTGTCTGGGTTTAGCTGCTTCAAGCTACCAATATACCTATCTGTATACAAAAAGATATTAAGATAATACTTTTAAAAATCTTTGCCATTGTTACTAATCCCCAGATCATTTTAATGTGGTGATTTAAAATATTTACGTTTTGTTTAGTTCAGTTTTAGTTGTGTGTCAGTAAATTGATGAAGTGAAACTACAGTCATCAGTTTCACATTATAGTTCTCAAGTACTTTGGTCTTCAGAGATTGTGTTGTCAACATCTGATTATTGTTTTAGAGTCTTGTTTCATGAAAATGTATATTCAAATGAGGTCTAAGACAAGGGGTTTTTTTTAAACACCCAAAAAGTGAGTCCCTCAAGGGCTTTGTTGTTGTTGTTTTGTTTCCTTAGTTTGTTACTTAATGCAATACATTCGAATTTAGCCAACAAATTAATCCCTTTTTGTAGACACATGCCTTGTGCAGAGACCCCTGACAGGTATGAAAATAAAGAGAAAACATCACTGCACATTTAACAATTAAACTGTACATTCCTGTCTTTTAAAAGTGAACAATGTCTAGTAAGCTATTTAAAAGACAGTTAAACTACTAATCATATGCGATCCATTTTTAACTCTGGTTTCCAGCAAAAGTGCTACAAAGTGATATGTGGTGATAACAAATTCAGAAGGAAAAGAATATGAAATTCAGATAGCAGCTTGAATGATTTGCTGTTAGCATGGGGCCAAATAACACTACAAAGCTATAAACTCTGTCGATTTAGATTGCCCAGTTAGGTGGCAGAGATGCAATTTGTCTTTTCTGTAGCCGCCTGCTGCTTGCTAGCTCCATCTCCTGTCACAGCCTATTAGCTCCCCAAGAAAATTGGTGGGAAATTGCCTGCAGATTGTAGGAAATTGCATCTCCAGGCCCTGGAAAAAATGTAGGATAGCACGACACTGACCCTCCCAGAGCAGCTATTAATACAGCAAAAACTGACCTTTGGCTTGGTGTGAAACGACTTTGCTATTTTCTGAATAAAGACTGTATTATGTCTGGTTGAAGGAGGGAACAAATTATTATCCTAGCCAGGCTTGTAGCCAACCTGCCTGAGGAAGCTTAAATATTACTGATAGGGTTTTTTTCTTTTACTTTTGGAGGATGGAAAGGGGTTGTTGGGGCACTTATAGATAAAACTCTATCACCCAGAAGCAACCTTTCAGCATTTCAGCAGCATTTTTTTTAAATCAAATTCAAAATGTCTTAAAGAAAATGTTCAAAAGAAATTTCTCAAACTAATCTCAAAGCAACAGAATTTGATAATCCCCTGCACTGGCCCAGCCTTGGCAAGAGTAAAATCAGCCTAGTGGCTGCTCTGTTTTATACCACTGGCATTAGATTCTTAATGGGCCACACACTAGTGGAGGATCACTGTAGCAGAGTAAAGCCCACTCTCTGCCACCTATGTTGGGGGTGGAGGTGGCTGGCACTCCAACTCTGCCAGCTTTAATTAGTGAGGAGTTCATCTCTGCCAGGAAATTCTCCGCCAGACATTTACAACCAGAATCTGAGTGAAAATTTTAAAATTCATTTCACCTTCTCTTATAACCCAACATGCAATGAACCCTCCCCCCATATCCTATTTCTAGACGTGCTACCTTGTGTTTAGGCCATCTTCACAACACAGCTGTAACTGCCTAGTAGATAGACCAGGGCTCGGCAACCTTTCAGAAGTGGTGTGCTGAGTCTTCATTTATTCACTTTAAGGTTTCGTGTGCCAGTAATACATTTTAATGTTTTTTAGAAGGTCTCTCTCTATAAGTCTGTATATTATATAACTAAACTATTGTCGTATGTAAAGTAAACAAGGTTTTCAAAATGTTTAAGAAGATTCATTTAAAATTAAATTAAAATGCTGATCTTACGCCGCTGGCCCGCTCAGCCTGCTGCCAGCCTGGGGTTCCGTTCACCTAGGCTGGCAGCAGGCTGAGTGGGACCCTGGCTGGTGAGGGGCTGGCGGCCAGGACCCCAGACTGGCAGTTGGCTGAGCGGGGCCGGCGGCCAGGACCCCAGACCGGCAGCGGGCTAAGCCGCTCAGCCCACTGCCAGTCTGGGGTTCCGTCCGTCGGCCTCTGCCAGCCAGGGTCCCGGCTGCCGGCCCCGCTCAGCCTGCTGCTGGTCTGGGATCCCAGCACTGCTCACATAGAGTGGGTACCTACCTTCTCCCTGGTTCCAGCCATTCTCTTCCTCTCTCTCTCTCTGCACTGAGCTGAGGGTGGGAGTGCACTGCACACAGGGCTGGGGGTTGGGGTGTAGGGTCTGGCCAGGAGCTAGAATGAGGGAGGGGGCTAGGGTTGGGGCAGGAGATTTGGGGTTGGAGTGCTTACCTGGGTAGCTCCCATTTGGTGCGAGGGGTGGGAATGTAGGGGGTGCAAGAGTCAGGACATGGGGTGTGGGGGGGCTGGGTATGTGAGTGTGTGGGTGCAGTAATCAGGGCTGGGGTCGTGGGGGGTGCAGGGGTCAGGGTAGAGGGCTGGGGGTGTGTGAGGGGGCTGCAGGGGTCAGGGCAGAGGGCAGGGGTGCTCCCCGCCCCCTGCCCTGAGCGGCTCACGGCAGGGGGCTGGAGGGGATATGCCCTGATTCCCCGTCCCCACCCCCACCCCCACCTCTACCTCTTCACTGCCTCCCGGGAGCAGCAAGCGTGTTGCGGCTCTGCTTCTCCCGCTCGCTCGCAAGGGCCATCAGCTGATCGGGGGCAGGGAGGGAGAGGAGGAGGGGCAGAAACCCAGCATGCTGGGGGAAGAGGTGGGGGTGAGGGGGAGCTTGTCTGCTCTGCAGCAGCAGCCAACAGGACCAAGCTTCTTCACCCTGCCTGGGGGCAGGGAGGGGCGGAGAAGAGAGGGCCAAGGCAGGCAGGATTTTTAATGGCTCGCTGCCTGCCAGGGTCCCGGCCTGGGTTCGGCAGTGAGCTGAGTGGGGCTGGTGGGGATATGCCCTGATTCCACCCCTGTCCCCACAGCCCCGTCCCTATACAAGTAAAGGAAAATGGATGGGACAAACACAGTGGGCTGAGCCATCGTATCAATATCAGCTTATTTTTTAGGGATCCCAGAAAAGAAGCCCTACTCTTTCAATTCACTGCAGCAAATTGGATGGGGCAGGTCAGAGAGACCCGAGGTCAAAGTATTACTGAGCCCCACAATAAGAAAGACTGTTCTGTTTGTTTGGACTTCTGGATTTACCTCTGAAGATGACTTTATATTTGTTTGGAGAGCCAAATCACCCAGCTGCCAGAATGAGAGCACTGTCTTCGGAGGGGACACTGAGACATGTTTGGAAGGGAGAACCGAGGCGGTGGCTGAGATTTGATGTCAGAGAGGTAAGCTAAACCCCTATACTTCCATAGTGTGGCATAGACCAAACCCTGGACTAAATTCTATTGGCTTCTATAGTGTCTATGGGCTTCATGTCTTCTTTTCTCAAGGCTAAACATGCACTGTTTTTAAAACTTTCTTCATAAGTCAGGTTTTCTAAACTTTCTGTCATTTTTGTTGCTCGCCTCTGGACTCTTTCTACTTTGTTCACAAAAGTCTGGCACCTGGAATTTGACACAGTATTCCAGCTGAGGCCTCATCAGTGCTGAGTAGAGTGGGACAATTACCACCTGTGTCTTACATATAACACTCTTGTTAATACACCCCAGAATGATACTTGCCATTTCTGCAGCTGCATCACATTGTTGACTCTCATTCAATTTGTCATCCACTATAGCCCCTGGATCCTTTTCAGCAGTATGATTTTTTAGACAGTTATTCCCCATTTTGTAGTTGTGTGTTTGATTTTTTTTTTTTATTCTTAAGTGAAGTACTTTGCACTTGTCTTTACTGGAATTCTTCGTGTTGAATTCAGAGTAGTTCTCCAATTTGTGGAAGTGGGCATCATTTGGCTAGCCTATAGGAAGAAAAACTACTCGCCAATATTTCCATTCATCATGGTTTAATTTTTTCCCAGTCTACAAGTTTCGTGTTCTTGTATCCTGCTAGGTGTAGCCAGAAGGCAAGGTGCCAGTCCACCCTCTCTCTCCAGTTCAAAATTCCCATAGCAGGAATAAGTTATAGGAAATCATGGAAAAGAAATGTAAAAAGTGGCAACTTCAATGGGGCAAGTGTTTACCTCATTGTTTAGTTTGCCACACCTGACCAAGGAAGTGTCTTACATGGCAGGTAGATCCAGCTGGTCTTATTCTATGGATGTGTGAGGAGATGACCATGTTGCCACTCTGCACTCACTGAGGTATTTTATTTATAGACAGAGTGTGTATCCCTTTTGAAATACCAGTTGGTAAGAAGGCCATCGTAGCCTGCTGAGCTCGAGAATGAGCCTTTGTGTTCCAGACTGCAGTCCAGAAGGTGCCAAAAGGCTTTTTGCTTCTATTTATCTGATCTGTAACCTCCTCGGAGCTTCCTTCAGGAAGCTGCTATGCTTATTTCCAAGCTGTTAACTTGGAGGTGAGGATGAGAGTGGAGGTCAAGGAGAAACCAAGATGGAATATCAAATTCATGAGATCTGACTGAGGAGAGTGAGGACAACAAAGAGAGCAGTGATGATATTTCTCTCTGTCCTTGATTTGCTCCCACTTCAAGTATCTTTGGGAGATGGCTTGTGAAAGAACCGGTACTCCAGTTCCACTCTGCAATTCTGTGCACACATTTATGATTGTGGGCTTTGAGCTCAGAGAGCACCACCAGGTTAGGTTGGCTAACCAGTATACTGTATGTGTGACACATTTTTGGCAGTCATGTAATGTATGTATTAAAATCTCATAAGATTCCCCTGTTGTCAGTTGCTGAACCAGTTTGCTTAGGCATTGTTGTTCTCGTGGGAAACTTCCACTTCCTTGGGTGGAAGGCCTTTGAGAATGGTCTCCCTGCGGGTGTCCCCTTCCTGTTCAGGGAAGTGACAAGTAGAATGAGAGTTGGGAAGCAGAGGATTCCAGTTCTACTTGAAGTTCAAGAATATTGATGCTCAGTTTCAATTCCTCCAGCCTCCAAATGCGCCGAGGCCACCTGGTTGGGCTCCATGTGGTGATGCAGCAAGAGGGTAAGAAGGAAAGACATTTTAAGAGATTAAAATAGTGAGATCTCCAGACCATATTGGCCCTTGAGGGAAGCTAGAGAAATCAGGCATGTTTCCAAATATGATGGAAAGGACTACAGGAGAACCTACAATATCAAATTCCAGAGAGGTGAGCATACGTGCTGGCTTCCGAGATGTCTCCCCTGAGAATAACCCCTTGCCTTCTGTGGGGGCCTGAGCTGTATAGCCCTTTGTCTTCCAACCTCTCCCTCTGATTGCAATAACACCAACTGGTTTCTGTGAAAGGGTCCAAGATCATGGCTCTTCCATGTGTGGGGTTTTGTTTTTTTTTTTAAAAGGGGCCTAAGCAGAATTAGAAGCTAGGGAGGAATAGGAGCAGATATCAGCTCAGTGGGTGAGGTGAAGTCTCCATGCTTCCTTATTAAAATAGACAAATGGCCTGGGGGAGTAAGGTGGACTAGGGGCTTACATGGAGGAAGTCTCGTTCACAGTCCTATCTGCCGCCTCTATTGTTGGTAGGTAGAACCTACCAAACTGTCTTGTAGATGAACAAGAAGTGTGTGTGTGTATGTGTATATATATAGGTCATTGCCACAAAAGGCCCCAAACTGCTGAGTGTTACAGGGAAGTCACCTTAAAACCATTAGGCTGAACTATTAAAAATGTTTTACAATTAATCTTGTTCTCTGTGCTGTGCAAAATGACAAATAATATAACGAAACATACTTATTGGTGAGAGTGCTGCTTTTTAGGTGTTGTGGGTACTGTAGAAAAGGCTAAAATAGGTTTTGTATTGTGCGGGGCTTGTTTGTTTGTTTTGTTTTAAAATCTTATACACGGTGACTTAGAATCTTCTTCTACCAAGAATAGAATTGTGTTCTGATGCGTTGTTTTTGAAATGTACTACAATATTTGTTATAGCAAGTGTCTTCCCCACTACACTACTACTTTAAAGTCTGAGGTTTATCCATAGCAATTTCCCATGCTTTCCTCCAAAGCCTGAAAATATGCCTCAAGCAAGACATTCAATCAAAAGTAAAACATTGCCAGTTATTTGACTGTCTCTCCAGCTCCCTGGGAGGTAGCTTGCTGCTATGCTGGTCTGAAGAAACTCATGTTATGAAAAGCAAAATGAAAGAAAACAGAAATTAAACAATAAGAACAGCTTCACTTCAGAGAAATTGTCTGAGTATCCCATAGCAATCAACTTCCACCTCCTAGAAAAGAAACTTTAATTCGATTTCATTTTAACTGATTTCTTTCCTGTTGTTGTTTGAGCTTTTTAAAAAAAGATTCACTTTTTACACACATTTTGTCTCTCTAGTCTTAGGTGTGGGAGATAAGAAAGGTCTATTGAATTCTCAGATTATCCTCTTATCTTTCCTGATTTTAAAAAGAACAACAACCCTGTTCTCCAAGTTCTTCAGAGGGCTGAGTTATTTGCACTATTTCATATGAATAGGTAAACTGTGATTGACCTCATAAATAAGACTTTGTAAGGATGGCAATAAATCCCACCCTTTCTGTGCTTGAGTTTCCAGGATGTAGAAGGCGCATGTACTCTTGCTGCTTCTGGGGCTAATGAGAAGCAGTCTAGCAGACCTATGCAGGATGGAAGGGAGGAGCTGTTTTGTTCTTTTGATAGCTCTAGCTCGTGCAAATTTTATTTCCTTCCTGAAGGAGTCCCATTGTCCCTAATTCAAGCATCTGCAAGAGGACCTGTTTGGGAGGAAGATAAACTGTTGAAGAAAATAAGGTCTTTCTGAGTAGGCTCCATGAATCCGAACCTGTCTACTGGTACAACTGAAGGCAAAATTACATATGTGAACTTCCACCTCATGTCCACCAGTTATACTTGCACAAAGGCATTACTCTTCCCCCCAGTTATTAAAAGAATTCTCTTCCTCTTTTCCTTATTGACTATGCTCCTTCCCATCGCAGTCAAGTAACTCTAATCCTTCTTTAGTTTTCCTTCTCTTCCCCACCCTGCCAAGTCCCTCAATTCCCACTTAGTCTCTCATCATGATCCCTTTAATGAATTAAGCCTCATGCTGGGAAAATTCTACCTCTTGTTCTTTTGGTCACCTCAGAAAGGTGTCTAAGCTCCTTCTCTCTTTTAACTTCCCAGCCAGCCCATTCTTGCCAGAAGTCCAGATTTGATTGGGAAATCCCAGATTTCTTCTTGGTGATCTGTGTTCTCCTGTCTTAAGAATTAATAGGGTGTAAGACAACCTTCCGGCTCCTATGAACTATTGGGTCTCTGAGCAGAGCTACCTGAGTTTTGCATTTCTCCCATTCCACTTCCCCACTTGCCCAGTTTTCATTGTTTCTCTTGTTTTAGCAAAGTGGGGCAAGCAGTAGGAACCAGGGAAACGATCTATTCCAGTAGCTTCACCAACCAGCACTCTGTAGTGACAGCAAGTTACATCAGCCCCCATCATGGGGGCGGGGGAGCTCAGGAGAAAGAGGAGACACTATAGTAGGGAACGAGGGAAAGAAATGGGGAGAGTGGAGGTGAGAAGATGGGAGGAGATGTTAAATTAGCAGACAGAGGTATAGGAGAGAAGAACTGGAAGAGATTAAGCTCAGACAGGAAGGAAAAAAGAGAACACTGAAAGATTAAATTATTCTGTGTTCTCCTCTGTGTGTGATTCAATGTAGAGTGGTCTGTAGAAAACCGTTGGGCTCTTTGAGTTTTGCTTATGTTATGTGAAGAAGAAATTGGTACATTAAAAATACCAGTGTGGTTCCGATATGCGGGGATGCCAGAGATGTCACATGCACATCACTTCCCCTCCTGCAGTAACTGATGTGCTCTTGAAAAATACAAGTGAAGCAGTCACAGGCATCCAACGAAGTGGGTATTCACCCCTGAAAGCTTATGCTCGAATACGTCTGTTAGTCTATAAGGTGCCACGGGACTCTTTGCCGCTTTTACAGATCCAGACTAACACAGCTACCCCTCTGATAAGTGAAGCAGTGTAAATCCTCTCTATCTAGAGTTAAGCACCCACGTCAAGATTACAGTCTAGAGTATATGGAGATGGGCTTACAATAGGATGCATAATTAAAATAACATCAAAATCATCAAACTGTTAGCTTGCATGCACTTATCTCACGTAGCTGATCCCGACCAACGGCTTCATGTATCTTGACAGAGCAGTTTCCAAAATAAAGGATGGGTTTCAGAGTAACAGCCATGTTAGTCTGTATTCGCAAAAAGAAAAGGAGTACTTGTGGCACCTTAGAGACTAACCAATTTATTTGAGCATAAGCTTTCGTGAGCTACAGCTCACTATGCTCAAATAAATTGGTTAGTCTCTAAGGTGCCACAAGTACTCCTTTTCTTTTTGCGAATACAGACTAACACGGCTGTTACTCTGAAACCCATCCTTTATCTGCAAAATAAAGGATGAGACTGTACTATAAACCAGCCTGATTAGTATGGTGTGGAACACTGATCTATTTCTACTGAATATAAACGCAGTGCGTTGTGGTAATTGGAAAAATCACACAGGGAGTGTTAGAACTGTCCTCATGTAACTTTTCCAGTAACCACAATCCACTGATCAAGAATATATAATATATATATTTAAATATATATTGTACATTCGTTATGATCATAGCACTAAGCAGTATATATATCATGTGTATACTGTTAATTTGTACTATAGTGGTGACCAAAATCACAAAGGGGGTTTGGGGCCCCCATGTGCGAAGAATGGTACAAATACACAAGAAGACATGGTCCCTGCTCCAAAGAGCTTACAGTCTAAATGAGACCATTCAGAAAGTTTGTGTATTTTATCTACACTATAGTACTAGTAAGATAAAGTGTGGCTTAATGGATGAAATACAGTACAAAACCTTGGTTGTAGACACAGCTGAACAAACTGCTCCTGGAGCTTGAAGGGTCACTGCAGTGTAAACAGAAAGCAGGGGTGATCTGTGGTATAATCTCAAGACATAATAAATACATGCTTCATGCTGCTTCTTACCTTCTGCTGATTCTGGTATTTTAGAACACAGTGGGGCTTCTCCATGCAAAGATTCTAATCTAACGCCCTGTATTTGAAGTGGGGTTTCTTTTAATTATCTTTGAAAATTCGCATGGAAATATGTTTAGAATGTCTTAAGTTTATCTAGTATAACATGAAGGTAAGGTTGTGAATACTTGGTTCTGGCAGAATACAAATGCAGTTAACCGTTTCCAGGAAGTAAAGCTAGATGCTCCGTAGACAGTGAGGGCCAGGTCTGCTGCAGATTTAGATCAGCATAGCTTCATTGAGCTCAGTGCAGCCAAACAAGCTTACACCTACTGAGAATAGCCCTATATCTGAGCTACTTGAAGAGCCACTGACCCTTATTTTTCCTTACTGTGAATCCCCTATGTGTCTATTCTTCTTATACTTCACTATACTAACTTCAGTTTCTGACCGGTCCTCATTTCAGTGGAGTAGGGCTTTCAAAAGAGCCATGCTGCCTATCACAGGTTACTGCTGTGCTAAATATGATGCTTCTAGCCATATATGTTGGCAGTATGGGCTGAAGGCAAATAAATACCCAACAATCTGCAGCAACTTAATCTAGATGGTCAAGTTTGTTTTCTTTACAATGCAAACCGACTCCAGTGAATGCGTGAAATCCATGTTGTAGCTTTGTTTTGCGGTATAACTTTTGCGGTAAGGTTTTGTGTCTAGGACTTCCAGAGGGATGATCAGATGCTTAGGATTAAGCAGTTCAAAATCGTCAACTTTAGTTAAAACAAAAATTGCAGGTACTGTTATGTCTGATGGCATGGAGGATGGTGTGCCAGATAACGTGCTGGCCTTGGCTGAGAGGAATAAGTTAGGAATACACTAATGGGATAACAATACTGGATCGAATTGTCTCTGCCCTGGTCCATACACGGAGATGGTTCTCTGAGCAATGATTGTGCCATGCCCACGTGGACAAAGCAACTCTGCTACCGCTACTGCAATGTCTTCCCCTGGACTTATGGAGGGCTTTCCATGGGTTTGGGATCCATGTAGGGGGCAGGTCTTGGGTGGGGGGAGGATAGGCTCAAGGTGATGACACTGTACCCCCATAAGAGCCCTGTGGAGTTCATAGTGGAAAAATACCAGATCTCCTGGGGCCACCATTGACTGCTTAATCCGTGATAGAGTGGTTCTGCTGGAGTGACTCTTTCAAAGTGTGTGTGAATATGCACACTGGGCCATAGATAGTATGGATGGCCCTGGACTTCTATGGAGTCCTTGGGATCAAATCCTGTAGTTTGTGCTTCACCTCCCAAATGGAATTAATAGAGACACTTCTTTCTATGTACTTTATTGCATGAGAGGTGGCAAACAAGCCTATTAGGCTTTATATTCGCGCAAAGTGCTTTTATCTGAGGATCTCAGCTTGCTTGTCAAACATTTAACTTATCTCACCACCCCATTTTACAGATGAGGATAGAAGATTAAGACCAAAGTAACCTAAACAATTGACAGTACTGAGCACCCACAACCTTTAGATATTTAGAATCAGGTCATTTATTTAGGTGCCAAATTTGAAGTATGTGTATTTGGAAAAAAATTATCCTAAGTCACACAGGATGTCTATTGTCATTCACGTGCCCTGACTCCCACTCCTGTCTCAGTGCTATTAGCAGCTAGCTATCCACAGTCCACTTATGATGTGCTGCATTGTTAAGAATTTGTCAAGGATGCCTGAAGCCCATAGGATTCTCTTTTGCAGTTATAAATCTAAATAAGTTAAATAAACACAGGGCATGGAAGAATCTAATTCACTGGTGGTGTTCAAATGATTCCTTTCAAGCTAAAATTGCAGTGAAGTTTAAACAAATCTGATGTAAGAGAGCACTGTGTGCTGTTCACTAACCCCTTTTGATGATGAACTTGCTGTTAAACTGAGAAGGCAGATATCTGACAATAGAATAAAAATGAGCACTAGGGTGAATCATAATTAGGAGACCTATTGTATGGTCTCTAAGCGGACAGTGTCAACTTGCGATCAAGTTAATATTAAAAAAAAATTAAAATAAAAATCCAGTTTCAGATGCCACACATCCCCATGCCAAATTTGGGGGTTTGACAATTATATCTTCTAATAAAGAAACAAAAAGTTCCCCTTTCTGTTGTGTGAAAGACCCACACAAACACTGGGGGGGGGGGGGGGAATGTCTGTCCAAGAGAAATAGTGAAACTATCTACTAAGTGCTGTCTAGTGCACCAATTCAAGTACCTCTGGGGGCGGGGTGGGTGGGGGGAACAGATGAAAAAAGTTGTTTTTCGTGACTTTCGTTTACAGTCATAAATGGTTCTGGTAGAGTTGTAGCTATAATAGGCTAAAAAATCCAGACAGAGGTGTGACTTTTAAATTGTGTGTCCTCTGAACTGTCTAGCAGGAAATTGTTTAAAAGAAATGACTAACAAATCAATGGAAAAAATAGACAGTGCAATGAAAGTCACAGGCTTAAAGAGTCTCCACTTTACTGACTTTTTTGGTAACACTTTTCTCCCTTAAAGTGCACCTAGAACCAGTGGTGATAGTGGAAACAGATTCCTTTCCCCTCTTTGACCATAGAAAAGGTGCAGCAAATACAGCAGCAGTGCAAACATCTCTGTGCTACTCCCTTAAGTTGTCTGTGTCGATCCTGCCCTGCAGAGACTAGGTCTATTGCTGAGAGAGCAGTTCAGTCTCCCTGGCCAGTCAATACTCTCTCTGCTGAGACTGCCTGTGTAAACACCCTAGGTCACATCAAATTCTAGCTGACTGGTGTGTGCCAGGTGTCACTTTGTGTTGTACCGAATGCACTGTGACAGTCGTACAGTGGGGCATCATCACAAGATTGTTCACAGGCCAAGGACTGGCTGATTTCTGTGGCTGAATCTCATGAGGCTGCAGTTTGAATATGGTTTTAGAATGAAGGATAGTAGTATTCAGAGGCACATAAACCATCTGCCATGTCCACAGTACCACAATAAAGATACAAGATCAAAGAAGGAACAGACTGTGTCTGAGAGCAGAACTATGTTAATATCAAACACATTGGAAAAGTGAGTGAAGTTGCATTTGTTGCCATATGTATTAGGTCAGTATAAGCAAAAACATCTTTATTTAATAAAATGTTAGTAAGATTTACAGTAAAGTTAGCTTGAAAGGATATGCAGATACTGGTGATTGTACATTTGAGTGACCTATAGCTACCCTTAACTTGACAATTACCTTAAAGAATTCAATAATATTGCACAATATTCGCTATCTATTTAAGACATTATTATTTGTATTGCAGTATGTCTAAGGATCAGTGCTCCATTATGCTAGAAAATGGACAAACGTTTATTTAAAAACACACCCCAGTTGCTAAAGGGTTTGTAATCTATGTTAGAACAGATAGACTAAACAAACTTTGGAAGGCAGGATAAGCTTAGCACAATGAGCCCTTATCTATTTAACTAAGTCAAAATCTACCAGAGTAACTACTATATGATGCAGGACGAATAGGGACAACTGCATGTAAGCATTCCTGATATTAGTCATGCATCAGGGTGCCCAAATGGGAACATACACATGAAACAGAATTACCTTCCTCCATCCATCCTGCTCTGTTACAAGCCAGGATAGTCCTGATAACCTTGCACCTATAGCTTTTAAAACAAGTTCTTATTAGGCAAGGGCTGTCTCCTTCAGCTGGCAAAACTGGACAAATACAGCTCTAGAAAACCTGCCTCATCCCCACACTGGAGAGTGTCCACAAACAACAGCTGAGTAAAGGTTAGAGATACTATCTGCCGGGGGATGGCATTGGACAGCATGAGCATTATGATTCCTACTTAAAGGCCTTCAGTTCTCAGTCTGGCTTAATAGCTTGCAGCTCCTTTGTTATACTGTTGTCTCATAAAGAGACTTTATGACAGCCCAGCTGGCTCTTTTCAACTCAAAACCATACTGTATAAAACTCTATCTTCATCTTTTTGCCTTCCCCCCACCCCCTTCTGCCATCAAAAAGTGTGAATAGCCAGAGCTAGTACTCCTTGAGTACCCATTTGCTTTCCTAGCAATTTTGCGCAGAAAAAACAAAGGCAGCTCAGCATGTGAAGGAGGGTTGGTAGGCACCTCTGTGTGAGGTCCTTGGCAGGATTATCTCACTCCAAAGATCTAGGTGGCTGGAATTCCTCCCCCTCTCCCCCCTTTAATACAAATCCTTAAGTGTTAAGTCGGGCAGAAAATGAGTCTACTCTAAATTTATCTTACTGAATGGCAGTCAACTCCCGCCTAATCTTTCAACATATATTTGTTCAGTGGATCAACAGATTGTGTAAGCAGTATGACTGACGGGTTTAGAAATGTGTCTGCTCATGTTTGGTTTGTACTGAACCATTGACCATTTTGTTTGTGAATCCATCATAAATTATATCTCTGGGTTACCCAGTACGAGTGAGGGATGGGGGATACTTACCCTGGAGTGAAAGACATCTTAAACAGCTGTCAGCCTTCAGAAGGGAAGCTGAATCTCATTAATGGTTTTATTTTTGTTTTTCAAAAGCCCCCTAACCATTCAGCTATTCTTTCACAAACCTGTTATAATTTTCTCTCTCTTGTATGCTGAAGATCCCACTTAACCAAATGCAAGGACATCACTATTGTTGTTTAAAAAAAAATTTTAAATGTGAGGAACGAGACTTTGCGATGTCACTACGAATTTTTAAACTTACATTAGCGGCATTTGCAATATTTGATCACAATTAATACTAGGAGGCACATGTACAATGCTTTCACTAAAAGAAGAGGCAGGCCAGAGAACATCGCAGTCCAACCTCTGCTACCTGGGAAAAAATTACAGGTAAAAAAATTCATAAGCTACAAAGTGAGTTAGACTCAAGTGCCTAAAAGTCACTTTTGAAATTTTTACTGTATGTCCCTGGCTCAGAGTGCTAGGAGTCTAGATCTGACCCAGCACTCTGGTCACTAAGGTACTAGCTATTACCCCCAGGATTGGCCTTAATTGGGAGATGAGTGCTCCATGGTTTAATTGGGCAGGAGGCTGATGCACTAAGGGAGTGGAAGGAAGGACCAGGGGAGGAAGCTGGTAGGGCCAGGGTCTCAGGATGAGGCGATCTTTCCCCCTCGCTCCCTGGAGAGTAGGCTAAGGGGAAAGCTTATGCCAACTCGTGTGTTGCTTTAGAAGGCTATACTGATGAACTGGTGGAGGGGACCCAATAAATAACATCCTGGTGTTTATAAACCTGGAAAACACCAAGCCTGTTTGTGGTGGTCCAAAGGGTACAGAAGGTAGCATGGTCACAGTTCAGTGATGCCCATTTAATGAATTTAAAATTCCTTCAGTTTTCAAAAAAATGGATTAGCTTAAATTATTCCAGTAAGAAAAAGCCTCTAATCCAAAAATGAGCATAGAAATCAGGTTCTCTTGCTCATTAAGCATGTGAGAGTGACTAAATTTTCCAAGGTAGCATTCTGAATTATCTTAAAGATTGTTCAAACTACCGCTGATGGTCTCCATGTAAGTACCTAGATCGAGAGTTCTCCGCTTGTGAGCATTTCTTAGACCTCTCTCTCGGGGTTGGAGGGACAGCAATTCCGGCTCCATGGGAATGGCAATGCCACTCTGCTAGCACAGGTGATAGAGGCAGCCCTTGGAGTTCAAAACCTTCCTTTCTTATTTCCTCTGAGAAGAAAACACAGGCAAGAAACAAAGCTGTCTGGGGAGGATCTACAGGGGTGGAAAAGGGAGCATCTTAATTTTCAAAGATCAAAGCTGGGTTCTGCAGGACAACTAGAGAGGGGTTTGTGCATGATTTGGTGAGTTGGGAGTGATTTAACTCTCCTTCCTCGAAGAAGCAAATAACCTAAACTTCATGGATTGTCACAAGTGGATCCTGGCCATAAACATTTATTTAGCCCTCTAAGGTAATGTAATTATTCACGGTCATTTAATTATTCCATCTTTTACTTACTGCAGAGTTTTGATACTGACCTTGGATGATAAAAGTGTACCTTTCCTTACTCCCAATTTGTTTTGGGGGGGGAGGGGAGAGATGGAGGGCTTCAGAAATTGCCTCTGGGATACAATGTACTCCAAATATTAGCTCAGGGAATAGGAGGGCTATGAACTGCCATGTGCCATTGTTTGCTGGAATATATAACCATACAAAGGCCCATGCTCTTTTTTCCCCACCTTCTTGTGTTTCAGCAGAGTTCAAACGGGGGTTATTTGCAGGTACCATCTTGTATGTAATTGAAAGCTTTCAAATACCCACACTTTACAATCATGCTCTCTTCCTTTTTTCTCTGCTTCTTTATTTCTTTTCCTGTCCTTTCTTTAAACCACAGTTGATGACACCATTGTCCACTTCCTGAGACTCTGACAAATCTAATTGCAGTTTAAATATTTGTACTGTAGAAAGCCACAAATGAATAATCTAACCAATGTATATTTAAGCATGTAAATATCTTAAGCACCAACTGCCAAAAATCTTTTAAAAGGGTAAATGTATAAACTCTTGGATACTGTGGGTTCAGTTTATTGAATGCTTGCATTTCCTTTGTGCACTTGTACTTTATATAAAAAAAAAACAAGGATTAAAAATATGACTTGCAAGCAAAAATTAATAATTCTGCCTCTTTTAATGTGCAATATATATCACACTGGCAATGTGAAAATTACAGGACACCAGTAACCTGCTCATTTGCAATGAAATTTCCATGGAAGCACATATTAGGTTCACATTAGTATCAGATAAGTTAACTTATTAATTGTTATAATGAACAACCCAAGGAATTTGGTTTGTATAGCTGCTGCTTTTGTATGCTTGCAGCCCTGAGCACCTTTCAAGAGCAATGGTGTGGGTAATACAATGGCTGTTGGTCCAGGTTAGGGCTGGCGGAAAATTTTCTAATGAAACTGTTATGAAGTAAAATTGGATTTCTGACCAAACAACTTTTGGCAAAAAAGTCTGCTTTCTGTGGAAAACTGTTTTTGTGTGGGGTTTTTTGGTTTTGTTTTGTTTTTCTTTGAAAAATTGAATTTCCAAACCTCAAAATATTTAGGTTCTGAAATGCTACAGAGGTGCCTCATGGGAGTGATAATTTGGGTGCCTCAAGCTCCTATTCTTCTCCATGGGTTGAGTGCCCCCATCACACTTCATCTCCCATGATGCACTGTGGCCATTTGACTTCCCTGATTCACTGCCTCTCCACACCAAGAGAAGAGGCTATGGTGAAGCATGGGAGATGTAGTTTGACCAGGAGTTTTTATATATATATATAAAAAAAATTTTTTTCGGGTGTATTATAGAGGTGCCAAGCATGGCTCCATAGTTAAGGTTAAGTTCTGGATTTTTGCACTTACAGCAAGAATTCAAACTCCTTGATGTTCCCAAACCAAAACTATATTAAACTAAAGTTACGATTGGAAGTACCTGTTGCTAACTTGAAGGTAAAAATCTTACAGGGATGTTTTTGTTTTGGATAGTTAGAACAACATCTTCTCTTTTCCTCTTCCACCCCCCCCCCCCCCCCCCCGCCAAATATTATGAACCCAGGGAATTAAGGCTAATCTCACAAAAACTGAAGATATGAAAATGCACAGTTACGGCCCCCAGATAGCCTTAACCTGTTGTGTCCCCATGAGGGGAAAACTAAACTTAATTTGGGACCATGAAGGCTAAAATGCATTCATGATTATTGTATGGCTGTTTTAGCTATGCATTTCCATGCTTTAATGTGTTTGGATTTTTAAGAGTAACCTTAACTTTGATTTTTCTGGGTTAGAGGTTTGTTTGGGGTAATTACATCATCTTTGTAATATGTTGTTGTGTTTTACCCTTAAATTACTGACACACACTCTTAACTCTAACTCTGTCTTAATACAATTTTTTTCTCTTGGATTTATAATTTCACTGAATCATTTTGGTGGGAAGTGACATCTATTGGGTTACCTAGTCAGTCCTCCTGCATCATGGGAGGACTGTTTTATTTATTCATGGGCATTGTCATAACTGATCAGATCTGGGGTCCATCTAGTCCAATATCCTGTCTCTGACAATGGCCAGAACCAGATGCTTCAGAGGTGGTGTAAAAAAGCCTCCTAATTACTAGTAGTTAGAGATTGGGTTTTGCCATAAGCATATGATTTAATATCACTTTCAAAGTATGTTAGTGTTAACTATTATAACTGGATATTCTTATCTAAGTCAGTGTATTGTCCCTTTTAGTCTTGCTAAATTTTTGGCCTCAAAGATGTCTTGTGGCAATGAGTTCCACAGTCAATTACACACTATGTGAAAAACGATTCTGCAACTTTCCCTGATAGACTTTACAAATATCTAACTTAGAGGTAATTTGGCCCTGTGGATAGAGGATAGATTGGGATTCAGGAATTCTATATTCTATTCCTGGCTTTGCCACTAGCCTGCTGTGTGACCTTAAGCAAGTCACTTCACCACTGTGCCTCAGTGGCACCATCTGTAAAATGGGGATAATGATACTTACCTTCCTTTTATAAAGCATTTTGAAATTGACGGATTAAAAAGCATAATATATGAGGTAGGTATTATTATTCTATCCCCAGCCTCCCTTGGTAGCCTGTTAAACTGTCATTATTGCAGCGATACATTTGTAACTGCTGTGACACAAGATAAATGTGACAAGTGCTAATTCCAAACACCCACATTATTGAAACTGAGAACAGCTTAATTCAAGCACTTTGAATTTTCTAAGGACATCTGAGGTTTACAGTTACAGCACTTTAGTTTTTCCAGGCAATAACAAACTGAAGTGTTACATTAAAGATCTAAGACTAAAAGACGAACAATTGTATTACAAGAAGAAAGCAAATAGTAAAAGTAGAAAAAACAAAGCAAATAATTCTCATTGTTAAAAGGAAATAAAACTGCAGTTGCAGGATTTCACTGCTCTCCCCAAGGACATGAGACAACTTAAAAGCCAAAGCACTAAGAATTAGGCTTTCAGGAACTGAATTTTACATCTCCCTGGTATTCCCCTGAAAAAGCTTTGTATTGCAAGACAAGAAAATATCAACATCAGTTACAGAAGCATAAAACATTACACAGAAGAATGAGAAAAATGGTGATTTGCCCAAAGCTTTATGAAGGAATAGGCTGCTTAATTGGTGAATTCAAGGTAAGCCCATTTTCTTGCTCAAACTAATGGTGAGTTTCAAATTTTTCTGACATGCATAAAGTGCAAGGTGACTATCAAGATATCAGTCTACTGAGAGTGGCCAATAATATATGTTGATATTGTAAATCCTGATCAACAGAGAACCGCGCCTTCCTGAACTGTCTTATCAGTAGGGGGTCATCTTTGTGGATGAGGGCAGAACACTGAAATGTCAAATGTCAAATTGCAAGCAAGTAAAAAATGTCAGCCTTGCAATGAAGCAGACAAGGCCTTATAGGCTTATTGTCCAAACAAATAACTTGTCAGTATTTCTGGGAAAGGCGAAAGTCCACAGCATGCAGACCATTGTCAAGAAATACAGAAGGTGTTTTGATATGACGTTATTGTGGGATTGCAGAACTGGCAAAGGGCAGCCCACAGATGTGGCAAAACAAATGAGTAGATTACCCTTCTGTAGCTCCAGAGGCTAGTTTCTCTCTAGCACTCTGTAAAGAGTGCACAGCTTATAACATGGAATAGTCACAATGCCAAACAGAAGGCAGAAAGAAAGGGCTCTTTCCTGTAAGGATAGAGGGAAGCTTCTGGTGTGGCTATATCAGAGTAGAGACAAGAAAGACCACTTGGGGCATCCAGTCCCGACTCACTATATCATAGCCACAATGTCCTACAGAACCTCTTCTTGCATATCAGAGTTGCCTGGAAAGTGACAATTTTGTTCTGAGGCAAATTCTGATATGACACTTGTTTTTCATCCCAAAATGGGAATGCCACAAGGTGAGCTATATCTTTGATGGGGTTATGTCTCAGCCTCCTCACCTGTGCCAGGTGTAGCATACCTCACCAGGTGAAGGAAAGGAACCCAGGAATCATGTTTAGTATTTATTTAGTACTCATCTTTGTCACTAAAACCCAACTGAGAACAGGACGCCATTGAGCTAGGTGCTGTACAAACAGTCAGTAGTAGACAGTCCCCGCTCTGAGGACTGTACAATCTAAATATGATGGGGGCATGTGACTCAGTCAGGCTTGCTGGAGAATACAAGGGTGACCTGAACTCTCAGAGAGATGGGGTGGGGGGCTTAAAGAAACACCAGGGCTGTGTGGCAGGCTCCAAACAGAGATTCTCCTTAGCACCCTGGAAAGAGGGCCTGTGGAGTGCAAGCCTGCAGAGGGAGCAGGAGTCAGTTAGGAAGGCTCGAAGGACACAAGCTGGCTGGAGGAAAGTCTCAGGAGGGACAGGACTAAAAACCCTTGATCAAGGGGGGTGAACCAGCTAGGAAGGTGAGGTGAGAATTTTCTTTTGAACTCGAATATTTGACACATTAGAGCACAGGAGGAGTTACTAAGGAACTCTGAGGGGGAATTCTAGGACTGTGAAAAAACTGAATCCAGATCAGGTAAGTCCCTGCTGCACGGATGAAAACATAAAAAATGTACATAGAATGAAAAGTTCTGAAAAACTTTGACTTGGCAGTAACAAAACGAAAAACATTAAAGTTGTCAATTCAAAATGAAACATTTTATTTCAACATTGCAAAATGTTGACAGGAAGTGCCGTGACTGTTCCCATGATAAAAATCAGAAATAGGAATCAGTCCTCCTTTTTCATACGAAAAAGTTAGTTTAAAAATGATTTTACAGACAAAATTCCTTGACATCAAAAATTTGAGTCATTGATCGAGAATTTTTTTTTCTTCCTTGAGCTGTTGTGGCACTGAATGGTGGAGATGACCTAAATTTTAACATTTCTGAAATATCAGTTGCCCTGAACAAATATTCAGAATGAAAAGTTTGGGGTCTGTAAGAATCAGTTTTAAAATGGATTAGCCCAAATAAACTTAGAAACTCAACTGGACACAACATAAAGAATTTTTGAAATGGGACATATTCTACTTTTTATTATAATCAGTGTGATGCTGCCTGTATATTACATCAATGTGTAATTCTTTCCCACTTGTATGGGTCGTAATTGTGGGGAATGGAAGGGAAGAACTAGAAAATAGTGCATAGTTAGATGCTGAACATCTGGAAATTGATCCATACATCATCTCTGTAACTACCCCATATGTGAATTGTATATAAAAATAAACTGCTCCCAGGTTCAGGTCCTGTTTGGCAACCACGATTGTTTTGGTTGCTCTGATGGGAAACCATGCCAAGAAGGTGTATTTTGCTACATTGCTTTTGGAAGTCCTACTGAAAAGATGTTTATTTCCTTTGACTTACTGTCTCATGGAATAAATGAGTAAGGAGAAGTTGGGGCACCTCGAATAGAGTAAGAGGTTGGAATCTGCAGTTAAAACTGTTCTTGGGACGACCTGAAAGATTAAAGGAGGAGTGTTGAAAATTCCCCAAAGTGACTGAAAAGATGTTCAGGGGATGTCTCCAGAGTGATATAAGCCTCTCTAAGAGGATGTTCGTAAGACTTCTCATAAAACAGCTTTTAAATAAATGTCACTACTGTTGCCCTCTAGTTGCTGCTGTTTGTGAAGTATTCTTTCTTTATATACAAAATATTTTCCCTTCTGTTTCAATGTATACAATACGTATCTTGTTTGGACAATCCCTGGAATTTTTAGTACATAATTAGCTGCGGTGTTTTGTTAGACTTCAGGAAAAACTTGTTTTTTAGAATATGTCCTTCATCTTGTTTCTGGAGGGTACAGATCTGGGAACAATTAAGGATGGAGCGAAGCGGTGTAACATGTCCATCCTGGACTCGCTCTTGTGTAACATCAGGGAGGCAACTTAGTATCTGGGGAGGGATGGCCTTGAGTTTCAGGCCTTGGGACTCATGACTTCTGGGTTGAGTTACTGACTCTGCAGCAGACTCCCTGTGTAACCTTAAGCAAGTAACTCAATCTCTTGATGCTCCAGGTTTGCAGTCCGTAAAATGGGAATGATACCCCTTATATAATTCACAGGGCAGTTGTTGCAATACATTTATTTACATTTTATAAAATGATCAGATATTGTAAGAGTTAAACGATGATCCTGAAATAGACACACAAAGCAGCATCTTAGGATGAATAAATTATGGGTAAGAAAATAAGTGTTCTGGGACCAAAAATTACTAGAGAGGAGAAATTTTATGTGATGTTTGTAGTGTATATTAATATACACATGCACACATTTTCTTCTTACTTTTCTGTATCTTGAGTCTTTGCCAAAAGATCCTGCATCACAGCGACACCTCAGATATCTTTTACTTTAGCTCCCTGTCCAGATCATAGAAGCCAATATATCCTCCTTGTCCCTCACTACTGTACTGCTGGGTACCGCAAAGCTATCCAGTAGTACCTCAGGCTGCATGGAGGGGTAAGTTCCAATGAATCAGTCTATATCATCATTGAATGTACACACGTTTCTCCCTAAACTGGACGTATTATTATTATTTTAGACTTTGTTATAATGGCTTTAAGTATCTTGATCTTTTAATTTTATTTATTTGGCACTGTGTGCTGGTCTGAGTAATGCCCCTGTGACCGGGATCCTAGTGAGGAGCCAGCTACAGTCACTCAATTAGGGTGAACTGCAAAGAATGGGGCAGACAATCCCCATAAAGCTGGAGGATATTCCAATACTTAGATTTACCAAGCCAGCATAAAACATCTTCTTTATTACCTTACTGGTTACTCAGAAGTCCAAACAACACAGTTCCCTTAAAGGGATGGAGGCCTGAGGCTAGATCAAGGTAACCACGTCAAATATGATGATAAATTCTGTAAATCTTATTTAATCATATAAAAGAAAAGGTTATACCAATCCCAAAGGATCAGATATTACATTACTTCCCAGGTTAATGAATGTTTCAGATCTTACCCAAATACACACTACAGCCAATTCTTATTAACTAAACTAAACTTTATTAAAAAACAAAAGAGAGTATGGTTTAAAAGATCAGTATAAATACATTCAATTCATTGAGGTGTAGATTCATAGCATAGATGGTGAGCTTTGTAGTTACAAAGAGTTATTTCAGAAATAGTTCATAGGTTATAGTCCAATGTCTAAATATCATATTCAGGACGTACCAGCATAACTGGGGCCTCAGTGTTGCTACTCAAACTTCCCCTAATGAAGCCTAAGCAGATCTGAGATGACAGAATCAGGACCCAAGGATCTTTTATACAATTTCATGTCTTTTGACAAGATGGGAGTTCAAAAGGTAATTAGCATGACTTTGAAGGAGGTCCACCACTGGTTCTTAGCCATAGATTTAACATAAGGCAATTTGCTTGTTCCTCCACCATTCACTGATTATTTGCTATACATTTCAGAGAAAGATGAATGCAGAGATATCCCATGTTTACAATTCATTTAAATGATAGGATGTTCTTTTGACCTCTGAATGATCAGAATACAGCATAGACAGGGATTGTTGGTTATGTTGTCGACCTTACTCATACCTATATAAATACACAAAAAGACACACATTATCTCCTCACATGTCTTTTGAGCGTTATTTATTTTGCAGGATGTTTAACATGCATCACAGCTCACCTCAGACATATGGTCTTACATCAGAGACCTTTTTATGACTGAGTGCAGCCAGCCCTGGATCACCTCATCTCCGCAGATGGTCACCAATGGCTGCACGTTAGCTTTTGGCCATGTGGCAACTTGCTCATAGGAAGACCTTCTCTTGGACATGTTATGAGTAGAAGCAGAATGGAGAAGAAGTTGTTGTTGAAGTCAATCACTGGGAAAATAGCCTGAGCTCTACTGTGTGCAGCCGGTACTTGTTCAGTTAACTGGCTTCCAGCTAAACAGGTAACAAAGTAAATCCAGTGATCCACTTAAGTAGCGATCGTACATCGTGAGATGGTCATGAGGACTATTGGTTATCAACATCTTTTCTGGCACTGTACCAGTGATGACTAGAGGACCACACAGTGGTTAGTGTCCTTCATAGGAAGTCTAATTCGAATGGCAGTGTGAATGCCGGTGCACCACTGGGAACAATTCTGTGTGTGAATGCTAGGAGTGTTACAGGCACACCAGAAGGACCACATGATAGCTAGCTTGTCCACATTTTTCTGGAATACACCAGGCCTATATTTATTCCTGAAATGCAAATTTTAAACAGGATTAGAACTAATTATCTACAGTACAGTGAAGTGCCAATAACATACTCTTGGGGAATTTTAACATTAGAAAATTAGTGTTCTCATTGCATGCCTCAGCTTTACCTACTATCACAGGTTGGCTGAACTATTAGAAATTAATGCAGATGGTTCGTAAACTAGTGAGTCTGGGGAGCGCTGCATGTGCACACCAATGATGCAGGACCACTTATTTTGCATTCATTTCTACCTGAGTTTTATCAAAATTGCCTATGAATTTCACATAAGTATTAAAGGATGTTCTGAGAGCTTCTGTATGGTCAAGGGGAAAATGCTTCCTTGATTAGTATTCATGTATCTCTTCAGCGTTGTGGTATGGCATGTGGAAACTAAATATCTGAAAGCGTTCTGTTAAAAGAATAAGCATGTGGTTCTATTCATGATGGGTTTGCACAGTGATTGTTCTATATAACTTGGTCCAAAGTGCTATGCACGACAGGTGTACCTACACTGTTTATTTAAAATTAAAAAGAAAAGACGTGCAGTCACGCGGCTCAGAGCCTGGGTCAACTGACATGGGCTCATGCTATGGGGCTAAAAATAGCAGTGTAGACATTCAGGTTTGGGCTAGAGTCCAGGTTCTGAGATGCAACCCGCCCCCCCCCCCTACGGTTTCAGAGCTGGCTGGACTCCAGGCAAAGCCCAAGCATCTACGCTGCTGTTTTTAGCCCCATAACACAAGCCCTGCGAGACCAAGTCACTTGACACAGGCTCTAAGGCTCTCTGCCATGGATCTTTTTTTGCAGTGTAGACTCAGACTCTTCCAAGCACTAGACTCAAAGTATCTGATTCTCCCACTCTAGATGTGGGAAATCCCCATGTGATGGTGCCGTAGTTACAATTAGCTGTGGCATTCAAGCTGGAATTTCCTTGGTGTAAAAGAAGGGGGATGCTGGCAGGACATTGTCTATGAGGGGCACTTGAACATAATTTTGCATTAGCTGAACTGTTTTAAACATTAAAATAATGTTACTATTATTTATTAGGCTAACTATGTTTTGACGCTTAAGCCCTTAGTTCAAATGGTGTGTATAGATGATTAGTAATGGTGCCTAGAGAGGCACTCCTTGATGACGGGCATGTTAGAAATATCTAAGATACACCGTTGTTGATGTATAATCACTATTTATTGATGCAGTTTAATTATGTTGTTAATGCATCACAATAATTTAACTTTGTATAATAAAACTCTGTCTAGGTTTATAGTCTGGTACATTCTTAGGAAACAGGCCATGGCTATTGGGAAGAACTTTCTGAGTCTTATCATGATTCTCGCACTCACTAGATCAAATACCAGTCTGATCTGAAGAAACAGTCCAATATACTGAGGAACAACATAGCTTTCTGGATAAAAGATGTAAGTCTGAGTGACAGATATATCCTTTTTTTTTCTTTTTCCCCGCCCTCCCCTGTGTGGAAGAGCAGATGAAAGAATGCAGTAGATGTCTGACTGTGTGCTTTTCTCCTAATAAGTACATTTTTATTTGCAGATATTTGTTGTTAAATCTCATAAATGGCATCAAATACTAGCTTGCTGGAGGAAACATTGCTGCTAGAGCCTATTCCAATTTCAAGGAGTTGATTGATTGATTATGAATATTTATTTATTTTTGCGATTTATCAGTGCCTGAAATGTGAATTGTTTTATACCTGAGGTTATTGTTTTGAATAAGCAAGTGGCGCAAATAGTGCATGGCTCTCTGACTCGCTTAAAAAAATGCAGAATTCCACAGGTTCTCTATTTCCACAGCTAAAGAATTATTGATCACTCCCTCCCCATGAAAAACCTAGTTCTCACATGGTCCAGAAAAAAACACAGATGTATTTCTACCACCTATTGCAAGCAAAGATAGCTAACAATTCAAGAGAAAGATGTTTCTGGCTTGATGGTTACTTCATACCAGTCATAGTCTGGAAACACAGAAGTAACTTAAGCTGGTGGCAGTGGAAGTTGAGTCTGTAAGAACATAAGTGCTGCCATACTGAGTCAGACCATTGTCCATCTAGCCCAGTATCCTGTCTCTGACAGTGGCTGTGCCAGAGCTTCAGGGAAGTGTACAGAACAGGGCAATAATGGAGTGATCCACCCCGTCTTCCTCTCCCAGCTTCTCGTAATCAGAGGTTTAGGGTTATCCCAAGCATAGCATTGTGTCCCTGTCTATCTTGGCAAATAGCCATTGATGGACCTATCCTCCATGAACTTCTTCAGTTCTTTTCTGTGCCCAGTTATACTTCTTTCTATCACAGCTTTCCCAGACAACTCATTCTCCAGAAGCACATCAAAAACTGTTTTGGTAGATGGAGGGACACATTTTCTGATGGTGTATCTCTGTCATATTCAGTTGGAACTTTGCCAACTAGCAGATAATTTAGCTTGAGAAAGTGTGCTATGATTTATGCTGCTTTCCACCAAGACTCACTGCAGGAGCTGTTTCTGAAAGAGAAACCTTTCTCTCATTAGGAGGAACATCCCACATTTTAGATGCCACTTCACCTCTGTCCTACGCAAATCTGGTTTTGTCTTTCTTTTATTATTGCCAGGAGCAAAGATGAATCATGAAACTGAAGTTACAGGAAGTTGATTTTTGTGACAAATTACATCACTCAACTAAAAATGCTGCCTCTCTCCCTTTCCAGGTATCCTTTACTAGTGATCTACACCCAGCATTGAGTTGGACAGCTGGGCTTTGACACTTGGCTGGGCATGAGGAGAAAAAGTTTTATTCTCCCAAATAGATAATATTTTGATGTATTTAGACGAGTTAAATATATGCCTATATGTGTGGTGTGCAAGTTATGGCCACTATGGAACCAAATGTTCATTTTCTTGTGTCTAAATTTCTTACCTTAAAGTTAACAGATTTTAATGCCAGAACTGACCATTAGGTCATCCAGTCTGACCTGTGCAAAACAGGAAAAAGTTGTACTTTAAAATATATTTTCATTTATTTTCATTTTTAATGTCCTTCGTTTTTAAAAGATGGAAGAAAAATAATTTTTAAGTGAGAAAAGTCAGTCTCCTGCTAGTCATGCCCCCGCACCCTCCTAGCCATCCAAGAGCTGCTTGGAGTGACACTACAAACACTTAAGCACATGCTTAACTCTAAGCATATGAGAAGTCCCATGAATATTATGGAATCTTGAATGCTGACAGATCGGAGAGGAACTTATGCTATAATGTTAATTAGTCCTAAATTAAAATTGCACTTTTGGTGGTGGTTGCCTTCTATTACAGGAGCACCCAGAGGCTCCGGTCACAACTATGCTATTTCCAAACTCAGGAAGACATAGTTACTGCCCCAAAGAGCTGACTGATCTTAAAATATACCAACCAACAGTGGTATACCAGTGGTGGTACTGAACCATACCAATATTATCTAAAATTGATGGATATATAAACTCATTATCTTCATTGTACTTATTACAGAAAATAGCTCATCTTAGTATTTGCAGTGTTTAAAGTAACTGCAATTTTTATTTTGCTATCTAAGGCAAATGGCAAGCTGTTTTCCAGTACCACAACTACCAGACCCAAACTTACAAACAGGTGGGGGGTAAATAGCATTCTTCTTCACTGTCTCCTGTTTGAAAATTTAGGTTTAGTGATGATATTTGGTGTTCCATATGAAGAGACAAAGCATATTTTTCTTGCGTATTTGGTACAAAGGACCCCATACAGTTTAATTTAGAGATTAGGCGTCTGATCGTGCACTCTTGTTCACTAGTGTAAGTATCTGATAACTCCACTGACATTAACACAGTTACAGCAGTGTATGTGGTAATAGAATGCATTCATAGATCTAACAATAAATTGTTCTGATAAACCTAAAATCTTATCAGATGCCTGACCTTGCTGATATAACATAGCAATAGGCGCTCAAGCATAATAGTTCTCAGAGGCCTTGGCAAGCTACTCATGGACACCATATACAAGCAAAAGCAGTCAGTAGAAATTGCAAATGCCAGTATCAGTATTTGAGTGGTACATTGCTTCATCCTAACCTATATCCTTTCTTTGCCAGTTTTGGTAATGGCGGTTAAAGGTACAGTACTGCTACTACACGCCATCCACCATACACAGAGCTGCACAACATACAAAATAAAATACCAAGAACCTAATAAGATTTAGCTTTCCAGCAATATAAATAATTTAATCAGATTAATGACATTGTTCTACCTGAGGGATTCTATCATTAGTAGATTATTGAAGCAGCACGCAAGTTATCTACCATTAGCACCTGGAGGAATTCCTGTTGTCATAGACAGTGGAATCAAATGATATGAATATTCCTGTCATGCAGACTGTAAAGATAATAAGCCCCTGGCATTTTGTAAGCTATATAAATCCTCGGATTTCACATTAAATATTTAAAGCACAGGAGGTGTTATTTGTTAGGATACTGATAAAGGGAGTTCAGCCATTACAACCTTCTTTTTCATTTGGTAAATCCCTCTGTTTGACTTGCTTTCAAGCCTTTATTTGTTTTCTCTTTTGGTTGTATATTGTTTCAGTTCCTCTGGAGGTATAATTTGGACTTTGCAAGAGAAACATTCAAAATATTTTTACAGAAGGTTTATCCTTTTTGATATAAAGAGGAAATTCAAACCAGAGGTATAAACAGTTGTGAATCAAGCAGATCTCAACTGAACTCCAGAGAGATCTTGACTGAAATATTTGGAAAAGGCTGTCTTTCTTCCAGACATATTTGCAAAGAAAAAGCCGCTTGACTCTGATGCATGCCCCAGTCGGATGGGTTTATGTGTTTGAAAATGATACCTAAGAATAAAACTTGGTGACGTCAAAGTATACATACACGTATCATAAACGGAATATTGTATAGTACATAGAAAATAAAGGCCATGAGGAAGATTACTGATGGCTTAATAGACTGCAGAAGTAGAACAGAAGCTTTTTAAGATGATAAAAATATGAGAACTATGAGTTTGAAAGTGAGCTCTTTAAATTACCGGATGACTGAAACTGTTAAGTGCAAAACTTTGTTGGGCAAAAGTGTTTCTGTTTTTAATAGATTGCCACATCAGGCTGGAGCTGCAGCCAAGATAACGGATGACCTTTGAAGTCCTTAGGATAAATTATGGTTTGTGTGCAAGAGATGATAATGCAGTTAAAAAAGATTTATGTAATAGTTCTTCAAAGAGCCTGAGACATTAGCACAGGGTCATAAATTAGGAGGATTTTCAAGTAAGGAATTACTTTACATAGGAAGGCCCGGGAATTTTATCCCATATGGCTTTGCCTTCAAGAACTTGCTGAAGTTTAAGTGAGGAGTTACCTGATAAGCCTTCACAGGCAACTGTGAAATTACAGGGAAGTCTGGGCTGATAAGAACCAATCACATTTCAATAGTGATCAAATACTTCCCCGGTAGAGAAGTTAGCTTGTACTTGTAGGACATATGTCAGAAATTTATCACTACCTCTTTCAAGAGACCTCAGGCTGAATAACAAGTTGAAAGCCGTCTTCAATCTTATAGGCTTCAGCGGTGGTCTAAATAAATCATTTTTAAACAAATATGTTTTAAAACCTTTTACCCTATTAAAAATGATAGGCTAGGCTTAGTAAATCCTCATTAAATCATAGTGGTGCCATTTCCCCTGTCAATTAGAGAACCCTATTTTTAGAGTCTTGTAAATCAGATTTCATTTTGAGCTGAAAGTTGGCATGTAGAGTCCGAACTAAGGACCAGTTATAATGTATTACTGTTGTTGATGCCAGGGCTTTCCAGCATAGGACTGGGGAGGCAAAAATCTACAGGCAAAGGAAGGAGGGAGCTCTGAGTATAGTCTAAGCAATGGGGGGTGAGTAATGCTGTATCACCACCTCTGGGACACAGGGACATAAGGGTAGTACTATGATCAGTTGAAATGAAGTCAGAGGGCCCATGCTCCCTGGACTGTTACTGAGGGGACACCCATGGAACAGGGAATGTAGAGAGCTAACCTTGAAACAACTCAGACACATGAACAGAGCAGTCCACAGGATTTACTAAAATTTCACTTGTTCCATTTAACCTACATTCAGCTTCACTCTTTGTGTGAATGAAACGCCACATCAATCATAATATAGTACTAAGCTAAATTCAAAACCGAAAGGCTACAGAGGATAAACAGAGCTTGCACATGTTCAAATCCTGAGCTCATTCTTCTCCGGTGGTGGGACTTACCTCAATGGATGTGTATATCTAAGTTCTGTTAGGCCTGGGACGCCCAGCCAGCCTAGGACTCCCATTCATATTTCACTGGATTCTCTGCTTAATCTTCTACCACTTAAAGGAGGGCAGAGGCTAAAAATTCTGATGCCTCGTGGGAAATGCCTTGTCCCATAAGCCTGCCTATACTTGCTCAAAATAGCTTCCATTTTTAAAAACTTGAACTTGGCAGGAACTTAACAACAAGGCTAAGAGCCTACGGAGATTTTGGGAAGGGGAAATATAAACACCACCCATATTATTCCATCTGGAAAAGTAGCTTCTAAAAAATAAAATAGTGAGGAATTCCAGTATGCACAGCTTTTGTTCAGAGCCAGCACAAAACAGGAGATAAACAGTAATGACATTAGTGTATGGCTTGTCAGGTATATTATCAAAAGGACAAGTGAAATAATCCGGATGTTCAGGGAGTGTCTCATACTTCCAATGAAGGCTTTTAAAATCTGTGTCAATATTTCAATCTTTCAATAGATATAACACTGCCGATGATAGTTGTCACTTCATCAATCAGTTTCTCTCTCCTATTAACTGTGCAAAATTGCAAAGAAAATTTAACAGTACAGGCAAAAATCTATTGGATCCTCTTTATTACTAACCCCAACATATACAACTCCCACTTCTCCTATCACCGACTCTCACTTGGACACCCAAGCCTTCTCTCTTTTTAACACCCTCCGCCCACACACATTCTTAGACTGGAGCATGCTGAACCAGAATCCAACTTAAAGCAGCTCCCCATCTGCTGGCTAACACCCTCTAGAGGCTGTCTTTCTGCCATAAGGGCACATTCTCACAGCCCCCCTTGGTTGGCAGTGCAGTTGGCAGTGAATCAAGCCCATTATATTTGAAAGCTGATTTAGGGCTGGCCTATGCACTACTGTTTCTTGCTAAACTATACTTAATTTGGAAGACCCAGAAATATGTATTTCAGGATTATTTTGAAGTGAAAATTTGTATATTCCCTTTTAATCCCATTTCTGAGCCTCAGAATAGAAAAACTGAGGACGACGAAGTTTTGAGGAAACCTCAAATTTTCTATTAATGCAATCAGACAACTCTATTTTTCAGTGTGGTGTGGTTGGTGTTTTTTTTTATTTTAATTTTTTTATTTTAATTGAATGTGCTGTGAACATGTCTATGTACTTGATTATCTGTGTTGGTTCATTCCACCCACACCTTGGGCTTGTTATTAGCCTTGTCATTAGATAAGACTTCTGTTTATATCTACCACTTGGATGAAATTAATTGTTGTTTCCTTTCTCTAGGCTAGCCAGAGATTGAGATGAGATATTTTGGTACAATATGTGCTATTTCCCTACCCCCATTATTGAAGCTTCTAATTCTTAGTTTATAGACTTCACAGAAGAGGGAGTGTTAAGTATGCTGTTATGGCTATTTGTCTCTGGCTGTATATGAAGATTTATTTACATGTTGGCTCTTCTCCTAGAGCTTGTATTAGCAAGTATGATGCTGATGATTATACATAAAGGACCTGACTTTCCTACCAGCCTTACCCGAGCCTGCTTTTACACCCATAATTTTGCTGATGAAAGCAACTACAGATGCACTTTTGCACCTCTGCCTATTCTCTTTTTTTAATTTCACTCTAGTTCATCTAGGCAGCCAAGTTCTGATTTACAGCTGCAGTCATGTACATCACTGCATGCTCACACTGAAAACACAAAAAGGATGCCACTTTCTTCACACACACACACAAATCAGGCACCAAACACATGTGCTAAACCCCAGATGTTATCAGTCTGATTCAAACTAATAAGCAAACAACTTCTGAGGCTAAAATTTTGTCATTATCTAATGCCACAATATTGATACTTAGCAACAATATAGATTCCCAGGCCAGAATAGACCACTGTGATCATGTAGTTTGACCTCCTGTATAACATAGCTCATAGGCAAAAATAGTACCTAGAGCATATCTTTGGATGTTCTTTTCTAAATCAATCAATCAATCTTGATTTAAAAATTGCCAGTGATGGATAATCCACTATGATGCTCAGTAAATGGTTCCAGTGGTTATCACCAATGTAATATTCGTCATCAAAGTGTTTACAAATGTTAAATAATGCTCACAACATCCCAGAGGAGGTGAGTATTACTGCTGTGATAGCCCTTGTAGCAGAGACTGTAGCAGAGAGCAGGTGGCATTGTGCCACCTTTAAATACACTACTGCCGTGGTGCTCCATCATGCTGCCTCCCTTAGCCAGAGCTTTGCCTTATTAGCCACAGTTTAGCTCTGTGTAATTTCACTGTCTTTTAAGAAGAAAAAATGTGCAAGTTATAATTTTAATGTTCCAGGATATTACAACACACTGCCATCATGCTGTGATGTAAACATGAGTGCAACGAAATGCAGCAGCATCTGTTTAGTCTGTTGTAGGTAATTGTGTAAGGTGAATGCGAGGATCTAATGACGCTGCCTGCATTCAGAAAGTTATTGCAGGTCAGTTTAACTTTGCACGATCACATGTGGAAATGATGATGATCCTGAGATATGTGGTTTTCGTGGCAAACATCTGCACTCCTTTGCTGCCATATCTCCACATAACTTCACAGGTTAAGAATGACATTGCTGCCTCATCTCTGCAGCTTGTTTGCTTTGTGGGTTTGTCACACCTTTGATGTATTTTAATCGACTCTTTTTGGGTGGGTGGTTCAAGCAATGGCGGGCCATGAGACAGAGGTGCAAGGTAATTAGTAATACTTGGTCTTTCCATGTCATTTACTGTTTGGGCCTTGTGAAGGTGGGCACGGAGGTATTATCTGAGAGTAAAGCTTAAAACTGCAGGGGATTCCCACCATCTTTCTGTCCTTCTACTATGTATCAGGGTGGTTAAGCACTGGAATAAATTGCCCAGGGAGGTTGTGGAATCGCCATCACTGGAGATTTTTAAGAGCAGGTTGGACAAACACCTGTCAGGGATGGTCTAGATAACACTTAGTCCTGCCATGAGTGCAGGGGACTGGACTAGATAACCTCTTGAGGTCCCACGATTCTACTAGTCTATGTACATGAAAGGCCTCTATTATCATAGTATCTGAGTGCCTCACAATCTTTAAATATATTTATTAGTGTATAAATGTATTTATTTCTCCAGTGCTGTACAGAGAGAAAAAGCAAAGGTCCACTCTTATGGAGCTTGCTGCAGAGAGAAAGGATATCAAGCAAAAGGGAGGCAGGGAAACACAAAATATTGGTAGTTCCTTTTAAAATAGCTCTCATTTATTCACACTTTTGGTGCAGGAGAGTGAGACTGTGGAAAGGGGAGGGTTTTGAAGGAGGGGACGAAGCAGTGGTAGTCAGGAGCCCCAGACATGGACTAGAGAAAATAGACCGAGAAGCGATACTACACTTGATCTTAGCCAAAAGGCCGAGAAGAGTAATCCTCTACTTTGGCAGAATGACAGCTTTCGCAATGCTAGCCTAGACTATGCCGCTTATACAGAGTCTGATTCTGATCTCACTTGACTGTCAGTGTAATTTCATGGACTGCAGTGATCTTTCATGAACATCATATATGCACAATCAGACACATCTTTAAATATAAAAAACTAAAACCAGACCCCTGTTCCCACCCCCAAAAGGTTTTCCCCACTGATTTGCCCATGAGACAGAATACTACACTGTACCAAATCTGTGTTCAGTAGGAGATTACAGCTCTTGCATTATGCACACAATGGCCGCTTGGAGGGGTAAAATGCAGATGCTTCTTCTCAAAAAGCACAGGCCCCTACTGCTTATGATAAAGGAGAATCTTTACGAGCAGTATTGGGACTATGCAGTTTAGCAGGTCTAAATCCATCTAGTAGAAGTCACTGGTACACACATAGTCCAGCCACCTCATTACAATATTTAATTGGGAAATGGTATTAATGTAAATGTAAGACATTGGACTTTAGAGACCCCTCTTCCAGAAGAAAGAAGATATTTAATTAATATTGGGTCTGAAAGGGCCAGTGTATTTAAATAGTTTTCATTTTGCTGTCAAAAATTGCTGCACCTTAGTTTCGTTCCATCCATTTTTGCCTACTTTGAAGAGTAACATTGAGAAAAGTATTATTTATGGAAAGCGGATGGATGTGCGCACAAAAATAATGAATCATTGTTCTGGTGTTCTGTCTTTGCTATAGACGATCCCATATACCTAACTTATTGCCAACTGCAAGGCAAACAAGTGGATACAGTGTTGATCATCAAACTATGCCATTATCTTAATAAGACCAGGAAACTGGGGAAAAGAGGTTCAAAGACTTTCTTTTAAAGTCCTTAGTTTTAGACCATCTGCTTGTTGATGCATTGGTCTCATTTCTCCTGTCTGTTTGTTTACATATCAGCACCAGCTGCACCTTCAAATCCTAACTCGCTGAATTAATCAAGTAGCCACCTGATTAAGAACCAGGCTACAAACTGACAAACAAATACTGAATTGTTTTTAATAAGTCACAGAGTGTTGGGGTTTTGTGTCAGCGCTATAACTGCTCTTTGGCAGTTACAATAACTAGCTACTTTTCTTTCATTCTTAAAACAAAGGAAAAAGATGCCTTTGATTTTGTACTCAGAAATTCCACTCATTTGCCTAATGTTCTTTTTTAATTAGAAGGATACACATATGACTTAATTAATCAAGCCTGTCTTAGGGAATTATGCATTTATTAATGGTTTCTGCACTCAAACACATTATTAAGGGATTTGTGCTAAGTACCTGACATAAAACAGCCTAATTTTGCTTGCTTTGCTTAATGTATTGAGAAACAGCTGGCTGATCAGATTTAAAAACATTCATGGTATGAACTAGTGTCTTGTTTAAAAATGCAGCACTTCAGCACTCTACAGGTTTGTATTTAAAAGAAGAAGAAAAAAGTTCTAGACAGGACAAAGAAAGAAACTCTTCTGACTAGAATGCTGAAGGAAACAAAGGAGCAAAGTTAGACAGACTGCTGTCTAGTCAGACTCCTTTAAAAAAGTAAAGTTGTGGGGTAAATGGATTCTCCATCTGTTTTCCTCGAGGGCCACATTTTCAAAAACTTCCACTCCCAACTTCCACACTTGCCTGCCTGAAACTGTGCTTCTATATTTTGTCATGTTTAATGTTTACCACCTGTGGTTTTTGCCTGGATGTGCAGCCATAATGCATGATCTTGGTGACCCAGCAGCCACTGGGGAAGAATGTCCTGTAGTGCAACTAGCTGTAGAAAATGTGTGACTGACCTGCAGCCTTGCTTTCTGCTTTACGTTTCTCCATAAATGGAGCAAATGGATACTTTCAATCTGATTTTTTGTTTGTTTTGTTCTCAATGTAAAAATCAAGTCTCTGTGAGACAAGATAGTGTATGTCTCTTTCCTCTGTAGCATTCTGTACTAAACAATAATGGAAGTTTAAATTAATCCATTACTTTGGATTTAGCCAAGCACATTTTCATCTGCCATTCTGCTGCCCAGAACCTGGCATATGTTTCAAACCATCTACAATTTCTCAAAGTTCTCTCTAATTTTTGTTAATAATTATCTTGATCACTTGGCAGTCCATTTCCTCCTCCAAATCATTGTTAATTGCAGTAAATATACAATATGCTACTGACCCTTACACTGACCTCCAGAATACTCTTCTCTCCTGATACACATCATACATGATGACTCTTTAAAAGAACTCCAGATTAGCGTTCTGCTTTTATTTATAGAAATAATACCGTCTTGATGCTACTAAGTTATACTTATCAAAATGCTGTACTGATCTATTCTGTAATTAGACTCTGTCATGCTCCCTGGAACTGAGGTGAGGCTCTCTTAATATGCTGTAACCCTGCTAAGATTAGGGTTGGGATGAATGCTGTGTCAGGGCAGATGCAGTGCACCCAGTTAGAATGAAAAATCTGAAACATTGAAACGGTAGCTTTCCCCGTCATCATCTGTTTATAAAGTTGAAATCTGAGTGCTGAATGTATAACTGTGTGTGTGTGTGAGAGAGAGAGAGAGATGGTGAGGGAACGCTGAGAAGAAACAAATTACTCATCAAGACCGAATACTTCTGAAACAAAGATGGAAGTTCAATATCTTTCAGGACAGATATGAGTATATATTGGCTCAGAGATATCAACGGGTGCAGCAGATAGACCTTTTATATACTGTATAACAGGAGGCATCTGAGCTGTACAATGGCTTTAGAGTTTCAGCAATGGCAATGGGTCAGATAAGAAGGGACAGGATGTCCTTGAGACCTAGAGTATTGAGGCCAGGAATAGAGGTAATTGGAGTTATGGAAAGGGACAGATTGTGTTGGGAAATAGAAAAGTGTCTTGAGTTTTTGGAGGAAGGAAATAGGGTAGAGGGGAAGGAAGGTAAGAAACACATTAAACTCAAAAGGTTCAGCTGTGGTATTCGACTAGGCTTCAGATATTCATCTGAAACTCCACTTCCAAGCCTCTGGAGATCTACACATCACTCAAGTGGACTAAGACTATATGGTGTCAGGATTCACCAAAATGTTAGCTCATAAGCCTCTTGGTTCCAACTTGTCCTATCCCCAGTAGCAGAGGGACTAATTCTCCTAGCCTTCCAGAACATACTCTTGTCTTGTCTTCCTTCTCCTCGTCCCGGTTGGTGGTGGTTCCTTCAAAATGAGGCAGCACAGGTGGTGGCAAATTGAACCACTGTCTGCTGCTCTGTTCTTGATTTATTACTCATCTTAAAGGTTGTCTACACTTGAGTTATTTCAGATTATATTTTTCCACTTTAACTAATCATGTATAACTATTCCAAAAGAGAAGTTGTGACTTGACCAAGGCCACAGAGAAACTGGAGCTGGAACCTGGCAACAAGTCATGCACTAAAGCTACTGGACCGGACTTCTAAAACAATATGCTACATTGCTTTATTAGTCTCCTATAACTAACTCCCTTTCTAGGTTTTTTTATGTACAATCATTCTGTCAAACCTAGCTTGATATATATCCAAGTATTTGCATTCAGAAGCACAAAGTGGATATATACTCTTTTTTAAAAAAGACAAGAAAATATTGCTCTTTCTGTCACTAGAAAATGATTGTATTCGTCTGGAAGCAATTTCAAGAGTTGCCTGCCATTCAGTGGCTGTCAAATGTTTTTAAAGGACAGTAGACATTGAATTTAAACTTTCATAGCTGCAAAAATGGGACCGTAATTCCTCTAGTCTGGATCATTAGAAATCATTTAGAAGACATATGCTCAGATGGCTAGTAAAATTGAGAGCCATGATGTGGAAGTGATGATTTAAAAATTATGCATGTTTTTTCTATAGTTAGGAAAATGTGTTATATTTTTAGTTTACTTAGTACAGTATGCTTCATGGCTATCATAAAAGCTCCTTGCTGAGGTGTGTATGCTGGTATGTTGCCAGGACAATAGCTCTGATAAGATTAAGTGGTAAAATAAATATGGCTGGAAATTTTGGATCCACATGGGAACTTATAACAAGTACAAAGGAAAATTTGATAGTCACAATAATTGTAGTGACCTGGCAAAGAGCTGAAGATGGGAGTCAACCTAGTGGAGTCTCCCTTTGGTCAGGTACAAATGGAGGGAAGAAAGGACTGGCATATGGAACCATCACCACATCTATTGGATGGTCTCTGAAAGCAATAGTTGGGTTCACACACCCTGTGTAGTTCAGTGGTTAGGCCATTGGCCTGGGAGTTGGAAGGTCTGGAATCCTGAATCAGTTGTTTATCTGCTGTGATCTTTGACCAGTCGCTTTATCTCTCTGTGCTTTTGTTTCCATTCCCATTCTTTGTTTGTTGGTCTATTTTGACTGTAAGTTCTCCAGGTCAGGAACTTTTTCCCACTATGTACATGTAGAGCACCTGGCACAAAGGAGGCCCTGACTTTGGGTGGGGCGTTTGGCACTACTGTAATTTTGAATAATATGGTTCAGGACATTTTTGACAAGCAACTGCTTGCATCTGTTTAAACAGATGGGTTATCCAATTCTGGGGTTCAAAACTAGCTTATTAGACAAATTTTAAAGTAGTAAAGTCAGAGATGAAGGTAAAGTTTTTTTAATGTAAATACTCAGGGATGCATCTTTAACTTGAATGATTAATAAAACAGAGACTTTCTGTAGAAGGAAATCGGACTGTTTAATGTCTCTAATAAGGAGTATTGGAAATATATGTAAAAGCTATAAATGATTCTGTACAATGAAGACTATGACCCTGTGGCCATAACTGAAAGTTGGGGGGATGTTTCCCATAACTGGAATGTTAATGGTTGGTGCAACTCTTCCATCATGCTCCTTACAACAGAAATTCTCAAACATTCATAAGAGGAGAACATGTTTGAATAGTGTGTGTGTGTGTGTGTTGTGAACACTTCCTCTCCCACTTGTGATTGAACAGACCACCTGTGGCACCATCTGACTGCTTGATAACCACATCCTTGTGGCGATAACAATTTTTATACTTTCATCACATTATGTTTCCACATATTGGTTTATTATTGGTTTATTTTTACCTGTTCTATTGGTGGCGGCAGTCCCTGAGAGGGCAACTTTTGTTTCCTCCCCTTGTCTTTCTTGGTTACATGATGAGATTGCTGTGATAAAAGTGGCTGGATTCAATGACCAGGGTGTCCCTTCTTATCCTGTGTTCCTGACTTCCTCTTCTCACATAGAAGTGGTCTCTACTAGAGCCAGTTAGGCTGGCTCCACCCTGTTTCCAGCTGCTTTTGCAGGCTTTCATGCTTGTCTGTTATACATCCATGGCAGCAGCTGGAAATAGTGAGGTGGAGTCAGTATCACACTACTGTGACATTATGCCCCATATTCTTCATAGAAATATTATGATATGAATATGGCGTAACTAAGATGTTTTATGCAAGATGAGTCATATGAGGGATCATTGGGAAGGCTATGATTTACTAAATCATGGTATGATTTACTGACTTACAGAAATATTGACTATGTAATAATTACAACTGTCTTTTCCCCTGGGAACGCCCACCAAACAGTATGCAAACAGTCTGGATGGGCCATTAGGAAGGACAATAGTACTTTGAAGATACTAATCTCTCTCCTTCCTGATAAATTTCCTGGGATGCTGATTTGACACTGCAGGATCAGGTGATTGTGCCACTTGTTACTGCACATTATTTTGGACTTCTGGTATTTTTCCACCGGAAGGGGGTTGGGGTCTAATTGGGAAACAAAGGATTCCTGCCATATGTAAATACTATTTAAGGCTGGGAAGTGAGTTAATCTAGGCTCTTCTTCACTGCCTCCCCACCCAAGAAGGAAGACTGGTGAATACACCGGAAGAAACAAAGGAACTAAGATTGGGGGATAGGGAGGGCAGGAGCTGAGCCCAGGTGAGAAAGGTCAGCCTGTTAGGGGTATACCTGGAGATCTGAACTGCAAGCTGTGCAGTTTACCTTCAAGAAACTCTGCAAACTGCATAAAACAACATTTAGGATGAGAAATTACTATTTGTAACAAGTTTCTTTAATGTATTAAGCCTAGTTTGCGTGTTTGTTGTATATGCTCAGCAATCTGCTTTAATTTGTTTGCCATCCTTTATCATCACTTAAAATCTATCTTTTGTAGTTAATAAACTCATTTTTTGTTTGTCCTATAGCCAGTTTGTGCAATTCATAACTGGGTGGCGGGCAAAAGCTGTGCATATCTTCCTCCACATTGAGGGAGGAAGCGAATTTCATGAGCTTACGCTATATAGAGCTCTATACAGCACAGGAGAATATCATTTTGGGTTTACACTCCAGACGGCATCTGCACCAGAGTGCTGGGCAATTACCCAAGCTGAGTCTTCCCACACAGAGCTGATTGTAGATTCTGTGTAATTCTACAGCTCGGTGTGTGTGTGTAGCAGGACAGGGTGAGGCAGCCCAGGCTGGTGGAAGGGGTGGGCTCAGTGGGACCCCAATACATCAGGTGGCACCCCAGAAGGGGGGTCCAACCCATCACAACTACTTCCCTGCTTTCTGCAGCTATCCTGCAAGTACTGTGCAGACTGTTCATATTGCATGGACCACAGTTTGAGAACCACTAAATTAAATTGTAAGGTCCTCTAAGTCCCCAAAATAGCCCTAAATTGCTGTTCTTGGGCACTAGTGTGAGGGAAGACAGCTGCCTCCTCTTTGCCTACGAAACCAGCTCACCAGCGGACTTGCTTTCTGAGTTCAGTTTTCTTGGAGTGCCATTAGGCAGCAGATAACAGTCAATGCCTAATTCAATTTGGCTTAAACAAAATTTGGTTTTGTTTTATTGGCAACTACAGAAACACCATAGGAAAACACAAACTAAAAGACCAGACAAATGTATAGAACACACCAAATCAGGAGTTAAACTAAGCCAACTTTCAATGGCTCAGCAAGCCCATAATCTACCTCTACTGCATCCAGTTGCAGAGAGCCTTCAGAATGTGAACTTCAGGGCATGTCTTCACTAGTAATGTTAAAGCGTTGAAACTTGCAGCGCTCTTGGGGTGGGGGAGGCTGTTTTTTCACACCCCTGAGCAAGAAAGTTGCAGCTCTGTTTAGCGTCACTGTAGACAAGGCCTAAGTATAAACCAATGTAGTGATGCCTGTCTGTATCTGCAGAACACCTGAAACAATCGCACCTGAGAGAAGTGTAAACTGCTCTTATTCATTTCAATGGGGTTTTCATTCAAATGCCTAACAATGATATTTGAAATGTCAACTGCTTCACTGCTGATCACTGTATGAAAGAAAGAAGAGAAACAATCCTGTTATGAAGATCTGTACTGTCTATGGGTGTGGTATCCATGTGGGCTGAGGAGTGGTCTTTACCTTGAAGTTATATCTACACATATATGCCAGCATAATCCCCAGTGTAGACACAGTTATGTCAATGGAAGAGTGTCATCCAAGCATCTCCCCATTCACAGATCCCTAGTGTCTCCTATTCTGTGTATCTAACCTCACAGATGTCCTCCGCTCTGCACAGAAAGCCATATCCCCTATGGACCTCATACCATTTAATTCACTCTCACCCTACCTCCCTGACACAGTTTGTTTATAATTATTCATCATTTGTCTCTTGCCTGGCAAAGACTGAAATGCCAGGATGTTGGCAGAGAGATAGTTCCTTGTCCACAGTTCTATAACATGCAAGACTATTTCAGTTTAAGGCTCTTAAGTCCCGTGTCAAAAAAGAAGGCCATGTGATACTATACTCTGGTTTATCAGTTGCCACAATTCCCCAAGTGTTAGCTGCAATATTGGAGAGCTGCTTCTGCTATTGCCATCATAATTAAACCTCTTTTTCATTGTTTTCTCCACTGCACTCAAGACTACAGCCATATCGTCACTTCTCAAGAAACTCACCCTTTACCCAAAACACTCAGCAGTTACTACTCCATCTCTAGCATGCCCTTTCTTAGCGACATACTGGAGACAGTCATTTCTCCTCACCTCTGAAATTGCTTCACTATTTATAATAACTTTAATCCAATCCAGACTGGCTTTCATGCTGCCCATGGTGTTGAAGCTTCCTTTACTATGCTGATCATGGTGTACTCACACACTACTTAATCTCCAGTGGACTACTGAACACACCACTCTCCTTGAACAGGAGTCAATTTCCCTATCTCTGCTGACAGCTACACCTCATTCAAGGCTCTTTTCTCAGCTCTCTTCTGTTTTTCCTAGATCCAATTTTACAATTTAACCTCAACTATCATTTTCACAAAGAGCAAAATCCATTGCCTCAGTACCGGAATTAACCTCATTATCTTCAATCCACCTCCTTAACCTCTTCTATTCCTCAGCTTTGTCACTTGTGGCCTCTTTTAAGTTCACCACTCCTCTGTGCTACTGGAAGTCCACTTTTGTGTCACAACACTAACTACTGGATGAATCATTCCCCTTCATCTCATGGATTGTCTTTTTTCAGACCTTAGAATAATGCTACTTTTGTGCCATTCAAATTGACCAACTTCCAAGGATTTGAAGACACTGCTAGGAGGCTGCTATGATGTGTAGAAATAAGGGGTTGTGGCTGCTGCCAGGAGATCATGACTGCTGACTACAGCTAGTCTCAACAGATTTCACCTGCCTCTTGGTCAGGAACCTTCTTCTCTAGCCTTATGGTGAGGCTTGTTTTTCTCTGTTGCTGGATTTCATTCTTTCCCTCAAGTGGAGGACCATAATGGACAAGGAGCCAGCAGCTGGGGCCTGGACTTCCTAGCATGGAGTGAAGTTATAGTTGCATGCTGAAGAGGCTAGGGAGGAATGGTAAAATGGGAGTAGGAAGTGTGCCTCCTGCTTTGGGCCAACAGGTTGTGTGGGAGACTAGGAAGATAAAAGGAATCTCAGCAGAAGGACAGTGGTGAGGCAGTCCCAGGCAAACGGAAAACAGAGAAAGAGGAAATGTTATCCCACCTTCCATTTCCCCATCTTCAAATTCCTGGTCAGGCTAGGTAAAATCCTATTCTCTGGATTCAGGGATGACACAACCCAAGTTTGGACAAGTGAAATGTAATTTACTTAGTGCTCTCCATACAGGCTGCTGACCCTGCACCATTTTGCGGGGGCGGGTGGGAGAACAACTTTGGGTACATTAACTAGCCTGTCCCACCTGAGGCTTAAAATGAAAAATGGCTTGTCATTTGAATTTCTTTGTAAAAACCTAGTCTGACATATAGAATTGTACAGATGTAACTAAAGGGGTAAACTTTTTTTATATAGATTTAGTTAAACCAGTGCAACTTCTCTGTTTGTGGACACTGCTGCTCATGAATTGTCTGCAAATCCTTCTCGATTTCTTCAAATGTTTTTGATCTATGTATTCAATAACTAGTTTAAATGAACAATTTTGTTGTTCTGGTTTGTTTTACTGGTCATTTCAGCTGTTTGCTATTTGGTGTGTGATTGGTCACCTTGGTCTCATGGTATTGTTTCTGCACACTAATTTGGTAAAATGTTTAAAACAGGATAAGGAATAACGAATAGAATATACTCTTAGCACACACATTTTTCTTGACCATATTTGAAGAATGGCTGTTCTTGAAAATATTTGTGCAAAAAGAAAAAAATTTGCATGAATGTTCATGGATAGCCAGTGAAGAGGGAAACAGACATGTCTGAATTTAACAGCTGTGAATAATTCAAATTTATATTCATAAACTATTTAGCAGATTTGGTGGAATACTTCACAAAGACATAGCAGCATGTGAAATGAGGCCATGAATCTCAATCTCCATCAGGAATTAACCTCTTCCCATTTTAAACATAGAATCTCATTGTGACCCTAAAAACACCCCAATGCCAATAGGCAAGAGGCTCCGTGGTGTCTTTGTGTTTCAGCTGGCCTGACCAGCTCAGTGTATTCCAACTCTACTGTTTGTCATAATCTGTATGTAAAAGGTGCCATGTAAGGTATCCTATGGGGACTGGTAACACGCTGGTCATTACTACTTTTTTGTGTGGGATATGTACAGATGTTACATGAAGAATTAGAAATGTGTGCTGCAAATATGTTCTCAAAAGGGGTTTGGCAGACAGGCTTTCAGTTCCCCATCCTAGACAAAGGAATGTGGTTCTGCCTGCTTGAATGTGTCTCCAATGTAAATTGAGCAAGGAGAACCAATAAAATTTACATGCAAAATAGACACAGATTTCAGGCTAACCAGAGTGGGAGATGGCCACTTAATGCTCTTGGCAAGGGCTGGAAGCTGGAGCTCCAGGAAACCTTCCTGCCTCCAGTAACCTTGCTTCAGATATATGGGAAGATATAAACCAAGCCAGAAAGCCACATTGGCATCATTACAAGGCAGATACAAGAGGCCAGAGCTCTTGTATATCTGAGAAAAGTGGAACCTTTCAGCAAAGCGGGTTGAAAGTCTCTGGAAATGGAATATAGGTAAGACAAAAGACTCTATTTGAAGTTACATTTAAAACTAAAGGCTATTTGTACTTGTTTGTAACCATTTCTATCCCAATTACTTCTGCTGGGTATTTCTTAAGTATCTGTTCTTTGTTAATAAACTAAATCTTGTTTTATTACACTGCATCTCAGGGCAGTATTTTGAACAGAAGAGTAAAATCCTCACTGCAATTATCAGGCTGGAGCTGTACGCTCTCTTTAAAGGAGCAGGAATTTTAATAGGGTTTTGTGGGTGCTCAAGTGAGAGGGACTGAACATGGCAGAGAGAGAAGTTGGGGGAGAACTTGGGACTGGGAGGGTGTTGTCCCCTTGCAATAACTAGGCTGGTGGAAGCCAGGGCAAAGCTATTGTGCTGTGAGAATGCTTTTGATATCAAGACTCTGAATGAAAGCTGCACAGCAGAGAGGTACCCAGGGTTATCTGGCAGGCAGCAACAAGATCTCTCACTGGTTTGGGCTGAATTCTAGAGAGTCACACTCATGACTTCTTGGATTCAAATTTAACTTGCTTTTTTTCCCAAACAGTTACCTCATGTTTGTATATTTCAGCCTGCCATTGCATTGAATTCAGATGTTGTTCATCTAAGGGCCAAATCCAAAGCTTTGGAACAGACCCTTATTTTGCAATTTTTTTTTTAACATTCTGATTTTGCCTATTGTTGAAGAATCTGGCCTGGGATTTCTTTAGTGATCTGAAAGCATCTGCTAAGATTTTTTTTTTCCTCCTGAAGTATTAAAATTGTTCTTCGAGTGTAAAGTGAGACTAAATTTATATGCTCTCATTCATTTTGCATGAAAAATACCATTTTCTGTAAGATATGTTTATGACAAAAAGCTAATTTGGCTGTGCAGCGTAATGAAATGAAGTTACTGTTTGCCTTCTTTTTGCTGTTGTTTAAAGAAACAATTGGTTAGATTACCAGAGCTCGAAGGGGAGAAAACAGCTGCTTTCTCTGTGCTACAAAATTTTTCTATCTTGACTTCCTGGTTTACTTGGCAAGGTTTTGAAATCAGTTTTTAAATAGGAAAACGTCCTGACCAACTGAAAACCCTTGTGCTTCTGAAACACATTTATAAAGCAACTCTTGATTATTTGACTAATAAATACATACTGCAGTTGCTGGAAACACTTACCATATGCTTCCTTGGGGATTGGGTTTTTAGTTTTAAATTCTGAAGTCCAAACACTGTCTTTATAAGTAACACTAAATGGGGTGAGAAAAGAACCCCAAACCCCACAACAGTTCTCAAAAAAGCAGATTGTCTGAAAATGCTGCAGCATTTATGTAGAGTGGGAGGGGGAATCCCACTGAGGGAGAAACAGACGGTGGTGGGCTTGAATTCCGATTTCAGTGAACTCCAGAAGATATGAATCATACTACCTCTCCTCTAACTAGCACATTTTCAGAAGCTTTTAGCTCACGTACCTGCCAGGGCATTTCCATTTTAACAGGCAAATCAATTGGTCACGCTACATTAATTTTCTTCTTAGGTCAAAGGGCAGCCAAACATTTTTTGCCTTGTTGGCTGCACATTGGTTACAGACTAAGGCTCTGTGTTGCAATTGTCCACAGTCTGCTGCTTTCTCTTGCTGATGCATCAGGAATAGGCTGTCTTGAGGCACTGACTCTTCAGTTGCTTGGCTGCTGTAGTTGTTATTCCCTTTGCCACAAAGTACTATTGTTTCTCTTCTGAGCGCCTGCCTTCTCTTCTGTTTTTATTAATTTGTGGTAACAACAGGAGCAAATGGAAGTAAGTGGTGATTTCACACTTGGCTGTTCCATTGTGGCAGAGCTGCTGGGCTGAGGGCTATATAAATGAAAATGTCTCTTGCATTGCTGCGCAGTATACCAGCCTGCAAAAAAGATGATCAAGGCTGCAAGCACCGGACTGTTCTTTGGGCTCGCTGTGTTAGGTCAGTCACTCAGCTGATGTACCAAGCCTCCCACCAACAGAAAATCTTAAACCTAAATCTAAACTCCATCTGTTAATTGGAGGAAACTTTCCTTTAGGTCTTGATTTGATGAAAAGTAGTAGGATGTCCTGTCCTGGGTGTGAAGCCTATGGGCTGGTATAAACTGAATTATTGACAACCTTAATGCTCAAAAATCCTAAACCAGCCCCCCACCCCACTCCGCCCCTCCAATCATGAGACTGTCCTAGAAAAAGTGATTTTAAAAATAATAAATTTGGGGCTTTTTTTTATACATTTTTGCTTTTGGGGTTTGTGAGCCTTTAACGTTCATATTTTCAAGTTTCCCCCTCCCTCCCAATAATGACAGCTAAACCTTTCTTTATGTGAAAGCTGAGATTTTCCTGCAATCTTATGACTTCAGGGGCTTGGACTTTTTATTTAAAAAAACAAAACAAAACAAAAAAACCCCCCCGAACACCACTTCCGCTAACTATCATGAATCTTGTGGCCAACTGAGTCTCCCCTCTCTTCCCCCACTGTAAATTGGTGAAACTCCTACTCCTGGGGGACGTCTACACCAAAAAATTCAAAATTCTGCACACGTTTTAAAATTCTGCATATTTTATTTGTCAAAATAACACAATATAATCACTCTGGTTTCAATTATTTCAGTAATTTATTTGAAGTACAACACAGTGGATGGAGAATGGGAGTGGGGAGCATTGGAGGAAATCCCCAACCTTCCTTGCCTAATAGTAATGTAGCTAGGTTTGATCCTTTATTTCTAGTTATTAGTCAACAAATATATGCAGCCATATGCTCAGTGTTGCATCATAGGCAACTAAAGAGCAAGTGAGGGCTGAGGAATCAAACTCACAATTTATATTGGCTACTGACCATCTCCAGAAAGGTCAGTAGCAAACAGTTCATGGAACACATTTTGATAGGAAATATTTTTAGTCCAAAAATTTAGACCAGTTCTAATCACTAAAGCACCATAAGCATTTATAAGGCCATACTGTCCTTTACACCACTCTGGCAATGTAAAGGAGCCTTAAAACTTTTACATCTGTTTTATACTCCTGGGGAAATTCACAGAGAGAATTGGAACAAATCGCTAAGCAGGCAGGCTACTATATTCTGCTCTGCCTGAGGGGACAGAGCCCGCCTCACGCCTACCTTCTTAGAAACACCCTGAAGCCCTGCCCCTCCACGCCAAGCGAATGAAAGGGACAGTGTCTCTTTCTCCCTCTCTCTCACATACACACGGCTGCCCAGCCCTCTCCCCCCCTCAGTGGTGGTTTATGTCTCTACTGGCTGCTTTGGTCACCTGAACCAACCTGCCTTTGCTGTCGGGGAGGGGCACATGACAACCAGTCATTTTTCTGCGGGGAAGCAAGGAAATCTGCAGGGGACATGAATTCTGTGCATACACATTGGGAGACATGGAGGGACAGAGTCATAGTGTTTACAGTGGTGAATTTTTGAAGGTGGTTTTTACTACCAAAGTATGTAGAGTTTCTCTATATGCAGACGAGGATAAATTGGGTGCATAATCTTTTTCATCGTACATTTCAGTAAGCACTAGAAAACTGAATGGCTTGAGTGAAACCATTAATATGGGCATCACATTTTGTAACAAGGAGGATGATGAAATCATTGAGTAAAACTGGATGCTCATAAACCGATTTCTAGGGTTTTATGTAGGATTCCTTCAAAAGGTTCCCAGTCCACTAGCATTTCTTAACTGTAAGATTTAAACATTTTCATACTGGCCCAGGAGGGAAATTGTATAAAACTGCTGCCAAGCTGGAATGCTTGCTCAATAAAACAGAAGAAGAAAAAGAATTCAATTCCAACCTTTTATGAAGTTCTTGGTAATTGTTCTCTTCAGTTGCTTTTGCTTTTGGACAATGAAGAACAACTTCTTTTCAAAGTTAATAGAGAGTTGAAACCATTTTAGGGCTTTAGTTTATTCTTCCTCTTCTTAAACTTTGAATAAGGGCTTATCTACATGGTGCTTTAGATGGTGCTTTACACGGGGATGTAAATTCTAGTGCTCACTAGTGTGTTGCACACAAACTAGTGCATATGATCCCTGCTGGCATGCACTAAAAGTCCCCAAGTGCATGTTAATGTAGTATGGTTGTCTACATTAATGTGCACTAGTTAGTGCTCAACACGCTAGTGCACACTAGAATTTACACTCCTCTTAGTGCAGACTAGTGCTCTGTGTAGATAAGTGCTAACTTCAGTTTTCATGTCACTCAGAAGGAAAAGTGGCTGACTAACAGATAGTGCTCAAGAATCAAGCACGTAGGAATTTTATGAATTGCACCTTTAGCACCTATAGTGTTTTTCACAGCTCTATGGTCCGGATTCAATAGGGTGGGTGTGGGTGGGTGTCCTCCCAAAGGTTATATAAGTTATTTCTTGGAAATTGTTACACAGTTGCTTTCCTGTCTGACTAATACAAAATTGGTGTATTGCTCTCCCACCAGAGGCTTCTGCCATTCAGCATGATACTTGTTCTGTGCTGAAATGAGAAGGGAAAAGAAACTGGAACAAGATCAGGAGAAGGAAGTTGGGCAGAGGCCAGGATTTATGCCAAATGACTACATTATGCCAGTTCACATCAGAGAAGCTAGGTGTGCAATTTTAAGGGTTCCCTAGGGTCAGGACTCTGCTTCGTATCTGAGAGTATGTCTACACTACGAAATTAGGTTGATTTTTATGGAAGGTGGTTTTTAGAAATAAATTTTATACAGTCGATTGTGTATGTCCCCACTAAGTGCATTAAGTCGGCGGAGTGTGTCCTCAATACTGTGGCTAGCATCGACTTACAGAGTGGTGCACTGTGAGTAGCTATCTCACAGTTCCCGCAGTCTCCGCTGCCCATTGGAATTCTGGGTTAAGCTCCCAATGCCTGATGGGGCAAAAACATTGTTGAGGGTGGTTTTGGGTGCATGTTGTCAGTTGCCCCTCCCTCCGTGAAAGCAATGGCAGATAATCGTTTCGCGCCTTTTTTCCTCGGTTATCTGTGCAGACGCCATACCATGGCAAGCATGGAGCCCGCTCAGCTTACCGCTGCTATTGTGAGCATTGTAAACACCTCGCGTATTATCCTGGAGTATGTGCAGAACCGGGCTAAGAGACGCCAGCACAAGGATGATTGTGATGAGGACATGGACACAGACGTTCGTGAAAGCACGGGCTGTGGCAATTGGGACATCATGGCAGCAGTAGGGGCTGGTTGATACAGTGGAACGCCAATTCTGGGTCTGGCAAACAAGCACAGACTGGTGGGACCGCATAGTGTTGCAGGTATGGGATGATTCACAGTGGCTGAGAAACTTTCGCATGAGTAAGGCCACTTTCCTTGAACTTTGTGAGTTGCTTTCCCCCACCCTGAGGTGTAGGAATACCAAGATGAGAGCTGCCCTGACAGTTGAGAAGCGAGTGGTGATAGCCCTGTGGAAGCTTGCAATGCCTGACTGCTACCAGTCAGTCAGGAATCAATTTGGAGTGGGCAAGTCTACTGTGGGGACTGCTGTGATCAAAGTAGCCAATGCAATCACTGAAGTTCTGCTATCAGGGAACCCCATTGCAGCAAAACCATCCAATATGACCTGCACATTTCCCAAACTGTGGTGGGGTGATAGATGGAACACACATCCCTATCTTGGCACTGGACCACGTTGCCAACCAGTACATGAACCACAAGGGGTATTTCTCAATGGTGCTGCAAGCACTGGTGGATCACAAGGGACATTTCACCAACATCAACGTGGGATGGCCAGGAAAGGTGCATGATGCTCGCATCTTTAGAAACTCTGGGCTGTTCGAGCAGTTGCAAGAAGGGACTTACTTCCCAGACCAGAAAATTACTGTTGGGGATGTTGAAATGCCAATAGTTATCCTTGGGGACCCAGCCTACCCCTTGCTCCCTCATGAAGCCGTACACAGGTAGCCTGGACAGTAGTAAGGAGCAGTTCAACTATAGGCTGAGCAAGTGCAGAATGGTGGTAGAATGTGCCTTTGGATGTTTAAAAGCTCGCTGGTGCTGTTTGCTGACTAGGTTAGACTTCAGGGTAACCAACGTTCCCATTGCTTGCTGTGTGCTCCATAATATCTGAGAGAGTAAGGGGGAGACATTTATGGCAGGGTGGGAGGTTGAGGCAAATCGCCTGGTGGCCAATTTTGAGCAGCCAGACACCAGGGGGATTAGAAGAGCACAGCTAGGTGCGCTGCACATCAGAGAGGCTTTGAAAACCAGTTTCATGACTGGCCAGGCTGTGGTGTGACAGTTGTGTGTGTTTCTCCTTGCTGGAAACCCACCCTCCTTTGATTTTTAATTCCCTGTAAGCCAACCACCCTCCCCCCTTCGATCACAGCTGGCAAAGGAAATAAAGTAACTATTGTTTTGAAACCAGGCATTCTTTCCTTATTAATTAAAAAAAAAAAAGTGAGGTAACTGACAAGGTAGCCTGGGTGGAGTGGGGTGAGGGAGGAGGGAAGGACAAGGCCACATTGCTTATTGTAGCCACACTACAAATCAAAACTGTTTGAATGACAGCCTTCTGTTGCTTGGGCCATCCTCTGGAGTGGAGTGGCTGGGTGCCTGGAGCCTCCTCCCCCCGCGGTCTTGGACATCTGGGAGAGGAGGATATGGAACTTGGGGAGGATGGCAAGCGGTTATACAATGGATGCAGCAGGGGTCTGTGCTCTTGTTGGCTTTCCTGCAGCTCCAACAGATGTCTGTTTGCTCCCCCATTAGCCACAGCATCGCCTCCTGCCTCTGCTCTTCACGCTCACTTAATGCTTTCCTGGCCTCTGCCACTGAATGCCTCCATGCATTAAGCTGTGCCCTATCAGTGCCAGAGGACTGCATGAGCTTGGAAAACATGTCATCACAAGTGCATTTTTTTTGCCTTCTAATCTGCGATAACCTCAGGGACGGAGATGATAGGGGGAGCCCTTTTTAAAATCAACCTAACGTGGCTAAATTCGACCTAACCCCGTAGAGTAGACCAGGGCTGAGAATCTGGTATTCATGTTAAATATTGTAGCAGCCTGCATGGAACTTGGAGAGAGGAGCACATGTTGCAGGTGGCAAGAGTTTGAAGAAGGTGCCAGGAAATCAGTCTGCATACACATGGTCTGAATTCTAGCTGGAGTTGCAGTGTCTCTGTAAATAGATCCCTTAAATAAAGAGGCTTTTAGTCTTACAAGCACAAAATCTTTTCAAGTTACTACCCAGCACGTAGTACATGAAACAACTATAATCTTGCATTTCTAAGACTCTGGTAGCATCTTAAAAAAGTGTATTGAATGTATTTAGCGAGAAAGGACACTCACACTTTCTCATTCCCTGCTAGTGTTTTCCCTTGTCTTTTGTTTCTCCCAAGGTATTAAAGGAGTGCAAGGTATATTGTATTTCACTTACCTCTGTGTTGCAAGAGTTCTCCCTCAAGGGCTGCAGAACCATAGAGCAACTTGTATCATTACCTGATCTGCTGCAACACTTATGTTTTCCTTCCTGTGTGGAGCTAGAGATTGTCTCTAGTGTATGTGGCTGTAAAACTGGAAAGAGATGTCTTTCTCTCTTTAAATGCAGAAGAGGCCTCTGGCCTTGCCACAGACAGGGAGAGGCAGCTGCCATTTCTCCCCCCAGATGAATTGCAAAATATCAGTGAATTATTGTGGTGTTTCTTGTTTAATCACTCTGTCTTTCATGAAGTTGTCTTAGGGAAGATTCTCAGTTGCTGTAAATCAGTAGAGCTCCACGGAAGTCGATAGACTTCACCGACTAACACTGGCTGAGGATTTGTCCCAACATTTGTTGTTGTTTTTCAAAATAAGTAATCTAGTTTCACAAATGCATGCTGTGCTTTTTGGGTATAAGAAAACATAATTCATTTTAATTCTAAAGTGTACCCCTTGTGTCATCAACTAGTAGAGTGCACTTGCACCAATGGGATGTGTTGGGATAGTAGCTGCTTTCAGGATGTTCGAAGCAGCTATTTGCGCCTGAGCTACTGATGCTACTAATTTCTCAAGTGCTCTTCCTATTCTGTATTATGATACTACTTGGTTTCTATGCATCATGTATGGGCGGTGATGGGGAGAGCTGCATAATTCTGTCTAAAAGTTCTCATTTGGGACTAAGACTTTTGATTTTTTTTTTTAAGGTAGCCTATATAGGTCATGTTTCAAATTTGCACCCAAATGCGCAATTCCCACTGGCTAGTAGGGATACTCATGTGCTGCTCCTACTTCACAGAAATTCCTCAAGTACACAGCTTGAATTGGTTTAAAAAGTTGGTGCTTGAGCCCTGTGAATGCTGAAGAGGACCTGTGTGTCCCATATCAAAATTGCAAGGGAGCATGGGGCAGGGCAGAGAGACCCAGAACAATCCCCAGCAGAGTTTTACTAAAGGCTAAGTTGTGCCCTCATTTATGTGCTTTGCAACTCCCACTCTAAGGTGCCACAAGTACTCCTTTTCTTTTTGCGAATACAGACTAACACGGCTGTTACTCTGAAATCAATGGCAGCTATAAGTGGAAATTTTCAAAATCACTTCTAGGAATTTGGAGCCCAGTTCCTAATTACTTTCAAAGGGAGTTGGATGCTTACCTGCCTTAGGCAGAGACAAGTGCGTATCTGGGGGGAAAAAATTGCCCAGGAGCTTTTTATTTTTGTTTTGAAAGTATCAGTGTCCATATTTTTAAAATCCTTTTTATTATCGGTTTTACATGGAGTCTGCAAATTATACCTGATAAATACGTTGCGTGTAATATGTAGGAAATGGAATATGGGATTGATATATAACATGTTTCTCTCCAGTTTGTAGGGGTTGAATACATATAATTATACTACAAACTAGTGAGAAACATGGTTTTTTTAGGATTAAATGTCCGAGTTCATGCTTTAGTGGAGATGATGTCCTGCAAAAACTGGGGATGAGGGTGAAATCAGTTCAAATAACCAAACTCCTTCCCAAAATTTAAGTTAAAAATTTGAGATTAAAAGAAATCTAGATGCATTTAAATGTACATATTTTCATTATTTTACTATTCCTTTGCACTTCTTGAATGTGGCTGGGACTGGAAAGAAAAAAAGAAGCCCAACTGCAGTGTGAAATATTACTCCTGAGGGCATTCTGTACCGAAAAATTAAAACGTCTGTGCACAATATTTTAAAATTCTGCAAAATTTTGCAAGTTTTATTTGTCAAATAAATGCAGAGTCTCCAGCATGGCAGCGGGGAGCACAGGCCACTGGCTGCATGAAGGTGGGAAATCACCCTGCAACCCACCCCAGACACAGACTCAGTGGTGAGGTTACACCTGACCCTGATGCAGCACAAGGACTGGACCTGCCCAGAAACACCCTGGGGCCCAGTCCCTCTGCGCCAGGCACACCAGGTATGGGCCAGGCAGGCTTAACCAGGCAGAATCCAAGTGTGGAAGGGTTCAGTGTTGGGGGGATCCAGGTGTGGGGTGAGAGGATTCTGTGTGGGACAATCTGGGTGCAGGCAGTTCAGTAGGGGGGGTCTAGGTGTGCGAGGATCTGGAGGCACAGAAGCTCTTTGGCGGGGGTTTCCATGTGCTGGGGCAATGGGACTCTGCAGGGGCTTCCAGGTGAAGGTGGCTGGGGCTCAGCGGAGGAGTCTGCATGCTGGGGAGTGGTGTTTGGTGGGGTGAGGGTCTGGGTGCAGCTAGTTGGGGGTGAGTGGCATTGGTGTCTGGATGTGGGGGCTCAGCAGGGTGGCACAGGGACGTGGGGCTCATCAGGGGGGTTTGAGTGCAGGGAGCTCAGTGTGTGTGTGTGGGTGGGTGGGTGGTCTTGGGTGCAGGGGTGGGTGTCTGGAGGCAGGTGGTTTGGGTGCGGGGGTTCCAGATGCAGGGGTTGAGGTTCAATGGGGTGGGGTTCAGGGATGGAGGCATAGGTGGGTTCTGGGCATACAGGGTGAGGCTTGGCAGGGGTGTCTGGGTATGGGAGGTCCAGATGCACAGGGGTTGGGCGGATGGGGAGCAGATCCTCATACAGAGACCCCTCCCCCACAGCAGAGAATCAATATGGACAGGAAGCAGGGGAGGATGCTGAGCTTTCTGCAGCTGGGGGAGGTTTCTGGGGATGGGTCTGACATAGCACCAGCCACCCCTTGCAGGGGAAGAGGAAGTCCCATCCTCTCCTGCCTCCAGCCCAGCAGGGACTAGCTGATCCCAGCTCAGGGTAGGAGCCACTGGCTGGAGTCTTCCCAGTCCTGTGGTGATTTACCTCTCCCCTGGCTGCTCCAGGTGCCTGAAACAATGTACCTGTGCTGCTAGGGAGTGGTGTGTGACTGCTCTTGCAGCTTCCCTTTTCTTCCCTGTCAGAAAGCTATTTTCCTGTGGGGAAGCAAAGACATCTGCGGGGGACATGAATTCTGTGCACATGCAGTGGTGCAGCATTCCCCACAGGAGTAAAATATCATTCTCATTAGTTTTTTTTGATGATTTTTAAGATCTCAGTGCTATACTACAGAGCAAGAGAGGCATCCAAATTTTGGGTTTTTATCCAAACACAATCTCTGAACCTTTTCAGATTCACCCCACTAGTATTTAAAAAGAATAGGGGCTGTGAGGTGGTGATAGGGAAAATTTACATGGTTAATCTGAAAATAATACATCTATTCCGTGGGACTGTAAAATATAAATTGCCAGTGAATATGCTCTTTCCAGTCTTTAGTTGTAGGTAAACTAAAACAACATTTTTGCTTGTTTGCTTTATTGGACCAAGTTACCTTGAACATGAGCCTGTCATTGTCCCAACCTGACAATGAACACTTGGAGTAGAAACATTCTGGCAGAGTCTTGAGCACAGTAGGTACTTGTAATGTGTTATATTTGTGGTGATATCTCAAATATGTCTCCACACAACTTCGAGTACTGTACAAGTGGATACACAAAACCAAAAATGATTGATAGAAAGTGCTTGATAGCATAATTTCTTGAAGTACAAAGCCTGCTACAGTCCCTGAATCATCCACAATTAAAAATTAAAATCTAACTAATTGATTCTGTTTGGCTGCCAAACAAGTCTTCCTGGGGTGTAAAACAAGAATATCAGAGGCCTTCCTTGCCCCTTTAAAGCCAACATTATCTCTTTTTAGGGCTGGTCTCAGACAAACATCTTAGGATCTCTGTTTTACTTTTATTTCTCCTTCCTTTGACTGACCTTCCACTGACCCTTCAATGCACAATGGCTAAATAATATTCTCTTAGCTTGAGAGCAAAATTCCCATAGGGGATTTTCAAGTATAACTTTGCTACAGAAGGATCTTATTGAATGTATAACCTTGGAGTTGAGAAAACAAAGCTTACTTTTAAAGCAGGCTTATTTCTCTAACTACTGCACTTATCTAACAATTTCCGCACACAAGTCTTCTAAAAATACTTAGCGCTTTTCACCTTTCTACCAATATCAACTTTTCTCCTACCCTTTGAGTAAATAATGATATCCACTTAACATTCCTGCCTCAATTTCCCCGTCTGTAATGTGATTTCCCCATGACCATAGAAAGATTTGATGCCAAAACTGTGATCTGAACTCTAGAGTTCCTGATTCCCAGCCCTGTGTCTGGACCATGCCACTTTCTTTTTGCATCAGACCTAGCATGTCAGCAGTTAAGAGCTTGCCAGTTTTCCATTATAATTCTCTTATTTAGGATATACTGTCCTGACTCTTTTTCAAATTCCACTGAGCTGGAACTTGCTATAGAAATTGTCAGATGAGAGACGATTTTTTGGGAGGGGAAAAGTTGATCTGAATCTAGCTGTTTATATAAAGAGGAGTAAAATGTTTGACTGATAGCAGATATGTCTGATAGGTTTTTCTTTGTAAAAGAAGCTCCATTTAAAATCATATACATTTTATATATTTTCCAACAATTGTAGTGTGGATTGATGCACTCTGGCAATTTAAAACAAGCTCCTGTAATTAACCACTTTTCTTCATTTAGTCATTTCTCTTCATAACATCATACTAGACATTTTTGATTTTTAAAAATTATAATGAGATTCAAGTAGCACGCTTCCACTGATATCTAGTGATAAGTTCACTTGGACCAGGTGCCTCTGTTGTAGCCGATGAGTTTCAGGAGGAGCCATGTGAAATCTTATCTGGCTGAATTTCAGCCTGTTACTTACTGAGGCCCCGGATAAGCTTGATTGGCATTGGGCTGTTGCCCGAATTTGGACCAGTAAAATTTTGTGGCAAAGCACTGTCTATTATGGGTAGTGATGGTCAATGCCTCCGTTATTTGCTAACTGTCATCCACACTGAAATGAGTGTCTGTACCCTGTAATTAGCGACTAGTCTCATGTACCGCTGATCTACATGATGTAACTCCACTGAGTTCACTTCTGATTTACAGCAGTTTGAACAAGCCAGAATCCGGACTCCTCTCGAAGGGCAATAATTCCCACTATCTGTCACATTTTACCATTGACAAAGAGCCACCATATATTTTCACTCTGAATGACTGACTTCTATTTTCCATCAGTAGTTTTCAATCTGTGGTCCACACCTTTCTACCCATAGACTGTGTCTAAGGTCCACAGACTGTGTCTACAGTTTCCAAAGGAGTCTGCACTTCTGTTCAAACTCTTTTAGGGGTCTGCAAATGAAAAAAGACTGAAAACCACTCCTTTAGATTAAGGAAACAAAACAAGAAAGAACAAAGGTAAAGTACCAGGGGGAGGTAGCAACTGTGTTTCCTTTCAGCATACTGCATCAGCTCGGACTCAGAAAATAGCAGCAACTCCTCAAAATTTAAATGTGCTATACAGAGAGGACAAGTTAGTTTGATTTTCCATGGAAGATATTTTGAGAAAGGTGGTGGTGAGGCAGTTCTTGCATTACCGATAGACCTTGGCTTTCTGTGATCCATTTCAACTCCTCCTTTGAGATCTCTCTCTCTTTTCACCCAGAGATAGCGGTACAAGAATTCTGGAATGAAAACACTATTCACTGAATAAAATGCATCTATATTACTCTAGGGTTGTTCGTTATTAAATCTGTGTATTATGGTAGTGTCTAAGTGAAACCCACACACCTTCTGGGTGTGGTTTTCTGTCTCAATGGGGGGCGGGAGAGGATGAAAATGGGGGGAATATATATAAAATGAGTCTGCTCTACAGCCTTAGCTAACAGCCAGTTGGCTTTTAGCTCATGCAGTAGGGACTCATGCACTAAGCTCTGGAGGTCCCAGGTTTGAGCCCGACGAAAACCAGGGTCTGTTGGCATTACAAAAAGACCAGTTATTGTACTAAGTCCTGTACAAACAAGGTAATAAATGGTCCCTGCCCCAAAGAACTTAGTCCAAATGAACCAGACAAACACATGGTGGGGTAAGAGATATAATGTGCAAGAAGCAATGTGATGATAGTAAATGGCATGTTAGTTCCATGATATATAATTTTTTGGGGGGTGGTGGGCGGGTTAACTTAAGAGGGGATCAGCTAAATGGAAAGGGAAGAGGGTGAGAGGGGCAGGTGTGGAGTGAAGTTGAGGTGAAGACACTGAGGGGCAGGGAGGGGAGGAGGGAATGGCTGGAGCCACCAGCCAGGGCAGAGAACGTCGGAACGTTCTACAGCAGTGGCTCCCAAACTTGTTCTGCTGCTTGTGCAGG